>NC_132868.1:2471847-2779891 GCF_048164855.1 Canis lupus baileyi | reverse complement strand
CATTTGGATTGTGCACTGGTCCTGCATTAGGCTAAAACTTTGATAGAATTTAATTTCCATTTTCTATTTATTTATTCATTCATTCATGAGAGACACACAAAGAGAGGCAGAGACACAGGCAGAGGGAGAAGCAGGCTCCTTGAAGGGAGCCAGATGTGGGACTCGATCCCAAGACCCCAGGATCATGACCTGAGCCGAAGGCAGAAGCTCTACTGCTGATCCACCCACACATCCCAAATTTCCATTTTCTACAGGTTAAACTGAGAGCTTAATTCAATAACACATATAGACATAAATACTCGTACATAGATATTTTATAGAGCCATAAACTGGATAGTTCTAATCTAAGGAAAGTGAAACTCCACTCTTTATATGAGCCCAGGAACCATCCCATTTGCCTTATCAAAACAAAGTGTTTATAGTTAATTTACAGATATTAATACCTGGCAAAGTTGAAACATGTCTGACCCCAGAATGAGTGCCTGTTAATCTATAGATGCTCTGAAATTCAACTGATGTGAACAAGCTCTGGAAAAAAGATGATTTTAAGTAATCTTCAAGCTAACTTCTTATTTTTCTAACACCAGTGGCCCTTCTAGCAGCCTACCAGAACGGGCTAAATATAGACATTAGCCATAAAAATGAATCAAATCTGAAGATACTTTATTTAAAAATGTATTCTTTCCTTCACTCTGTTGACCAACTAGCCATTCCATAAAGGTAGATATAAATCGCTGTGATTATTATATATACATAAAACAAACACTTAGACTTTGCCAGCAACTGCCCTTATAAGTTGCTCTGGTGAAATATTCCTGACACTTGCTATGACAAGAGTTACTGTTGAGTTTCCAGCCACAGACTGTCACAACATTCATTCAACAGATTTTCAATTATGATAGCCAGGCTGTGCACATAAATAGAATTGCTAATTATGCACCAATAGGGACATATCAGGGAACAATATAGATGCACTTCATGCTGTCATGGAGCATATGATCCTGTGGGTAAGCCAAAAATTAAACAAATATTAGTACAAAATATACCTACTTGAATTGTTCCTACATGCTAAGAAAGGCAGTGGAGGATTTGAAAAGCAATTGGAAGAGGTGAACCAGCTTTAGGTGGCAGTGAGGAGGTAGGTCATAAGGGGCTTCTTTAAGGAAATGACATTTAAACTGAGCCCAGTAGGATGCATAAATGTTAGCAGAGAGAAGACAGAGCAGTTGTCATGGCCCTGAAGCAGAAAGAGCTTTGATGAACTGCAGGAAGACCAGTGTGGCTGGAGAGGAGTGAGTAAGGTGGAAATGACAAGACTGGGGAGGGCTGTAGGAGCCATATCAAAGACAATCTTCCTGTGTGCGGCTGGCACACTTTTTATGTAAGGGACCTGGATGGTAAGTATTTAGGTTTTGTGGGCCAAACAGCAAAATTAAAGATATTATGCAGATAATTTATATCAGGAAAGAGAATAAATTCTCACATTTTTAATTGACAAAAATCAACATATATTAATAGTAATAATAATAATTGAGTACAACTTTTTTCAATATTATTTATTTATTCATGAGAGACACAGAGAGAGAGGCATAGACATAGGTAGAAGGAAAAGCAGTCTCCATGCAGGGAGTCCAACAAGGGACTCGATCCCAGGACCCCGGGATCACCCCCTGAGCCGAAGGCAGACACTTAACCACTGAGTCACCCAGGTGTCCCAAGGTCAACTTTTATTTGTAATACAGACCTAAAAATCAGAGGAATGGAATTCTTTTGGGGGAGATAATATTTTGCTTAGCATTCCAACGTTAGTGTTTCTTTTGGTCAAAAATGATTGGATTTTATATATTTCATCTCTGAAAACATGTTTTCACATATACAGGTACTACTAAATATTGATATAAATCCATGAATAAATGATTTCACTGGAGCATGTTTATCACTTGGAATCAGGCACTTATAGAATTCTATGAGATTTCTCTCTTAATATTTGCCTTACAGCATATCATTATGTCTGAGCTTAATCATTTCCAACTGAAGGTTAGGTAGATGCTCCTCAATTGCAGTTAAATGGAATTTGAAACACTAAATTTCCTTTGCACGTGCACTGAAGTCTGGAAAGTGCTGCTAGAATTATAGATAGCATCTGCTGAAAGGTCATTTATTATATTAAATAATGCTGGTTAATCTTTCCCATCAAGTCCTGAGAAAGGAAAAAAAATGAAAGATTCTAGGCCGCAATTAAATGGTCATTTATCTTCTATGATATGTAGTTTTGTCTATTTTTAAAATGTTTGCCTGGTTCTCTTCATTTACCAAAGTTTTGGCTTTCCACAATCCAGTTTATATGCTATACATTATGTGTATTCTTTCTGTCTTAGTTAAACTTGTTTTTATATTTATTGATCCTGCAGATAAAATGATCAGGAAACACAGAGCCAACAATTCTATTGTAGAGGGATTTGAACTGAAAATAAATATGTCACCTCACCGATCCACTTCTTTCTTGACTATTGGCACAGCATTGCTCACCATGGGCAAGTTCTTAGCCCAGACTATCTTTTCCTCAAAATTCTGTTTTAAGAATCTCAGAGGAACTTTCTACCAAACTATCATAAGCAGTTAGATGGCAATAAAGACAACAAGGAAGTGTTCATTATAACAGTTTCACAAGACATAATCCTATAGACTTTAATGAAGAGGAGAATTTAATGAACTTTTCCAGTCTTTGCTGGAAAACAGCCACAAATGGATATCACTGGGTGGAGAGATTAGCTATGATTCTGCTTCTCACTGTGCCAAATCCTGACCTGCTCATGAGAAAGAAAAGCAAGGGAACAAAAAATAAAACAACATTGGTGAGTGGACTTAAGAGCTGAACACTGACATTAGAAAGACACCCTTGCTAAATATACTTCTGTTTTAGTTTTCTAGGGATGCATAACAAATTACCACAAACTTAAGGATGTAAAAAGCACCCACTTATTAACTCACAGTTCTGCAGAAGGTCCCTCAATGTGTGAATGGGCTCTCTGCTCCAGGTTGAAATCAGATGGGTTGAGTTCCTATCTGAAGGAGCTATAGAAAAATCTGTTTCCAAGCTCATTCTTTTTCTTTTTTTAAGATTTATTTATTTATTTGAGAGAGAGAGAGAGAGAGAGAGCACAAGCAGTCGAGAAGGAGAAGGCTGCCCACCAAGCAGGAAGCCTTGATGTTGGGCTGGATTCCAGGACTTCAGGATCATAACCTGAGCTGAAGGCTGCAGCTTAAGTGACGGAGCCGCCCAGGCACCCCCAAGCTCATTCTCATGGGAAGAATTCAGGGTTGATGGGTTGGGGTCCACACTTCCTTGCTGGCTGTTAGTGGGGGCCATCTCTACCACATGCCTCAACATGTGACACCCAGGTAGGTCCATCCAGATAATTGTCAATTATGCCAGATAACAACCTAATCAAAAGAGAAAAATCCATCAAAATCATAATCCTGAGGATTATGAAAGGTATGCATACACAGCAGGAAGAAGAACTGGGGGGTTCCCTGAAAATTTTGCCTACCAACAAACAATAGGATTCCAGGAGAAAAACATAAGTTCAGTACACACATACATATATATATACGTACATCAGGATTCAATTCTTTTTCTCTTTTGACTTTTTAGATTTCATTTCTGAATCTCAAAATGCAATCTTCATACTAGAAATGGTGTTGCAGTATAAGATTTGTAGCTGAGCACTATGATGGTTCCATAAATAAAAATGATAAAATATCAGAGGGCAAAAGAACTTTGTGGACATCAAATCTCAAATAATAATTTCATTTCTAAGGCTAAGATCACTCTTCTTCAACCAAAAATTTCCTTCTCACCTAAATAGTTTCCTTACAAGGATTATAGTACTTGAAAGCATTTAGCTACCAGTATGCAAGAGTAAATATTTGAGTGTATAAGTATTCAAAATACTCAAATATTCAGAAACTATAATCCTGTTTCTATCAGGAGAATAAATATTTTTGGAGTTATAAAATACAATCTATTATGGGGAATATATGTGTATGATGCAAAGAGAATCCATTACTGCCCACAAAACACAAACTTAACGGAACATTAAAAGTAAATATTTTTTAAATTATGGGTGTCATTAACAAACTTACACAGTATATATATATATATATATATATACATATATATATATACATATATATGTTTATTTTCAAACTTAAATGCAAGGATAAACCAATGAACTAAGGATGTTTTTATCTATTTGCCACTCAAATTTTTATATCTCTTTTCTAAAATATATATATTAGAAGAAATCATACGGTTTCAATTTCATTTTAATTTAGGTCATATTTGCTGTCCAGTGTCAAATTACTTTGTTAATTTATTATTTCAGGGCTTAGACTGAACCCAATGCACTTTAGGTATTTGAAGGTAGTTTTATAACTGAATTGTCTTTTTTTTAATGGTAATCTATTATGAGGCTACGAACTAAATATTAAAACATTATCAAAGAAAACATAGCCGTACAAATTTCTTTATCAATCAAATTAGTCAAAATGCTTCTGCATGTAATATCCTTCACAGAAGTTTTGCTATGGCTATTCAAATTCTCTAGAAAAAAATCAAGGAATCAACATTCAGAAACATTAACTTCAGAAAAAGAATTTATAAAAGGATAGAAAGATTGATTAAAAGGAAGGGAACTGTATAAATCAATTCAAGATTATAAAGATGGTTGCAAAGTTGTTTTGCTTTCAGCATGAACTTTAAAAACAAGACTTCATCTCAGTTGCCATGGAAAGTCAGCTTTTCTGTGCTGACATTTGTTTGCAATCTATTTGTTTTTCTAATTAAAACACTCTCTGCTAATATGAGGAATGTCTAAAAAATTAACTTTTTTGGAGTGAGAAACTAAACTATTATTAGATGTCTTTAAATTGCCTAGGATGGATGTTTTTTCTTCTGAAGGAATAAAACCTACATCAATCAACTGGCTGCCAGCTCATCTGTTTCCAGTCTTACTGCAGTCATCCATTGCTGCAAAAAGTTATCCCAACTCTTAGTCATGTAAGAAATTAATACATTTATTATACACATGCATTCTGTGAGTCAGAATTCAAATGGTATATGTTGGCAATGACTTGTAGAGACAAGTCCATGCTCCGTGAAGTCTGGGGATTCAGCAAAAAAGACCCAAATGACAGGAGGTGACTCAACAAAGCTAGGGGCAGAAATCATCCAGAAGCTTTTACACTCACAAATTTGTGCCTAGGCAGGAATGATATGAAGGGGCTTCTTTCCCAGTGTGGCAGTCTCATGATTTCTTATATGCTGACACAGGGCTCAAATAGAGAACATTCTAGCAAACAAGACAAAAGCTGTATAACCTTTTACGACCTAACCTCAGAAAAAATATGGAGTCATTTCCTCCAAACTTGATTGGTCGAAGTAATCATAAGACCACACACCTTCAAGGAAAGTGGACATCAGCCCATCTATCAGTGGGATCAAAATCATGACATTTTTTTGCCATGTTTAAAAACCAACACTATCACTACTATCAATTCTCTGCTAATTTTTCCTTTGCTGGGATTATGAAAATCAGTGCCAAAGAATAACAGAGTTCTATGTTTATTAACTGTACATCCAACACATACTGTTTGGAGATTCTCAGAAGCCTGGTTGGGTCTTGAACACATACCATCTGTTTGATTGCTTTAACTGATTAAGCGATTCACATTAGCTGAAAACAGCACACTGGCTTTTAAACAGCTCACATCAAAATAAGTCAGTCAGTATGTGATAGATGATATAGCAGCTAACACATAGTAGGGGAATTAAAAAAAATAGTACTTGAAAGAAAATAATAATAATAAACAGAAAGTATTTGTTGAAATAAGATCTGTAGGTCAATATCATCTCAGCAGTATTTGAATTTATTTTCAGAATGATCCTGCAACAGTTGTGACCCTTATATCCTGAGAGTTCTGCATTGAGGCTAAAATTAAAAGAAAGCACACTAGATCTAGGCTAAGATAGAGATTCTAGTCATCTTCCATTCATTGTATAACCACAGTCATGTCATTTACCTCTCCTGGCCTGTTTTATCTGTAAAATGAAGCTTAAAAACCTATGAATTACCTTCCAATGCTTCCAGTTTTTGTGAATTTTTTTTCTCTTTTACAGACTGGTTTCTTTTGTCACATAACTTTACATATGAAATCTGATAAATCAAAACCATATTTTGAAATGATGGTAAAGATGGTTCCCACACTACCACACATAATCCAGTCGTATTAGACTACATTTCAGCCAAGTTTGGAGTATAAAACTTTGTTTTGGTCTTCCATTTGGGGTAGAAAGCAAAAGGTGGACTAAATTGGGAACCTACCCAAAATTAATAAGATGTATTTTTGAGAAAATGCGCTCTAAAACAAAACTAAGGACACATGAGACATACAATCTGTTTTCTGAATCCCCAGCCATGTTTTCATCAAGATCAGAAACCAAGTAAAATTGCATTTTTCTCTTGAAACAAGCAGTAGATAATGGCCAACCAGCCAAAAGGAAATTTCTGTGGAGCCTTATTGAGAGACTGGTCCAAAGAAAGCGAGTTTTTCTTTTCCAATAATTACCTCCCACCTCCCACCTCCCGATATGGCTGCTACATGCTGGTAACATTGGAGAACATGTGCGCCATTGGATATTAAATACTGCCCTATCTCCCACCTTCATGGCCAACTAATCAACTATATAGACTTCTCCGTATATCATTCAGGCAGCCCAGCTGCCACTACAGCTCTTCAGAGTCTAAGACATCAGTTCGAAGTCAAAACTGTGCCGTGAAATTCAAGTTTCCAGAAAAGAGTTTGGTGGTAATAGATAAAATGATGGTGGATTCATATTGAACCAATCTATTGATGTATTTCCATGGAACTTCTAACATATATTAGACGAGGATGCTAAATAGTACCAGACTGAAAAATCAAAATCATCTTGAGTTCCACAATGACAATAGGAAATGTGGTAACTTTACAGTAAGGATCCAAGCAAGAGACACCACAATTCTATTCACTATCTAAAACAGTGAGCCTTCGTTGTCAGTCAAGAATTAATATCATAAGTAGTATGGGGCACTGTTTACCTTGGACTTCACCAGATCCCTAGAACTTGACACAGTGCCAGTTACCTAGAGGGCACTCAATACTTTCATTGAACCGGGTAAATGTAAAAGGAAATGAATTGGTGAAATGATGAGCAGAGACAGAGGAGATCCAATTTTAATTCTAGTCTGATTACTAACTAGAGCTATGCCAAAGATTTTGATGCTTTCTGTTAATTTATCTATAAAATCATAGAGTAGGATTTTGTAATACCTCCTTTAGTGCTAATTTATCTGACTACCTGATTACTACGTCCTTGAATTTTGGTTACAATTTGAGTGAAATCAAAGTGCTGAAAATGACCCTCAATCAAAACACTAAAATTTCTCAAAATTTAAGACAACTTAATCTCAAAGTCATGTGGGAAGAATAACTACAATGTGCACTGTGTCATACTCCACTTGTACCACCATAAACTCCAACCTAGGTAAACCCAAAGACCCCTCTTCTCTAAAGGGAGACATCAATAACAACTTTGCCATCTTGAAAGGATAACTTTGGAGTATATTGTTGGTAGTCTTTAAAACTCCCCTTTACAGAAATTGAGGAAGACACAAGGAGATGGAAAAATATTCCATGCTCATGGATTGGAAGAATTAATATTGTGAAAATGTCAGTGCTACTCAGGGCAATTTACACATTTAATGCAATCCCTATCAAAATACCATGGACTTTCTTCAGAGAGTTGGAAAAAATCATCTTAAGATTTGTGTGTAATCAGAAAAGACCCCAAATAGCCAGGGGAATTTTAAAAAAGAAAACCATAGCTGAGGGCATCACAATGCCAGATTTCAGGTTGTACAACAAAGCTGTGGTCATCAAGAGAGTGTGGTACTGGCACAAAAACAGACACATAGATCAATGGAACAGAATAGAGAACCCAGAAATGGACCCTCAACTTTATGGTCAACTAATATTCGATAAAGGAGGAAAGACTCTCCACTGGAAAAAAGACAGTCTCTTCAATAAATGGTGCTGGGAAAATTGGACATCCACATGCAGAAGAATGAAAATGGACTATTCTCTTACACCATACACAAAAATAAACTCAAAACGGATGAAAGATCTAAATGTGAGACAAGAATCCATCAAAATCCTAGAGGAGAACACAGGCAACACCCTTTTTGAACTTGGCCACAGCAACTTCTTGCAAGATACATCCTTGAAGGCAAGAGAAACAAAAGCAAAAATGAACTATTGGGACTTCATCAAGATAAGAAGCTTTTGCGCAGCAAAAGATACAGTCAACAAAACTAAAAGACAACCTACAGAATGGGAGAAGATATTTGCAAATGACGTATCAGATAAAGGGCTAGTTTCCAAGATCTATAAAGAACTTCTTAAACTCAACAGCAAAGAAGCAAACAATCCAAACATGAAATGGGCAAAAGACATGAAGAGAAATCTCACAGAGGAAGACCTAGACATGGCCAACACGCACATGAGAAAATGCTCTGCATCACTTGCCATCAGGGAAATACACATCAAAACCACAATGAGATCCCACCTCACACCAGTGAGAATGGGGAAAATTAACAAGGCAGGAAACCACAAATGTTGGAGATTGTGGAGAAAAGGGAACCCTCCTGCACTGTTGGTGGGAATGTGAACTGGTGCAGCCACTCTGGAAAACTGTGTGGAGGTTCCTCAGAGTTAAAAATAGATCTGCCCTACGACCCAGCAATTGCACTGTTGGGGATTTACCCCAAAGATACAGATGCAATGAAACACCTGCACCCCGATGTTTATAGCAGCAATGTCCATGGTGGCCAAACTGTGGAAGGAGTCTCAGTGTCCATTGAAAGATGAATGGATGAAGAAGATGTGGTCTATGTATACAATGGAATATTCCTCAGCCATTGGAAACGACAAATACCCACCATTTGCTTTGACGTGGATGGAACTGGAGGGTATTATGCTGAGTGAAATAAGTCAATCGAAGAAGGACAAACATTATATGGTCTCATTCATTTGGGGAATATAAAAAATAGTGAAAGGGAATAAAGGGGAAAGGAGAAAAATAAGTGGGAAATATCAGAGACGGAGACAGAACATGAGAGACTCCTAATTCTGGGAAACGAACAAAGGGTGGTAGAAAGGGAGGTGGGCGGGTGATTGGTGTGACTGACTGGCTGATGGGCACTGAGGGAGGCACTTGATGGGATGAGCACTAGGTGTTATGCTTTATGTTGGCAAATTGAATTCCAATAAAAAAAACCTCCCCTTTACAGAAGCAAAATTTTGTCAACACCATGAGAACCCCTATAAGAAATATCTATCTAGTAAAAGTTACAGTCAGTTATTCTAAACAAATATGCCCTTTAATTGTGTCTACTTTCCCTGTGAAATACTTTTGGCTCACCATTTATCTTTCATTTATTCTTTTACCTCTCATTGACATTAAAGTATAAGATGGTTTCATTAAAATCATTTTTGTTATCACAAACAAGTATCACTGCATTGAAATCTGATGCTTTTCTCTGGCGGTAATTTCATGTAAGTTTTTTTTTTAATGAAATTACAGTGATGTGGAAAACAGATGCATATTTAATGCATAGGTAATGTCATAGTAATGAACTGATGAGGTACAGATAATTTTTAATCTACCAAAATTTATGCTTCCCCACATATATTGAGAAGTTACCGCCTCAATGTGCCTACCACTGGAACTATGATTCCCAGGCCCCCTGGTGGCTATGTTGCATGAAGCTGTTGTTCTCACCTATAGAATATGAACCCAAGTGCTACATGTGACTCTTAGACAAGTGTGTTCAAGAAGCATTTTTGCCTCCTGCACCCTCTCTTCCTGTCTATACCAGATGAATGTACAGGACTCTGAGGCTGTAGGAGATGATTGGGCCACAAGATAAAATAAATATGGGTCCCTGAATCACAGCAAGATGACTGGAAACACTGACATTGATTTGTTACACAATGAGAAATCTACTTCTGGTATGTTTAGTCTCCAAAATCTTAGGGATTATTTGTTACAGCAATTGGTGTCACCATAACTAATAGATTTAAAAAGTGAACACAAGTTCTTAGTCTCAATTTCCTTGCCAGCAATGTAGAGATAGTAAAATCCATCCTGAAACAGGCTCTGTGAGTAGATGAGATAACCTATAAAAGCTCGCAGTCCAGTTCCCCACATACTGTGGGCATTCAATAAAGAATTGTCACAATACCACCTGTGTCCTTCACTGTCCACCACTCCACCCACCTGATTTTAATAGAAATCCTTCAAAAATGATTACAATTAATTCTGTCAAATATAATAGTGTTAAATTGCTGTGGTACCTTCCTTTTTGAACATTAGGGGAAAATGTTAATCTAATATAGCAGGCTACCACCCACTTACCCCCACCACATGCACACACATATAAACAATACAAGCATAAAATCCACCTTTTCATATAACGGTGTTTGCAATTACCATAGGTTTTAAATGAAAGCAAGAGAGAAAAAAATTGGAAAACCAAATTGGATGCTCACAATAACCCACTTATTATTAGTGCCCCTCTCATTATTGTCAGTCCAAGACATTTCTGCCAAGGGCTTAATACTAACACACACCCTCACACACATGCACGCAATTCCAAACCAACAACAACTAAACATGGTTTCTTTCTCCGCGTCTTGATTACTGTAACTACATCCATCTGTCTCAGCAGTTTCAATCAAGATAACTAATTTTGTGAGAAAATTGTTAAAATATAAATTCTTAAGCTATTCTGAGGAATTGTGTGCCAAGGAAGAGTACTTCTGAATTTCAAAGTTGTGTTAATCATAAATTTCTCTTGCAATGCATGACCATTATGGTATATAAAATTCAGTTTGTAGTAAGTCCATTTTGAATCCAGGCAATGCAGTGCATAGATTAGCAATAAAGTCAGGCATCGCCTTGCCGGTCTTTTCCTCAGTTTACACCAGGCCTGTCGGTCCCTAATACCCTGCGAAGCTGGATCCCCGTCCCATCGGCATAATGGGTTTGGAACTTGGGTTGATCAAGTCCAAAACACAACTGGCCAGTCAAGCTTGAAAAAGGGAAAACCCTACATAAATTACACATTGTGTCGATGCTTATCGAGTAAATTCTTTTAAGTTCTTTTATTTTTTAAAAGATCTTATTAATTTATTCATGAGAGACACAGAGAGAGGCAGAGACACAGACAGAGAGGGAGAAGCAAGCTCCCTGTGGGGAGCCTGATGTGGGACTCGATCCTGGGACCCCAGGATCATACCCTGAGCCAAAGGCAGAAGCTCAACTACTGAGCCACACAGGGGTCCCTTTTAAGTTCCTTTAATGTAAATTCTTTAATTATGTACTATTTCCAACTTGACTAGAGTATGTATTGGATAACTTAGAAAACAGCAGAATAAAATTCCATGTTCCAATGTCATTACTGCTAGCATGTTGCAATTTTTCCTCATTATGCACTTGCTGTCCATTTGTGTAAATGTAGAATATATAAAACACTTCATAGTGTGACATGTACTTTCAAGTCACAATTAGGTGCTCTCTAAAGGTTGCATTAGCAGATGGTCTACAATTATTCTAAAAGTAAAGAATTTACTTTCCAGAGCCACTCTGTGTGCCACAGCAGAACTGGTATTACAGAGCTCACGCTGTGTGGTTCTAAGTTCCCTTTTTTAGAAACACCCTGCAATAAAAACGTTATTTCTTCAGGCCTGGCATCATGCTGGGTGAGGTCACTCTCTCAGGCCTTCCTCCTCATGGAAAACTACCAGGTACTGTCCCCTATGGACTCACTTAAAAAAAAAAAATACATGTTTATATTCTCTCTCCAAACATCTTCAAAATAACTGTATGAAAGAAAATTTTCCAGCATAGTTCTACTTGTTTTCAGGTTCTGTACTGATAAACAGAAGGAAATGATGCTTCCAACAACAGTAAATGCCCAGTGAAGGCAAAAATTCTCTCTGTGCAAAAATCTCAAACTACAATAAGTGATATCTTAAAAGCAACAATAAGTGAACTCTTAGGAGCAGAAATTTGGGGATTTTCTGGCTCACATAGAAATTCACTGTAACTAGAAAGAATAATTAAAAACCACTTAAAAATCTTCAAAACAAAAACAGCATTCAAATCAAATATTGTGATCACACCATACAAGATTAATGAAAGGGAATCACTTAAGTACAAAGAATTTTTAGAACTTAAAGAACTCACATGTATTAGTTTCCTGGGGCTGTCATAACAAAGTACTACAAACCGGACAATTTTAACAACAGAAATGTATTGTCTCATGGCTCTGGAGCCTGGAAATCTGATATCAGTGCGTGGGCAGGCTGGGTTCCTTCTGAGGGCTGTGAGGGAAAACGTGTTCCAAGTTTCTCTCCTAGGTTCTCGCAGCCTCGGGCATCCTTGGCTTGTGACAGTGTTCTCCCTGGGTCTTCATGTCACCTTCCCTGCGAGTGTGTGTCTGCCTCCACATCCAAATTCTTTTATAAGGACACAGTCATACTGGATCAGAACCCACTTTAATGACTCCATTTTAACTTGATTATCTACAAAGACCTCATTTCCAAATAAGGAATATTTACATGTACTATTCTTACTCCTCTGAAATTCAGTAAAGAAAAAGAGAAATGAGTTGATACCTATGGCATTTTCTATACCTTTTTTAAAGTACCATGTCACAGAAGTAGCACATTGCCTGTATCATCTTATTTAATAACTCAAACTGACCACAAACCCCCAAAGGAGTCTAGCACGATTACCTACAACACTTTATACTAGTTCACCACCTATAGGACATGCTGCTGAAAAGTTATTAATTGAGAAAAGCACATGTATAACCTCTCATAAAAGTTTGCTTCTTTTAGAAAGCAAGCCAAAATTTACGGTTTTTTTCAAGGACAAATTGGCAGTAGTTCCTGGACACAGCTTTTGAAAATTCAAGGTCTATCTTCTGTCTTTATCTCACCAATTGTTTTAATAACACAAAGAAGTGAATTGCCAAGTGGTTTTATTTCTACCCATGTATCTGGATGAGCAGCATTCCTCTAAAAAGGAATTTTGACGTTTGTTTAGTATTCACAATATTAAAATGGGGCAGTCAGTGTCATTGGCACTCAAGGGCTCTTAAGCAGCATCTGTTAGGACACCCTCATTTTATGGACCAGGTGACTCCCCCAGGAGAGTTTGAGCCAGGCTGGAACACCAGGGTCCAGAAAAGTCCTCAGACCTTTGTTCTGCTGGACCCCAAGGACACATTTCAGCCGGGAGCTCTAAACTGCGTGTTCTGTCCAGGATCCAGAACTTAACATATCTTTCCTAGGTTATGTCAGTGTAGCCTGTCAAACCCAGGACAATATGGTCCTTCATGATTTGCTATCACAGAGATCATTTTTAAAGAGCCCGTGTGAATGAACATGGCAAACTTCAGAGCTGTAATTATCTCAACTTTTTCATAAACTGTAAATTGTCAGAGAAAAATCATGACTTGTTTCTTCTTGATGTGTTTAGAAATTCTATCATTTTTAAAAATTCTTTGTGGGCTTTATCACTGTCATTCCAGGGACGCACGTATACATTCATATGTATGTATACCTCAAACAAGAATCCAAAGGACAAAAAGAGAGAGAGAGAGAAAGAATTGAAAGAATGAGATGGGAGGGAAGGGAGGGTAGTAGGCAAAGTTCTGAGAAGGCAGGCAAGGTTCCCCGGACCAGTGAGCACAATCCCCTTTCCTTGGGTATGGGCAGGACCCATGAATATGATGGGACATCACCTCCATAATTAGGTCACCTTCCTAGGCAAAGGTGAAGGGATCCCTGCAGACATAATAAAGGTCCCTAATCAGTTAACTTTGAGTTCATCAAGTCAGGAAATTATCCTGGAATCTTATTGGGTCTGACCTAATAAGATGAGCCCTCAAAAAGGACTGAGTCCTTCCAGGAGTCAGATATTTGATGCATAAGAAAGAGATTCTCCTCCTGGTTCTGAAGGAGGAACTGCCATCTTGTAGAGAAGTTCTGAGCAAGGGTCACGTGGCAGAGAACGAGGGCAGGCCTCTAGGAGTTGAGAATGAACCTCAGCTCACAGCAGCAAGAAGGGGGAAAGCTCAGCCCTACAACTACAGTGAAGTGATTTCTGCAATAACCTAGGTGCCTGGAGAAAGTCCCAGAGCCCAGAATCAGACTGAATCCCCACTGACACCTTGACATCAACCTAAGGACTCTGAAGTCAAGGGCCCAGTTAATCTGTGTCTGGCCTCCTGCCCCCTGGAAACTGTGAGTTAATAAACAGATGCTGTTTGAAGCCCCTCAGTTGAGGTATTTGTTATGCAGCCCCAGACAAAGAACACTGGAAGTAATGGAAGTAATAGAAGGCAGAGGTCCCGGAGTAGAGGGGAAGGGAAATGCAAGCAGCACGTGGGGTTCACCTTTCTCCTCTACTGTGCTTTAAAATTTCCCACCACGTGGCAGACTTCATACAGCCTGGGCCAAGAGAAACACACCTGGGCATCTGGTTAGTGTCTCACTCCTTTGGTCCCCATGGTATTTTTACAATAATGAATGTTGCTGTGGCAACATCACAGGATTCCAAATGATTTCTTCTAATTCACTGAAATAGTCAAATAAGGCATGCAGTGAGCAATGCTTAGGCTCAGTGAGAGCTCCAGTCACTGGCTGTGATAAATCTGTTTCCATTACCCCACCTGCCACCTGAAAACATCCCAATGAAAACTTCAAAATAGACTGAGCAGTTTTTACATGTACAAAAGAACCCTGTCTCCTGCAGGAGAAATACAACTGCCCACATTACAGATAGCTAATTATAGTCACTGAAATTATTCTTCATTAAACTATCTTAAAACTGAACTCCAGTGAAACTGTTCCAATTCTCTTTAGTTAACCGTCAACAAGTAAAAGTCATTCAGGTGTTCAGCCATTAGCTAATTGCCTCCATTACAAAATGAACACTTTTATTAGAACACTTATTTTATGCAAAACTAATAAAGTCTGACCATAAATGAAGGTTTAAAAAAGTTAACTGGAGCTCCCAAATAAGTGAGGTGTCATTGGGAGAGGCATCTGGCCACAATTTAATAATGGTTCAATCCTTAAAATGTCTCTAACCATCACACTAGAAAGAAAAACCTCTAAAAGTCTGCTTGTAAAATGGACTACTGTGTTGCATGCCAAACATAAAATTAAATATTGAGGCCTCCAATGTGGGCTGCTTACCCAGCAATCACTGTTCATTCCTTCTGTGTAAACCAAAT
Source organism: Canis lupus baileyi (assembly GCF_048164855.1). NCBI lineage: Eukaryota > Metazoa > Chordata > Mammalia > Carnivora > Canidae > Canis > Canis lupus. Next base: position 2,764,481 of record NC_132868.1, on the reverse strand, counting down.
CCTGTTTTGTTACTGTGCATTTGGGGAAAAGCTGAGCTTCTCTCTCCCCAGCACCCCAGGTAAACTGCAATCAATCTCAGCCAGAGGTTCTCAATCTCTATCTCCCATCAGCTTCACCTCCAGGGCTTGTTGAACAGTTTGCTGGGTGTGCCCCGCAGAGTGTGTGGGAGGGGGCCCAAGTTCCCATGGGATGCTAAGGCCACTGGCCCTGGGGGCTCCAATCTGAGAAACACATCAACCACTTCTCCCCATGAGTGATTTGTTTAGCTGGGGGCCTATAACACTATTTGAGCACTAAACCAGGAGGGTAAAGCTGCTGAGGATTTTGTAAAGATTTTTTGTGACAGAAAATACTGAGACATACTAGCATATTTCCTCTCTTTCCTGCTTCTGACTTTTATTGATTTCATTTCATGCCTAGAATGTGGGCACTTATCTTTGGCGGACATAGCCTAACAGAGAACAAGCCAGTGTGACAGATTAGAAGGTTAGACACAACCTGAATCAGGAATCTGATGAGATACTAAGCTAACCAGCCCTGGAAGCTTCTACCTCTGAACATGGATTTGCACATAGTTTATTAGCTTTGAGTCAATGTCAGTTTGGTTTTCTGTTACTCAGAGACTAAAATCTTTCATAACAGAATCATCAAAAATTGGAACACACTATTTGTTATTGTAGGGTTTAAATCAAATAAGAAAGAAAAAAGTATTAAAGAATTATTTATTACATGCTTTTCACATTCCTGTTCTAGGTCCTATTGTCTTGGCTATTAAAATCATCAGTTTCCTGCTATGAAAACTAATCCAGAGTCCAAACATTATTTGGATGGATTATTAGAACTGGAGGAGAAAGTGTGGGACAAAAAAATTATTAAATGTAAAACTAAGCTTAGAAATGTGTTTCAAAATCTTAGTATTCCAGAATTTATAAGCATTTACTAATTGCCAAAAAAGTAAGTGAAAACGAGTTAACTGATTAACATTAAGAGTTTGAACAACTGGCTTGGAAAAGGGTTTTGCAGTCATATCATTTTTTCTTTCCCAGGTCATCTGTTTTACTCAGATTTGGGTGGGTCTGAGGTTCACACAGCCTCTCTTGCAGGAAAAGACTTAGCATCTGAGTGTGTCCGATTCTGTCTCCCCAGGAACTTGTCCCTAGGACCTGCCCATGGGACATCAGCTCTCATCTATTATCAGAATGGACCTGTTTCCCAGCTTCAAATCCAGAACAGGGCTGCATCCTAATTATGAATTATTTAGCCTGCAAAACCAACAATGGGGGTTTCAGCTTTGCACGTTTTGGTGAGGAACTTATCCACAGGACTCCAACTCCTCCCTCAAGAGACCTATAGTGTCACGGGTGAGTTCTGTAGGATCCCAGCACACCTCGGCCACCTCTCATGGAGTCTTTCCTGGTCAAGAAACTCTTTTCAGTAACAGCACTCTTCACTGAGATGTAAATGGAGTATATTTCTCCTCCCTACAGTAATTGGGGGTGAAGTGATGGCCCAGAGAAGCAAGCTATAGAGAGCCCCAAGGCAGCATTGAGGCCTGGGCTTGGGACCATGGAGGGAAGGAAGCACACAGAACTTGGCTAGGTGCAGCTTGGGCAGTGGAACCTGTGCACTCCCACACAGAAGTCCTAGAACCCAGCCCTGCATGTGTGCCATTTTTATCTTTCATTTTGAGCCTACTATGGTAAAGCCTACATTGGCAATCCCAAGGCTAAGATATTTGTAAATGAAAGCCCACCGGGAGATCGTTTACTACTTTAATTCTGCTACAAAGGGTGAGCCCCACCTATGAAAAAAAACCTACAGAGGCCATCATGAATCCTCTACTATGGGAAAGACCATAGAAACTTCATCTTGAGTTCTGTCCCAGGTAGTTGGGTTACTGCAAGGCTGCAAGAATCTCATTACTGAGCAGCTCTGGGGCTTGCCAGGAGGCCTCCATGTACTAGTTACTGTCCATGTCTTTAAAGAAAGGAGCTAGGCATCTCCTCTAAAGTTGTCCAAAATGACAGCACATACACTTGAGTAGAGGCAGAGGCTTGGAGGAGTTGACCTCCTGAGATACATTTAAACTGAGTTATATCATTTTTAAGAAAACAATTTATTCTGAAGTTTTCTAGACAAGGTTTTCTTTTGATCTCTGTACATCATTGCTTCTTTATTCTCTATTGCACTTTTGAATTTTCATAGAACTCCCTTAGCCACACAATACTATATATAGTTATAAAGGACAAAGGAATTAGGAAAGTGAATAGTCATTGGGAACCTGTGATCAATGGATTTTAAAACTGATACTCTATAGACGAATTTAGGCATTTCCCAAAGAATAAAGCATTTTTTACCAAACAGTGACTATTTGAACTGTCTGAAAAACCCACTCAGTTAACCTACTATATCTATATTTTAGGATCATGAATAATGTTCCATTGACTGTATTAAGTCTGCTGCTAAAAAGTTAAAGATAAAATAAAATAAGGAAAACAGAGTAGCAGCACCAAAGCAGTACACAGAGTATTAGTCAATTTGAACACTAAATTTCTTAAAGAGAGCAACTTCTCTTTTATTTAACCCATTGCTTCTCTTGACTTAGAGACTTAGTTTTTCAGAATGTGTCCTATTTCCAGATTTTACAGATGCACCTCTTCACCCAATGACTTTGGAAAGTCTTGATCAGTTGTTCTTCTCTAGGGAAGAAAAATCCATAAAAAGTATATTTTTAAGCTTAGTTTTTTTATATAAAATGTATTTTTTTATTTCAGAAGCAATCTTCATAGAAAATTAAGAAAAGGTAGGACATAGAAAGAGAAGTTAACCATTCATTCATATCCCCAATACCCAAAAACACACAGCACTAATTCATATTTTGATAAATCCTCCTTAAAGTCTTTTCTCCTTGTTTTATTCTCTACATTTTTCAAAACTTACAAACTTCGGTTTCTTCTCTTGTAATGATTTCTCACCGACTTTAGCTGATTTTTCTTACTGTGCCTGCCTATTAAACTTTGGTATTCTTTTGCTTTTACCCTTAAACATCCTCTAGTTTCAGTCAATATACCCTCTGGGTAATGTGATCAATATGCCTGGCTTTATCCCATCTATAAGCTGGTTAGTTCCAAATAAAAACTTTCCATTGACACAATTTCCAATCATTAAACCCATTTTTCCATTTCCTTACTGTATAACTCCAACCGAATGTCTTTGAACTTAAGCATCCAAGCCTACCCTTCTGTACTGTCCTAAGATCATTTTAGTTGCAATTAAGAGAAAACTAAGGTCCAATGCATATGCAAATAAAAATAAAAATAACATACTGGTCCCAGGATAAGCCCAGCTGGTTGCGGAAGCCCCAGCACTAATACAGAATCTGACTGATGATTGCCCCACCTCTGTTCTAATAGTTCCTTTTTCTTCAATTTTAAATATCATCTTCAGAGTGACAGCCATTTGTAATCACAATCAAACTACACACTTCCAGGTCCTAACCAGGCAGAAAAAGGATAGCACAGCCATGCAGCTGCTAGTCTTCTTACTTTGCCAGGACCCTCAACAGAGTCCTCAGAGGCTCGCAGGTGGACCAGCTTAAGTCACATGCTTAATACTGAACCAATCACATATGCCCAGAGACGCAGTGGGTGGGGTCTCACTCTGCACAGGTCCACAGGGATGTTCCAGGGGGTTGAGAGCAGAGGAAAGAAGGACAGACCTCCGGTGAAGATCAGAACCACCGCTGGAGTGACGCAAGTGGATGCCCAGCATTAACAAATGTGGATTGACTCTCCTTTAATTCATGGTGCCCATTCACCCAATTCCAAAGCCTGACATCATGCGAGAAGCCTATATCTCCTCCCACCACCAGGCTTCCAAAGGCTCACTAACTCTGTCACTTCCTACTTCTGCAGTATTATTCAAAACCATCTTCTTCCTGCGCTCCCATTGTGGCTGCCTCACACACGGGCCTTCATAGACCGTCACAATGGTTCTTCCTGCTGCTGGTTCTTTCATATACCACAACATGCCTTAAGCCAGGAGTGATTTCTCTAAAATATGGGTATAATTCTGCTACTTCAGGGCTGTATGGTTCCCACTGCCTCCTGGACAAATGCAATGCCCCGCACTGTCCTGCGGGGTGGGACCTCATCCAGCCTTGCAGCACCACTTTGGAAGACACTCTTCCACTCACATTTGGTTACAGAGCCATGAGGTAACTGTGAGTTCCCCAATCAGTACACATTCCCACGTTCCTCTGATCATCCCACTGTCTGTTTTCTTCCTGCAGTATCTTTCTTTTATACCCATCCCTTACCATCATTTCCCACCACCAGTTGAGACACTCCAGCCCCCACTGTGCAGAGGCTGCTTTTTGGCAACAGGCTTAAGAAATAGAAATTGGAGCAAGGCAAAAGGGGCCCCAGCAACCACCTAGCTGAAAGCCAATAGGTTCATAAGGTGACCCACCTCAAATAGCCATAGGCCCTAGCTGACTAATGGGCAACTTGCAACCAGACACAGTTACCAAATAAGGAAAAATGCCATTGGTTCACATACTTCCTCACTCCACCCTACAACTGTGGCCCCTCACCACCACCTTCTGCCAGTCTCTCTTTTGCAGCCCTACCTACTGTTCCCTTGCAGTGTATTCAATAAAGTTCTATCTCTTGTTCTGCCTCAGATTAATTCTTCCCCTCCTACAACATCTGCCCCTACCCAATCAGGATGCCCCACACAGTATTTGTTTGTTTCCTATTGCTTATGGCTTTGAACAACACAAATGTATTGTTGTATTGTTGTATTGTTAGGATTTCCCAAAGCAAAATGACTTTGATCTATTAGTCTCTGAAAGATAACACCCCACTCTGTGACCTAATCAAGAAAATTAATAAATGTATTACAGTTCTGTGGTCCTCTAACTACCAACCTAAAAGTTCTCCATAGTTTTCCATCCTGAAGGTCTTGCATAGTGACTCACAATGAAATTATTTTACATTTGAATTGAATTTGGAAAAAATCATTTTATTTGCTACTTTTCAAACAAACCAATTTAATGTGTAAATTTGAGTATTTTATATAATGGCGTATCATTGCTTTTGGTCAACTAAGAAAGGGAAACACTAAATCCTTAAAAAGGCTTAATGTTACTCCTTGGTTTGTAACAACAAAGTTACATGTTACAACAAAATTCTAAGTGCTTCCCAGCAAAGATGTTCTAGGAAAAAGAATCAAAGAAACTGTGGAAAGTAAGTAGCTGCTCAGGAATACTTGCATTAACAAGAATATGCCTTAATTTTCATTCTCTGTTCCCCATTTATCCAAATTTTCACTCTTCAGCCAGCCTTAAGAGCTGTGTTTTGCCATATGATGGTCACTACTCAACTCTTGAAGCACACGTGCATCAGGAGATGCAAGGAGAACCCTGCCTGTATCAGTGAGAGCCCTGTGACTCAATGGATAGAAATCCAGTCACCATTTCTGTGTCCTCTCCTTCACTGGAACCTTGGAAGCAATTTCACTCAGAAGCTAGAATATGGTCATGATTCATAGGAGGACACCTGAAGCTCAGATGAGTAGAGGGTTAAATAAACAAGATCCTTAATCTAGATGGTTTTGAATAAGGAAGAAGTTGCTGCTCCAGGAGTTCACTAAGGAGAGGACTTATCAAAAATGGATAAAAATAGCTGTGCAGATGGTCATTGTGATATTTTCATGCAAATAATATGGTTTATTGTAGGATGAAAGACTTTGTGTGTCTAACAGTGAGGATGCTGCTGTACAGGTTTTTCTACTGCCACACTATTACCAAGCCAGGCTCTGGAGTCCACAAAGGAGGAATAGGTACAGTTGTGGGCAAGTACTTTTTTTTTTTTTTTTTCAGATTAATCTGCTTAGAGTTACACATGGTCAGAGCATAAAAACACCTGGAATTCTCATCTCTTAACTGTGACTATAGAGCCTTGATATATGGTTGTCATCTATTTCTTGATGTTGCCTAATGTCCACTTCATAGAAAATAGGCGCAGTAGCCTCTTTCTCCTTTGCTCCACTCATCAAATTAGCAAACTACGTATCTGCACAGTGACATACATGTGTGTGTTGCATATGTAGTGCTTGAATCCACCTTCTTGGTAATAAAATGATACCTTCTTGCCCAAGATACTGACCTATATGTGCTGCCTCTTTATTTTTTTTAATTGGAGTTCAATTTGACAACATATAGCATGACACCCAGTGCTCATTTCATCAAGTGCCCCCCTCAGTGCCCGTCACCCAGTCACCCCCACCCACCGCCCACCTCCCTTTCCACCACCTCTTGTTCGTTTCCCAGAGTTAGGAGTCTCTCATGTTCTGTCTCCCTTTCTAATATTTCCCACTCATTTTTTCTCCTTTCCCCTTTATTCCCTTTCACTATTTTTTATATTCCCCAAATGAATGAGACCATATAATGTTTGTCCTTCTCCGATTGACTTACTTCACTCAGCATAATACCCTCCAGTTCCATCCACGTCGAAGCAAATAGTGGGTATTTGTCGTTTCTAATGGCTGAGTAATATTCCATTATATACATAAACCACATCTTCTTTATCTATTCATCTTGTGCTGCCTCTTTAAACCTTCCACTTTGTTTCAATAGAATAGTGGGGAGTGGGAGAGAAGGATTTGTCTGAATAAGCTGTCATTATATAAATTACACAACACATACAGATACCAATCAGTTAGAAGTGAACCACATAATTTTTAGGTATAACTAATCCCTATAAATCTGTTTCCTTAAGTTCTTTGGTTGCTACTGCTTACCAATGACATGACCTTCTTTTCTCACTTTGAAAATATTTAGCACTTGTAGAGAAGGCAGTTGATTTCCTGTGCATCCTAGTCACCTGCAAAAAACATTAATTGGATTGCTATTTTTACCCAGGACAGTCATTGTAGAAAACTGAATATGGGGGAGATTCTGTTGGGTTTGTTTGGGTTCGTCTTATTCCCCGCGATGGACGGGTCACTTGGTGTCGGCATCTTACAAAGCAAAACATAATCTTGCCATATGATCCAGCAATTAAATTCCTAGATATTCACTCAAATGAGTTGAAAACTTATGTCCACATAAAAACATGATAAAGTTTATTCATAATCACCCAAAACTGCAATTAAACAAGATGTTCTTTAATAGGTAAATGGATAAGAAAACTCTGGTACATCAGTACAATCTAACAGCATTCATTTAATGATAAAAAGAATGATCAATGAGGCCATGAAAAGACATGGATGAATCTTAAATGCATATTGCTAAGTGAAATAATTCAGTTTAAAAAGTCTACATACTGCCATATGATTCTAATTATATGGCATTCTGGGAAAGGCAATATTATAGAAATGGTAAAAAGATGAGTGATTTCCAGGGACTTAAGGGGAGGGTGGGAAGGGTTGAATGGATGAAGCATAGGGCATTTTTTTAGGGTGGTAAAACTAGTCTGTATAATATGATAATGGCATATCCAAGGCACTATGCATATATCAAACCATCGACCTCAAGAGTACAAAGAGTAAATCTTAATCATGTGCAAATTTTTAAAACATCATTTAGGAGACTGAGGATCCAGAATGGAATGCAAAATGTGACAAATCAATCTATATTACAAATGTATAAAACTACCTTACTGATTACAGTAGGGGCAAAAGTACTGACTTAAGCAACACTGGAAAAAATATTGAGCCTATAAAACTAAACCCAAAGGGGGCACCTGGGTAGCTCAGTGGTTAAGCGTCGCCTTGGGCTCGGGGCGTGAAACTAGAGTCCCGGGATCAAGTCCCACATCGGGCTCCCTGCATGGAGCCTGCTTCTCCCTCTGCCTATGTATCTGCCTCTCTGTGTGTGTGTCTCTCATGAATAAATAAATAAATAAATAAATAAATAAATAAATAACCCTTAAAAAAAACCAAAAACAAAAAAACTAAACCCAAAGGAAACTGTGCATAAACACTGTACTCTAGTTGATAAAGTGTGTTTCCTGTAGCAGATACAGTTTCAAAAGTCTAATATTTCTAAACATGTATGCTGGAATTGGAAAATTAAATAAATAAATTGAAGATGTTGGAAGTTAGGTTTCTCACTGCTGGAGTGGAAGTTACAAATAGACAAGGAGAAGAGGCTAGAATGGTCCAGGTGGTAATGAATTAGAGTCAGAGACATTAGTATAAATTCATGTTTAGCTTAACATAGATACAGATGTTACACATAAAAGAATTTCTAGATATATATATATCAGTTAGTATACAAACATATATTTCATTGTTCTGTTCAGCTGCAAGGGCCTAAAAGTTATGACATCCCAGTAACAATAACCACACCTAATGCTCACATCTTGGTTTCTAATACCATTTTCTAATGAAAGGAACCAGGGTTTTTTAAAACAATGACTGATACTGGTATTGGATTAGAAATAAACAGGATGAGCCTGAAGCATCTTGTGGTACTGAGGAGTAGGGCAGTGCTAGAAGAAGGAGGAGGAGGAGAAAAAGGAGATGAAGACAGAGAAGAATAGGAAACAAAAAATAGAATACACACATATTATGATGGGGTTTGTAATGGGGCATCGGTGCCAACATAAAAGATCCCCGTAGCCAAAGCTTGAACAATTCAAGCAACAAAATAAATAAGATTTTGCACAGGAAAAGAAACAATAAAAAAGTGAAAAAGCAATCTACAGAATGGGAGAAAATATTTGCAAACCATATATCAGATAAGAGGTTAAGTATCCAAAATATATAAGGAACTTATATAACTCAATAACAACAACCACAAAACTCCACAAATAATCCAACTAAAAAGTGGGCAAAGGGAAACTAAATAGACATTTTTTAACAAAGAAGACATCCAAATGGCCAACAGGTGTAGCCACTGTGGATGGAAAACAGTATGGAGGCTCCTCAAAAAATGGAATTACCACATAGTCCAGCAATCCCAATCCTGGAGGTGTTATAAAAGGAAATTAAAACAGCATATTGAAAAGACACATGCTTATTGCAGCATTATTCACAATAGCCAAGAGAGAGAAGCAATCAAAGTGTCCATCAACAGATGAGTGGATAAAGAAGATCTGTATATATATATACACACACACACACACACATACACACACCATGGAATATTAGTCATGAATATTATTGGAATTATATGAATATTATTCATTATTCATGGAATATTATTTCATTCACCATGGAATATTATTCAACCATGAGAAAGAAGAAAATCCTGCAACAACATGGATGGATGCTGAGAGCATTACGCTAAGTGAGATAAGTCAGAAAGAGAAAGACAATACTCTTGTGGAATCTAAAAGAGCAGAACTAATGAAAACAGAATACAATGATGGTTAAAGATGCTGTGGGATAGTGGAATCAGGGGGTATTTTTTAAGACTACAAACTTCATACAACCAATAGATTAAAAAATCCTAGAGATCTAATGCACAGCTTTGTGATTATAATCAGCAAAATTGTATTATAAACCTCAAAATTACTATTAAGAAGTTGCTACAGCCACTCAAAGAGGTTGCTGCCTGCATTCTCCTCTAAGATTTTGATGGTTTCCTGTCTCACATTTAGATCTTTCATCCATTTTGAATGGATTTTTGTGTATGGTAAAAGAAAGTGGTCCAGAGTCCTTCTTCTACATGTGGCTGTCTAGTCTTCCCAGCACCATTTGTTGAAGAGACTGTCTTTTTTCCAGTGGATATTCTTTCCTGCTTTGTCAAAGATGAGTTTACCATACAGTTGTGGGTTCATTTCTGTGTTTTCTGTCCTGTTCCATCAATCTATGTATCTGTTTTCGTGCCAGTACCACACTGTCTTGATGACTACATCTTTGTAATATACCTTGAAGCTTAGAATCATGATACCTCCAGCTTTGCTTTTCTTTTTCAGGATCACTTTGGCCATCAGGGTCTTTTGTGGTTCCATTCAAATTTTAGGATTGTTTGTTCTAGCTCTTTGAAAATGCTGGTGGTATTTTATTAGGGATAATGTTAAATATGTAGATTGTTTTGCATAGTATAGACATTTTAGCAATGTTTGTTCTTCAAATCCATGAGCATGGACTATTTTTCAATTTCTTTGTGTAGTCTCCAATTTCCTTCATTAGTGTTTTATAGTTTTCCAATTATGGATCTTTTACCTCTTTGGTTAGGTTTATTCTTTGGAATCTTATTGTTTGTTATGCAATTGCAAATACGATCAATTCCTTGATATCTCTTTCTGCTGCTTTGCTATTGGTGTATAGAAATGCAACATTTGATATCCTGCAACTTTACTGAATTAATGTATTAGTTCTAGCAATTTTTTGGTGGAGTCTTTCAGGTTTTCTACATTGAGTATCATGTCATCTGCAAATAGTGAAAGTTTAATGTCTTTTTTGCTCGTTTGAATGCCTTTTGTTTCTTTTTGTTGTCTAATTCTTAACGCTGAAACATTCATTACTATGTTAAATAGTAATGGTGAGAGTGGACATCCCTGTCGTGTTCCTGATCTTAGGGGAAAGCTCTCCACTTTTCCCCATTGAGAATGATATTTCTGTGGGTCTCTCATAGATGGCCTTTATGCTGGTAAGATATAGCACATCTTTTTAAAGGGTTTTTATCAAGAATAGATGTTATATTTTGTCAAATGCTTATTCTGAATTTATTGAAAGGATCATATGGTTCTCATCCTTTCTTTTATTAATGTGGTATATAGGCAAGAGAAACAAAAGCAAAAATGAACTATTGGGACTTCATCAAAATAAAAAGCTTCTGCACAGCAAAGGAAACAACAAAACTAAAAGACAGCTTATCAAATGGGAGAAGATATTTTCAAATGACATATCTGATAAAGGGCTAGCATCCAAAATCTATAAAGAACTTATCAAACTCAACACCCAAAAACAAATAATCCAGTTAAGAAATTGGCAAAAGACATATATAGACACTTTTCCAAAGAAGACATCCAGATGATTATCAGACACATGAAAAGATGCTCAATATCACTCATCATCAGGGAAACACAAATCAAAACCATGATGAAATATCACCTCACAACTCCCAGAATATCTAAAATTAACAACACAAGAAACAACAGGTGTTGGTGAAGATGCAAAGAAAGGGGAGCCCTCTTCCACTAATGGTGGGAATGTAAACTGGTGCAGTCACTCTGGAGAATCATATGGAGGTTCCTCAAAAAGTTAAAAAACAGAATTACCCTATGATTCAGCAATTGCACTACTATTTACCCAAAGATATAAAAATTACAGATTCGAAGGGGTACATGCACCCTGATGTTTACAACAATATTATCAACAATAGTTAAACTATGGAGACAACCCAAAATATCCATTGACTGATGAATAGATAAAGACGACATGATACACACACACACACATACACCATACACACACACACACCATGGACTATTACTCAGCCATCGAAGAGAATGAAATCTTGCCATTTGCAGTGATGGGGATGGAGCTAGAGTATATTATGCTAAGTGAAATAAGTAGTCAGAGAAAGACAAATACCATATGATTCCACTCACATGTAGAATTTAAGAAACAAAACAGATGAATATATAGGGGGAGAAGAAAAAGAGAGAGGGAAACAAACCATAAAAGACTCAAAGATAGTGATCAAACTGAGGGACGGAGGTGGTGGGGGATGGACTGGATGGATGATGGGTACTAAGGAGGCCACCTAATAAGATGAGCACTGGATGTTCTATGTAAGTGAAAAAATCGCTGAATTTTATTCCTGAAACCAATATTGTACTGTATGCTAACTAACTAGACTTTAAATTAAAATGTGTAAGAGGATTCCCTTTTCTCCCCATCCTCTCCAACATTTGTGCTTTCCTGCCTTGTTAATTTTCCCCATTCTCACTGGTGTGAGGTGGGATCTCATTGTGGTTTTGATTTGTATTTCCCTGATGGCAAGTGATGTGGAGCATTTTCTCATGTGCATGTTGGCCATGTCTATGTCTTCCTCTGTGAGATTTCTGTTCATGTCTTTTGCCCATTTCATGATTGGATTGTTTGCTTCTTTGCTGTTGAGTTTAAGAAGTTCTTTATAGATCTTGGAAACTAGCCCTTTATCTGATAGGTCATTTGCAAATATCTTCTCCCATTCTGTAGGTTGTCTTTGAGTTTTGTTGACTCTATACTTTGCTATGCAAAAGCTTCTTATCTTGATGAAGTCCCAATAGTTACTATTTGCTTTTGTTTCTTTTGCCTTCGTGGATGTATCTTGCAAGAAGTTCCTGTGGCCAAGTTCAAAAAGGGTGTTGCCTGTGTTCTCCTCTAGGATTTTGATGGACTCTTGTCTCACATTTAGATCTTTCATCCATTTTGAGTTTATCTTTGTGTCTGGTGAAAGAGAGTGGTCTAGTTTCATTCTTCTGCATGTGGATGTCCAGTTTTCCCAGCACCATTTATTGAAGAGACTGTCTTTCTTCCAAGGGATAGTCTTTCCTCCTTTATCGAATATTAGTTGACCATAAAGTTCAGGGTCCACTTCTGGGTTCTCTATTCTGTTCCATTGATCTATGTGTCTGTTTTTGTGCCAGTACCACACTGTCTTGATGACCACAGCTTTGTAGTACAACCTGAAATCTGGCATTGTGATGCCCCCAGCTATGGTTTTCTTTTTTTTAGTTCTCCTGGCTATTCAGGGTCTTTTCTGATTCCACACAAAGCTTAAAATAATTTGTTCCAACTCTCTGAAGAAAGTCCATGGTATTTTGATAGGGATTGCATTAAACGTGTAAATTGCCCTGGGTAACATTGACATTTTCACAATATTAATTCTGCCAATCCATGAGCATGGAATATTTTTCCATCTCTTTGTGTCTTCCTCAATTTCTTTCAGAAGTGTTCTATAGTTTTTAGGGTATAGATCCTTTACCTCTTTGGTTAGGTTTATTTCTAGGTATCTTATGCTTTTGGGTGCAATTGTAAATGGGATTGACTCCTTAATTTCTCTTTCTTCAGTCTCATTGTTAGCGTATAGAAATGCCAATGATTTCTGGGCATTGATTTTGTATCCTGCCACGCTACCAAATTGTTGCATGAGTTCTAGCAATCGTGGGATGGAGGCTTTTGGGTTTTCTATGTAGAGTATCATGTCATCGGCGAAGAGGGAGAGTTTGACTTCTTCTTTGCCAATTTGAATGCCTTTAATGTCTTTTTGTTGTCTGATTGCTGAGGCTAGGACTTCCAGTACTATGTTGAAGGCAGTGGTGAGAGTGGACATCCCTGTCTTGTTCCTGATCTTAGGGGAAAGGCTCCCAGTGCTTCCCCATTGAGAATGATATTTGCTGTGGGCTTTTTGTAGATGGCTTTTAAGATGTCGAGGAATGTTCCCTCTATCCCTACACTCTGAAGTGTTTTGATCAGGAATGGATGCTGTATTTTGTCAAATGCTTTCTCTGCATCTAATGAGAGGATCATATGGTTCTTGTTTTTCTCTAGCTGATATGATGAATCACATTGATTGTTTTTCAAGTGTTGAACCAGCCTTGTGCCAAAGGGATAAATCCTACTTGGTCATGGTGAATAATTTTCTTAATGTATCATTGGATCCTATTGGCTAGTATCTTGTTGAGAATTTTTGCATCCATGTTCATCAGGGATATTGGTCAGTAATTCTCCTTTTTGGTGGGGTCTTTGTCTGGTTTTGGAATTAAGGTGATGCTGGCCTCATAGAGCGAATACAAGTACTCCATCTCTTGTATACTTCCAAACAGCTTTAGTAGAATAGGTACAGTTTCTTCTTTAAACGTTTGATAGAATTCCCCAGGGAAGCCATCTGGCCCTGGATTTTTGTGTCTTGGGAGGTTTTTGATGACTGCTTCAATTTCCTCCCTGGTTATTGGCCTGTTCAGTGTTTCTGTTTCTTCCTGTTCCAGTTTTGGTAGTTTGTGGCTTTCCAGAAATGCGTCCATTTCTTCTAGATTGCCTAATTTATTGGCATATAGCTGTTCATAATAATATGTTTTTAAAATCCTTTGTATTTCCTTGGCGTTGGTAGTGATCTCTCCTTTCTCATTCATGATTTTATTAATTTGAGTCTTCTCTCTCTTCTTTTTAATAAGGCTGGCTAATGGTTTATCAATCTTATTAATTCTCTCAAAGAACCAACTCCTGGTTCTGTTGATCTGTTCCACAGTTCTTCTGGTCTCGATTTCGTTGAGTTCTGCTCGAATCTTTATTAACTCTCTTCTTCTGCTGGGTATAGGATCTATTTGCTGTTTTTTCCCTAGCTCCTTTATGTGTAAGGTTAGCTTTTGCATTTGAGTTCTTTCCAGTTTTTGAATGGATGCTTGTATTGCGATGTATTTCCATCTTAGGACTGCTTTTGCTGCATCCCAAAGATTTTGAATGGTTGTATCTTCATTCTCATTAGTTTCCATAAATCTTTTTAATTCTTCTCTAATTTCCTGGTTGACCCTTTCATCTTTTAGCAGGATGGTCCTTAACCTCCACGTGTTTGAGGTCCTTCTAAACTTCTTGTTGTGATTTAGTTCTAATTTCAAGGCATTATGGTCTGAGAATATGCAGGGGACGATCCCAATCTTTTGGTATCGGTTCAGACCTGATTTGTGACCCAGTATGTGGTCTATTCTGGAGAAAGTTCCATGTGCACTTGAGAAGAATGTGTATTCAGTTGAGTTTGGATGTAAAGTTCTATAGATATCTGTGAAATCCATCTGGTCCAGTGTATCATTTAAAGCTCTCGTTTCTTTGGAGATGTTGTGCTCAGAAGACCTATCGAGTACAGAAAGCGCTAGATTGAAGTCAACAATTATAAGTGTATTATTATCTAAGTATTTCTTCACTTTGGTTATTAATTGATTGATATATTTGGCAGCTCCCACTTTGGGGCATATATATTGAGGATTGTTAAATCCTCTTGTTGGATAGATCCTTTAAGTATGATATAGTGTCCCTCTTCATCTCTCACGACAGTCATCGGGGTAAATTTTAGTTTATCTGATATAAGGATGGCTACCCCTGCTTTCTTTTGAGGACCATTCGAATGGTAAATGGTTCTCCAACCTTTTATTTTCAGGCTGTAGGTATCCTTCTGTCTAAAATGAGTCTCTTGTAGACAGCAAATAGATGGGTCCTGCTTTTTTATCCAGTCTCAAACCCTGCGCCTTCTGATGGGTCATTAAGCCCGTTCACGTTCATAGTTACTATTGACAGATATGAGTTTAGTGTCATCATGATATCTATTCAGTCCTTGTTTTTGTGGATTGTTCCACTGAACTTCTTCTTAAAGGGGAATTTTAAGAGTCCCCCTTAAAATTTCTTGCAGAGCTGGTTTGGAGGTCACATATTCTTTCAGTTCCTTCTGTCTTGGAAGCTCTTTATCTCTCCTTCCATTTTGAATGAGAGCCTTGCTGGATAAAGTATTCTTGGTTGCATGTTCTTCTCATTGAGGACCCTGAATATATCCTGCCAGCCCTTTCTGGCCTGCCAGGTCTCTGTGGAGAGGCCCGCTGTTACCCTAATACTCCTCCCCATAAAAGTCAGGGATTTCTTGTCTCTTGCTGCTTTAAGGATCTTCTCTTTATCTTTGGAATTTGCAAGCTTTACTATTAAATGTCGAGGTGCTGAATGGTTTTTATTGATTTTGGGGGGGGATCTCTCTATTTCCTGGATCTGAATGCCTGTTTCCCTTCCCAGATTAGGAAAGTTTTCAGCTATGATTTGTTCAAATACATATTCTGGCCCTCTGGCCCTTTCGGCGCCCTCGGGTACCCCAATTAAATGTAGGTTTTTCTCCCTCAGGCTGTCGTTTATTTCCCTTAATCTATCTTCATGGTCTTTTAATTGTTTGTCTCTTTTTTCCTCTTTTTTCCCTCTTTGCCATCAACTTGTCATCTATGTCACTCACTCGTTCTTCCACCTTGTTAACCCTGGTCGTTAGGACTTCTAGTTCAGATTGCATCTCATTCAATTGATTTTTAATTTCTGCCTGATTGGATCTAAAAGCTGCAGTCATGAAGTCTCTGGAGTCCTTTATGCTTTTTTTCTAGAGCCACCAGTAGCTGTATGATAGTGCTTCTGAATTGGCTTTCTGACATTGAATTGTAATCCAGATTTTGTAACTCTTGGGAGAGAGGACTGTTTCTGATTCTTTCTTTTGAGGTGAGGTTTATCTTCTAGTCATTTTGCTCAGTGCAGAGTGGCCAAAAAGAAGTTGTATTGGGAAAAGGAGAAAAAGAGAGGAGAGAAAGAAGGAAAGAAAAGAGAAAAAGAAAAAAGGAAGAAAAGAAGAAAAAGAAAGAAAGGAAAAAAAAGTGGGTAAAGCAAACAAATCAAAAAGCAAAAAAAACAAAACAAAACAAAACAAAACCAAAAACAACAACAACAAAAACAACCAAAAAAACAACACAGGGGAGTATCTTCTGATTCTGTATACTTTAAGTCCCTTGACTTCCCCTGGAACTGGTCCGTCTAGGGGTCTTCTGGGGGAGGGGCCTGCTGTGTTGATTCTCAGGTGTTAGCACTTCGGGGAGCTGCTCTGCCCCTGCCTGGTGCAGGGCTCAGTGGGGGCTGTTCACCCCGTGAGGCCCCAGGAGGAACAACCGCAGTGGCGGGGCCAGATCTGCAGCCCTGGAGTCAGCCCCTGCAGTAGCTCCGGAGCTCTCCGTCTGCAGGGCCTGGAGGCTCCGGGGCGGGGCCGCTGATCTGCTCAGCTCGGGGCAGGAGCGTCCTTGCTGTCCTGGGCCCTCCCGGCCTCTGCCTTTCCCGGGGGGAGGCCGGATCCTGGGCTGTGTCCCAGCGCCCTGTGCTCCGGGGCCTGCGCTGTTGGATTCGCTCTCCCGCCCCGCAGCCCCCTCCGCGGAGCCGCCCCCGAGCCCCCCGAGCTGCTCCGGGTCCCCCGTGCGCGCTGCAGCCCTTAGGGAGCTCGGCGCACTCTCCCGGGGCGCAGGTGTCTGTCAGTGTCCCCGGGAGCCCGAGGGCATCCCCGCCCTCCTGGGTCCTGCTCCAACTCCCTGCGGGCCCCTTTCCCCCGGGAAGGTCGGTGCAGCTCCTGCGTCTCCGGGACGGGGCTCTCCTGTCCTGGGGACACTCGCCCCGGCCTCAGCCTGGCTCCTCGCGGGCCCCTCCCCCTTGGAGGCCTTTTGTTTCTTTATTTCTTTTCCCCCGTCTTCCTGCCTTGGTAGAAGCGCGAACTCTCTCACTGTAGCATTCCAGGTGTTCTCTCTTTAAATCTCAGGCAGAATTCGTAGATTTTCAGGATGATTTGAAGGTTATCTAGGTAAGTTGGTGGGGACAGGTGACTTGGGGACCCTACTCTTCTGCTATCTTGCCCCTCCTCCTGGATGAAAGATCTAAATGTGAGACAAGATTCCATCAAAATCCTAGAGGAGAACAGAGGCAACACCCTTTTTGAACTTGGCCACAGGAACTTCTTGCAAGATACATCCACAAGAAACAAAAGCAAAAATGAACTATTGGGACTTCATCAAGATAAGAAGCTTTTGCACAGCAAAGGATACAGTCAACAAAACTAAAAGACAACCTACAGAATGGGAGAAGATATTTGCAAATGACATATCACATAAAGGGCTAGTTTCCAAGATCTATAAAGAACTTCTTAAACTCAACAGCAAAGAAACAAACAATCCAATCATGAAATGGGCAAAAGACATGAACAGAAATCTCACAGAGGAAGACCTAGACATGGCCAACAAGCACGTGAGAAAATGCTCTGCATCACTTGCCATCAGGGAAATACAAATCAAAACCACAATAAGATCCCACCTCACACCAGTGAGAATGGGGAAAATTAACAAGGCGGGAAACCACAAATGTTGGAGAGTATGGGAAGAAAGGGGAACCCTCCTGCACTATTGGTGGGAATGTGAACTGGTGCAGCCACTCTGGAAAACTGTGTGGAGGTTCCTCAAAGAGTTAAAAATAGACCTGCCCTAGACCCAGCAATTGCACTGTTGGGGATTTACCCCAAAGATACAGATGCAGTGAAACGCCGGGACACCTGCACCCCAATGTTTATAGCAGCAATGTCCACGGTGGCCAAACTGTGGAGGGAGCCTCAGTGTCCATCGAAAGATGAATGGATGAAGAAGATGTGGTCTATGTATACAATGGAATATTCCTCAGCCATTAGAAATTACAAATACCCACCATTTGCTTCAACGTGGATGGAACTGGAGGGTATTATGCTGAGTGAAATAAGTCAATCGGAGAAGGACAAACATTATATGGTCTTTTTCATTTGGGGAATATAAAAAATAGTGAAAGGGAATAGAGGGGAAAGGAGAAAAAATGAGTGGGAAATATCAGAAAGGGAGACAGAACATGAAAGACTCCTAACTCTGGGCAATGAACTAGTGGTGGTGGAAGGGGAGGTGGGCGGGGGCTGCGGGTGACTGGGTGACGGGCACTGAGGTGGGCACTTGAAGAAGTGAGCACTGGTGTTATTCTATATGTTGGCAAATTGAACACCAATAAAAAATAAATTAATAGATTAAAAAAACAGGCAAATCTTAACAATGGAAAACTACAAAATATCTGGCCACAACTTCTTACCCTTTTCAAGGTCATCAAAATTACATAAAATCTGAGAAACTGTCATAAACAACAGAACTCTAAGAAGACATAGAAACTAAATGTAATATATTTTAAATGGAATCCTGGAATGTAAAATGGATATTAAGGTAAGAACTAAGGAAATATAAATGAAATAAGGACTTTAAGTTAAGAATGATGTATCAATATTGGTTCATTGATTGTAACAAATGTACCATTCTAATCTTAATAATAGAAGCTATGTGTGGTTATAAAGGAATTCTCCAACACTCTCTTTGTATTTTTCTGTAAAACCGAAACTATTTAAAACCTTCAATTTAATTTTTAAATATTAGCATTAAAATTGATAAAAATATATTTTACTCTCCATCTTCTCCTAATCTTTAACTGGTTCAAACTCAAGAGTTTTATTTACCCTCCTTACATCCTTCATCAAACATCAGCACTCATCTCTACAGCGGAATCTATTTTCATCTAGAGACCCATGGTTGAGGCAAAGGAGGGGTTTCTAAAAACTAATTTCAAAGGTACTACCATTGTAGTGATATATCATAGAACACAAGGAAGTGAACATGATTTTGTGGCCAAAAATCAGTCAGAAACATCATTAAACACTAATTTACAGAGTATCTGTGGTACTATTTGCCTTCTTAACCAGTTAAGTATTAGTAGGTTAATAATTTCTGGTCATCGAACACTACAATTCAAATGGAATGTACAGAAGTATGATTCAGGTCTGTATAGGATACAGAGGTTCGGTTTTCCTGAAACATTTCAGTTCATTTTTTTATACCTGTGTTTCATTTTAAGAGACTGGACAAAAAGCTGAAATTTTAATTTTAATCACCAGTTAGTCTGACTACAAATGCAAATATTTATGACACTACAACTTATTTACTAGGCACCCAAGGTTTTAAAAAGAAATGCTTCAACAGATTCTATTATCCAGTTCGTGTTAATATCTGAAATTTCTTGTATTTCATTAAAGTTGATGGGCCTGTGCTACTACTTCATGTTTATGAATAATAATACATGAACAGTTGCAAAAACTGTTTAAGTCACTTGATGCTGAGTTTGTGGTTAATACTTCAGGTTCCTGTATAATTATAAGTTTTAAAAAAAGATATTCCTCAGCCTCAATGGAGAGCACATTCTATAAAATTCTCCTGGCTATTTTTTTAATGATATTATTGGACTTATCCTTTATTTGTAAGAGTTCTATTGTTACATCTGTCATGTGCCATCCTTGATTCAGCTGGTCTATTTTTTGAAAGAAAAGAAGTTCATTAAAACATTTAAATAACATATTCTGAACTAGAAAGATTACATCATTTCCTCTCAGATCTAGAGAATAGCACAGTTGCTGTTTATTTCTTGCTTCAAAAGGCTTTCTCATTATTGTGGATATAAGTGTCAGTTAAAACATTTGTCAAGAATCACTGATAAAGAATCATCAGGGCCACTGACTGTAGATTGACTCTTTATGCAGCCATGTACAGAGGAATTATAGCCTATGGTGATTATCCAGCCATTTAGTGTAGCCAACATCTGAGCATCTACTTCTGTACCCTGCACGTATCAAAGAGCAGGAGTCAGGGAACTCCTGTAAGGGGGCAGAGAGAAAATATTTTAGACTTTGTGAGCCTGAAAGAATCTGTCACATTTACTCAATTCTGTCGTTGTAGCATGAAAGCAGCTATAGGAAATACATAAATGAATGACTGTGGTTGTGTTCAAATAAAACTTTATTTATATACAGGTATCAAGCGGCATCAAGTCAGAGGTGGCCCATGAGCTGCAGTGTGCCAACCACTGTCATACACAGGGAGAACAGGAAAGAGATTGGAGATGGCTCATCTCCATTCTCACTCATCACCGGGAGGTCTAAAATGTTTTTGCTTCCTTCTCTGACTAGCAAATCTTCTCTCTCTTTACCAGCCCACCGAATAAATGCATCCTCTCTGCCATGAAGTCATCCTCTGCTTCACCATACACAGGTAGTTTTTCTCTTTCTTGCACTGTGCTCTTATAGGTCTTAATTTTCAAATCTACCACTCTTTGCTAACCACTGAGCTCCTTGGGAAGGA
Source organism: Canis lupus baileyi (assembly GCF_048164855.1). NCBI lineage: Eukaryota > Metazoa > Chordata > Mammalia > Carnivora > Canidae > Canis > Canis lupus. Next base: position 2,743,799 of record NC_132868.1, on the reverse strand, counting down.
GCCACCTCTGCCGTATAACTAAACGCATACTGTACACAACGTGGCCTTGGAGTTGAGCAACACACGGCAGTCCTTAGGGAAGGAAAAATACCTCATCTATGTTTCCTCCTACAAAGCAGAATGCCATTATGTAATCAATAAAGGAAAAAAAGCGATGAGAAAAACACATGTTGGGCAACAACATGCTACATGAGCTCAGAGGAAAGAGAGTGCCTTTAAATGGAGGGACAAGAGAAAGTTGCATAGGAATCTGGTATTGACACAGGGTATGTAAAGGAGGAAATAACACCCCTTCCAAACCCTATGTGTGATAGGCAGTCTCCAGCATGGCCCACAATGATCCCCACTTCCGGATATTGCAAATCCTTCCACTTATTTGTTAGTAGGACATAATTACTCACTTCTTTTCTTTTAACTTTTTTTTTCTTTTCTTTAGATTTCACTTATTTATTCATGAGAGACACACAGAGAGAGGCAAAGATATAGGCAGAGAGAGAAGCAGGCTTTATGCAGGGAGCCTGATGTGGGACTCGATCCTAGGACTCCAGGATCACGCCCTGGGCCAAAGGCAGACGCTCTACCACTGAGCCACCCAGGCATCCCTAATTACTCACTTTTAATGAATAAAACACACAAATATGAAGAAATATCTCTTCCACGCTTAGGTTACAAATATGCTGTGGCTTCCATCTTGCTCCCTCTCCCCTTAGTCATCCTGGGAGAAGTCAGCCAACACACTGGGAGCTGTCCCATGGAAGAGCCTCATGACTCCAGCCAACACTGGCAAGGACCTGAGCCACAAAAGGGAGCCTGGACATTCATTCTTGTCCTGCACAGTCTTAAGAAGACTACAGCTCTGGCTGACACCTCGATGCACACTTGTCAGAGATCTCAGCTCTTGGCTAAGCTGTGGCTGGATTTCTGACTCACAGAAACCATGAGATCATAAATGTGCATTGTTTTAAGTTGCTAAATTTCGAGCTAATGTGTTACAGTGCAATAGATAATGAGCATAATTGTGCTGAGTGTTTTAGATACACCTTTTCATTTAATCTTCACAATAAACCTATAGAGTACTTTACTGACAAGAAAACAAAGCTTCAGGAGATTATGTAACCTATCCAAAAATTCAGTTAGAGAGTAGCAAAAGTAGCTTTCAAATCTTTGCTGAAAAAGCATGAACTAAATGAAGGATAAGGCTGAAGAAAGAGTGCTCTGGAAACCACCACACAAGCTCTGTTCTATTTCAGTAGACTCTGAGGAAACAGGTGAGCTTAACCAGTTCTCTACATAAGGAAGACTTGTGGTGTGTCATTATAAAAGCAGGTCTTTTTTTTTTTTTTTTTTTTTTTCTTTTTGGCAGGGTGCTGCGTCTCTCACTGTGCCTTTATGTTTGTTCAGCAGGGCTGCCCTTCTGCTGTAGAAAGAAAACTCTGCCAAGTCTCGTAACATTTTTGGCCACTCTTAAGAAATAAAGAGACCTATTTTGTCTAGATACAACTTTAATTCGGTGATGCAAAATGGCCAATTAACCAGTCCTTCAACGTTCATGCAGATGCAACCCCTTGCCCTCCTCCACAACTGCAGTTGGGCTGCCTGGTGCCTGGGGCTGGCGCGCACTGGGTGTTCTCTCCATTCCATGGACTGCAGCCCCCAGTACTAGCTGATGTCTCTACTCCTGCCAGGGTTGAGGGGTCTGGGGGTGCAAAACCTTGGTGGGTGGAAGACTCTATCCTTGCCCAGCACTATTGTGAGATAGCCTGGCCATTGCTGGGTTTAGCAGCTACTTACAGCTGATTTCTTCTCAGAGCACTTTCTCCAGTTTCCTGTGGGTCCCTCTGCCTACAAGATCTATGTCAGGAGCTAGACCTCAGCTTTTACTAGCCTCCCCCTCTCCAGTAGCTCTATCCCTGGCAATACACCTCTAACCATTTTACTTGACCCCACCCGGACCCTCACAACTGCTACCTTGGGCAGAAGCCCCTTGGGAACCATGTTAGACTGACACTCCTGCTCAGAGAGGCCGTACCATCCAGCCTCCGCCCTCTATTCTGCTGTGACAGGGCGCTTTAGCTTCTTTGCACAGGATGCAAGTGCCTTCCTGCTGTGTTCTCCAGATACAGCAGACATGGGGACTCTGAGGGGTCTCTCTGAAGCATCGTTCTTTAGTCTTGACAATGTCCCCATCCTGGCCCATTGCAGGAAGGTGGGGCTCACAGCACAGCTCTCATTCTCAGAATCATTTCCCAAACTCAGTCTCTGAACTCATTAAAATCTCCCTTATAGGTGGAGAATTTCAGAGATGTGAAGCCGATTCTCTGATTGCCTTTGAAAATCTGTTTATGGTATAGTGCCTTGCTGCTGAAACTTCCATTTGAACATCAAGTTACAGCATGAACAGAATTTTGCTTTAGGGGGGTTCATCTGGTGTGTGTAGGCGAGATTGAAGTTTGACGGCACTGAAGGAGAGAAACTTAATAATCTAAACTATAGACAAGTGAAGCCTGAACTAGGGCAGTTGTAGTGGGAATAAAAATGGAACATTGTCTCAAGATTCATGGCAAAGGTAGAGCAATAGGAACTGAAAGAATGGGAATAGGAAAAGGAGTTTGAGAGCCAGAAGGAAAGTCTGGCCAATAATAGAAGTCAGAATTCAGAAGGAGTGCATTTGAATGCAAAATGGGATGATGAGGCATGTGGCCCTTTAGGCACCACTACATTACCAGTTAGAGATGAGCATCAGGGAATTAGAAAATGGGCCTCAGAATTCAGAATTGAAACCCAGCATCTTCTGCAGAGAGGTAATTACTGAACCCACGGTAGTCATAAGATTAACATTAGAAGTATGTAATAAGAGAAAATGAGAAAAAGAGGAAGATCTCCCTACAGAGATGGTAAGAACATTCGGAAAAGTGGAAACCCAGGAAAAGGCAAGCCGTTGATGTGGTGAAAAGCTGAAGACAGGATAAGAAAGTCCTGAATATGGCCTCAGGAAGAGGCCATCCTCAGAGATGTTTCCTGGAGTTGCCAAAACCAAGCCCACGTCTCAGGGGTTGGAGACGTAATGACTGGTTAAAAAGTAGAGGCTCACCATTTGCTTCAACGTGGATGGAACTGGAGGGTATTATGCTGAGTGAAGTAAGCCAGTCGGAGAAGGACAAACATTATATGTTCTCATTCATTTGGGGAATATAAATAATAGTGAAAGGGAATATAAGGGAAGGGGGAAGAAATGGGTGGGAAATATCAGAAAGGGAGACAGAACGTAAAGACTCCTAACTCTGGGAAACGAACTAGGGGTGGTGGAAGGGGAGGAGGGCGGGGGGTGGGAGTGAATGGGTGACGGGCACTGGGGGTTATTCTGTATGTTAGTAAATTGAACACCAATAAAAAATAAATTAAAAAAAATAAAATAAAATAAAAAATAAAAAGTAGAGGCAACAAGCATAGAATAGTTTGGGGAAATTTGTCCATGAACAAGAAAAGATCTCTTGAGAAGACAGAGGCTCTAGGGAACACTTTAAATTAGAAGCGTTTGGGACCTGGGTGGCTCAGTCTGTTAAGCATCTGACTCTCGGTTTTGGCTCAGGCCATGATCTCATGGGTGGTGAGATGGAGCCTCACATTGGGCTCCCGCTCAGCAGGGAGTCTGCTTGGGGATTCTCTCCTTCAACCCCTCCCTCCACTCACTCGCATGCATGTGCTCACTCGTGCTCTCTCGTTCTCTCTCTCTAAAGTGAATGAATAATTTTTTTAAAAAATTGATGCATTTGGACATGTTTGTAGGCAGAGGGGAAGAACCACTGAACAGAAAGTGATTCCGAGAAACATAAGAGAAGAGAACCATCAGGGAACCAGACTCCCCAAAGACATGCAGCAGGACAGAAGGACAGGCACAAATGAGCGCTTCTTCTACACTTCTTGTAAGGAAAGGAAAGAGAATGTGGCAGAAAGCCTGAGATGCAGAAGAGAAAAGCTGGGAGATAACCAAATTAGAGGGTTTAAAGTTTTCAATAAAGTAGAAAAAGTAAAGTCATTTTAAGGAAACAGAAGGGTAGGAGTTGGTTTCTTGCAAATAAAACATTTTGAAGCCATCACTATGTGGGATGGAATTTTTAAAAGAGAATCAATTAGACACTAATAAAGAATTACTGATCCAAATGGAGGGTTTAATTGAAACTAACCTCTTCCTCACCACTCACTCCATTATTAATGTCATTTTTCTTCCAGGTCAACTAATTGGCCTTGGGTTGTGACTTTCTCCAGAAGTGCTTGCCAAATCAAGATGAGCAGAGAAAGCAGATAGTGCCTTGGGCAGGCACTTGGCAAGGTAACTGTCGATGTAGGTCAGAGCGGGGAGGGAGTCCAGGGTGAAAAGAGAGCAATCTTTAAGGGCTGGTCATGCAAGAAGAAAATAAGAAGTAGTAAGGTAAGGAAATGGTTAAATCCACAGGGATGGCAGATGGAGAGGGAAAGGTGACAGATAAGAATCAAACTATAGAGTCCTGAAGGAAAGTGTCAAAGTCCTTTGTGTTGGTAGCACAGAGACATACAAAGAAAGCTGAGCATAATGAGCAATCACAAAGACCAGGAAGGCTACACTTGCTATGCAGGTCCTGCTGTTAGAGACCACTTCCGCCAGACTCGGGATACTGCCCTCCAGGCGGTCTCTCTGCTCTGCCCCACAGAGGTGGTATGACTTTCCTGATAGCCAGATTGGGAAGAAATACTGAGAGAGCTTAGGTCAGCTTTTACTTTTCCCTCCAGGGTGCTAGCTCCCTGTTGGAAAAATACCATGTCTGCTGCTATGCCATGGATGGGGCACAAGTGGTATCAAGCATTTGCCGCAAATGGGCAAGCAATGAAGCCAGTCCATTTGACTCTTACACTAAACTACATCCTCCAACTTGGCTGTTCTCAATCCCTTTACCCTCCAACTGCCACTTGAGGGGCAGGAGAAAAGAGAAGTTTTCACTGCATCTTCCTTGGAAATCACAAGAGGTTACTGAAACCTCCTGACATCTGGAATGTTTCTGGCTTAATTTCAGCTACACACTGAATGTATGAAGGAATCCCACTTCAAAGTCCTCCTAGTTCCTTTCCATACCCACTTCAGGATGTATGTGTTGAGCATAATCTGGGAGTCACGACTGTTTAGTGCTCTAATGAATGGCCAGCCATGCCCAGCAGTGCAGAATGTCTAACCCAGCCACAAAGAATATGGTGGATACAGTTATGCTAGTTAGGGAAACTTTGCCAGTGACAGAAAATTATAATTCCAGACAGATTCTCAAAGGAAAAAAATGTTAAAAGACTAAAATTTTAGAGCAGAAAATTAAAATCTGTCAGGTTAAAAAAATTAGAAGAGACTCCCAAATTTTAATTTGATGTAATAGAGAGGAAGAAATTTTCACAATTTAAAGCCAAATTCCCTTGTGTCGGTCAGGGTAAGGCCCTGTTTTGGTTGCATGGATTTATAAATATGCAGTGATCTCACTGGTCATTGCCCCAGCTCCAAGTAAGGAACTGTTTCTATATGATTGTCTTTATTTCTAACTACAAAGGTATAAATTCAAATCCAATGCTTAAATTAAGTTTATATTATATGTGTAAGTCTTTGAAAACTCTGTTTCTGCCAATGAAATTGTTGCCATAGTAACTAATACATTTCCAAAGAGGGAAAAAACATTCACCAATTTTTTGCCCTGAAATGGTAAACATTAAACTAAACAACAGATTACAGCTATTTCATTAAAAGGTCATTCTCTCACAAATGGTATTACAAACCTCACACACTTCTTTGAAGTAGAAAAATAATATCCTCTTCCTCATCTTTGTGTGTTCTCACTCAAGGACCAGAATAAAAAGCCCTTGAATACTACACTGAGAGATTCCTGTAGAACTCACTAAGCAAACATATGTGAAATAAACAATGGCACGTTATGTCTTAACTGGTGTCTTGTTTTATGAAATAATATTAATAATAACTGTCACCTCATGTATAAGGGAAACTCTTGCACAGAATATGTAGGCTACGTAGGCTAAAATTATATCAAATCCTACTTAAACTCTAAATTTCAGGGACCTAAAAGAGATCCTGGACCATGGAAACAATGATATTCTGCATATACTAGTGAACATCCATAAATTAATTCCTTTGCTCTTACTTTGTTTTGCTGCTGTTTTGGGTGTAAAATAAGGTTTTGAGCAAATACTTCTTATCCGGGCTTGTTGAATCACTGTAATATGAAAGGTGAAAATGCATTTATAAATTTCCATTTAATAAATATTATATTTTTAATTTTACTGATATTAGAAAATGGGATGTGTAGGACAAATGTAATAATCTGGATTTTGGTTAATTGAGTATGTCCTTCTTTAAGAGACTAAAATTAACAAATAAATTTAGAAAAAAAAATTTAGTACTCACCCTAAGATTTAACAAAAACAAAGTCCTCCTGAAGCTCAATATTAATTCTTTCATTTGATCTCCTCACTCCTACTATTTTATGTCTTTTTTGTTTCATTTAGAAATAACATCTCCAATATGGAGCATTATGTTTTATATTTTCTGAAAGTCACCAACTTTAAATCTGTGGAATAAAGTTATCTATACTTCCTAGTAACCATTCCTGTTGGCATCAGTAACAGGAAAATAAACAATATGAGATAAACAGAAATAGGGGGAAATAAATTGCATATCAAAGGGTGTGAAAATATCGCCTTTTTTTATTAACAACTCTAGAGTAAGACACAGAGTTCTTTAAGCCAAATATTATAGATATCACTTCAGACACTAAAGCAATGGTAAAACAATATAACACAAAACGAAATTAGATCGAGATAACAAACAGATGGATGATACACAGATGTTCCCAGAACAGCTGCTATAACAATAATACTTGAACAGTCTTTGGGAAAATTTAGGTGATTACTTTCTGTTTGTTGAATGAACTGTATTTAAGATTTAGATCTAATAAATAGTGCTACTGCATTCTTGCATGTGCCTGTTAGCCAATGTGAAGTGCAATGAATTGGGCTTTTATTTAAAAATGTGGCTCATAACAATAAAGACATTCAACCTCATGGTCACTGCTGTCGTTATCAGATTATGTCCCTAACTGATCACAATTTGGCTGTAGCTTTCCTGGGAATAATTCTACCCCAAATGTTGCTGATTACTACATACAGCATTCATTTGGAATGATCTACGGTTTCCAGTGCCATGTGAAAACAATGTACCTTGGCTCCACTTTGGGGCAACCCAATCCATCAGAAATCCAGCCAAGCCCAGAAGACATCTTGGGTTTTGCCATGCATGTTGGAAAACTGACATCTGATTGAGGACCAAGGCTCCATTTTAATGAGTCTCCCTGGTCTTGAATCCATCACTGCCAGACTGACAAACATCAAAACTTGGCACCCTCCATCAGAAACCATTTAACCTATAAGTCTGCATGGCATAAAGAATTGCCGGCCTGGATGTTTGTAATACTGAAAACTTGCTTAGCTAAGCCACAAGATCAGGTGAGATGTCTGCTTCGCCAATAAGAACCTTGAAGATTGAGGGATTAACACTGGCCTTTCCATACTTTTAGCAAGTATAAGCAATTACTAAAATTTCATTTTTTAGGGTTACCAAGATCTAAATAGCAGGTACAGAAACAAAACATAAACATCCATGCATATAAATTGTGTGGTAATCAATATTTATAGAAACTAGTGCAAATGTATTTGAATAGATGCCCATCCAGGATGCTCTGGGCCCTAAAACAAAATCAACCCTAGTAGAAACAACTACTATGAATAATCTCATAGATTATGAGATGGAATGAGATCATCACAGTGTGAGGAATGGTCTCAAGGGTATGTGGAGAGAGATATGTACTGGTCACCAATACCCATATGCTTCCCAACATGTTCCAGCTCTCTTGCAGTTAGCAGGGGCTAACTGTGACTGTTTTAGACAATATACATATTTAGGAATGAAATGTGCTTCCCTTGGTTTGAGGCATGTAAAAGTAGGCGTGAGTTTTTCATGCATGTGTCCCCTGCTGTAGTGATCCACATTCTGGGATGCGAGGGTCACAACATGATGGCACTTCTGGGAGTCTGGCTCTGTCCACCACCAACAACCTATATTAATTATGGCAGAATCAAGAAAAACTCTCTATGTATAGCCAATTGAGATACTGAAATTAACTTGCTGCCATATAACCTAATCTTACCCTGACAGAGAATGTTGGGAGTAAAAATTACCCTCAGGCAAACCATTGATATCTGGAATGTTCTAGAAAAGAGTAAAAGGTGACGTCAGACTACCGAGGCACTGTGATGAGCAATCGAGGCACTGGTTACATGATGATCTCTATGCTGATAAACAGACACAGAACTTTGGTCATGGAATCTTTCTGAAGCAAAACTTCATGAATGGATACATAAGACTTCATAACTGAAAGGGAAATTACTATGAGAGGGTATCATCACAGTAACAAGAGCGATGCTTGTTTATCTGAATGAGGACACCATACAAGGATAGAACCATTGAAGCTATGAAAAAAGGTTCTGAAAACTCCTTGTGATTAAGACTTTTCCCAAGGCTGGAATGGGACTAAAAATACCACTAGAAGTCTTAAAATTCCAGCCCTGGGCAAAGGAACTTATTCTGAGGCAGAAAGCCAAGCTGGTCATAACAAGGATTTAAAAACTTAAATGAAAAAAGTTTAAACAAGGCTCATATGATGATCAAGTCCAAGTTTATTGTTAAAATTATCAGGGATCCCTGGGTGGCTCAGTGGTTGAGCACCTGTCTTTGGCCCAGGGCATAATTCTGGAGACCTGGGATCGAGTCCCACATCGGGCTCCCTGTATGGAGCTTGCTTCTCCCTCTGCCTATGTCTCTGCCTCTTTCTATGTGTCTCTCATGAATAAATAAAGTCTTTAAAAAATAAAATAAAATGATCAAATAAAATGATGGTGAGTCGATTCTCTTGTGTTGGGTTGATCCTCGTAGACCACATAGGCCTAAATCGGGAGGCGCTTTAGGTAGCAGGGATTGATTCACAGCCAGATTCCTGCCAAGGCTATGTCTACCAGCATAAAAGAAGTCTCTCAGTTCTCCTATATTAAAAGTTTTTCATAGAAATTCAATGTCGTCAGTGTCGATAATCGACTCTATCATTTCATGGCATTCATAGAAAAGTGTTACTCAGTGAAATTCGTAACATTTCTTCCTGCTTCCACAGACTTTAAAAGATGTTTTCAAATGTGTCTGATTGCCTTTTGAGATGTGGCGCAATGTGCAAAAAAAAAAAAAAAAAAAAAAAAAAAAAAAATATATATATATATATATATATATTTGCACTATATATGTATGTCTTTACCTATTGGCTTTGGCTTTGGCAAACAGAAGTTTACATTCTTGTGCAATAAAATATATGAATTTTGTTTTAGCCATGAACTTAAACATGTTTAGGTTTCATGTTTATGCCCAGACACAAATTGGTTTTGTTAAATTTAGAACTATGCAGAGAATTCAGCAAAACATCCATATTGGTCTTTAAAATATTAAATCAGCACTTTGACAGATGTTTCTTTACAACTTTGATCTGTCATGTTACAGACAAGACTACATCTAGTTTTAGAAATCAACATTCAAATAATTTAAAAAAAGAAGAAGAGGATTGCCAATGAGGAAGTCACCCAAAGATTTATGAAAAAGATGTACACATGACAAGAAATTGAAATTTCATATGGCTCTTACAGTCGGTAAATCATATGTTATTCGGCCATCCACAGTGGACTCAAACTAATCCTGGAAGCAAACATAAGAAACTGCCAATGAGTTAGTTAAAACAATAGTCAGTTAGCAAATGATCAGATACTTGATAGAAGAATTATTACACGTAGATGAACTAAGTATGTAAAAAAAAAAAACCATTTGATTAACAATGGTTTGATTAAATATTTAAAGTCATTTAAAGAAGTTCTTATAGTATGTATTCTTTTACTGACTTAGTAAAAATACAAAGTTAAGTTCTTTTACTCTTTAGGAATTAGTGAAATATTTATACCTCTTTCAGGCATCAATATTAAACTGTCACTTTAGTTGTTCAATAACCTGGTGGCAAATATACATGCAAGGTCATACATATCATATATACATGGAGATTTAAAATACTTAAATCAATAGTGTAAAATCTATTGATTTAATTCCATCTTGAAGAGAAGGAAAAATGAGCAATGATGCTCAGTGATGGTTTCTTACAACTCCTCATTGTTCATACAGAGTTTCAGATTTGTTTATGATTATAATGAAATCCATCTACTTCATGTCAAACTGATGATAAACAAGCAAGCCAGGGAATTATCAAGAGGACCACATCATTTTCAAAAAATCTGTAATAAAAACTTCAGAAAATATTTTGTGGCTAAGGAATTCAAGATTACTAAACTCTTTTAGAATCATATAGGTCATTTTTTCTAATTATTACAATATTAAAACTTGGGATTTTGTTCTAAGTACGGGCAAAAGTATGTATGTGTGCATATGTATTGTGTGTACAGACATATACACTCAATTATACACATTTCCTAACATATTATTGCCACATGTTTCTTAAACAAAGTGAAATTAATTTAGCAGATATGTTCTAAAATATCACAGAATTATGATAAAATAAGTAACATAAAATAATAATACAAAAACACAACTAACCAACAAATAAAATACTGAGGTACCTGATAGATGCAACCTTCCCACAAAGATCAACCTTCCTCCCTATAAGGGGGGTAGCTTAATAACAGTTTTTGATAAAACATCACTGAGTTTATATTTTAAGTCAAATCAAGCTTCTCCATTATCCATATGGCCTTCAAATCCAAGGCTACAGATAGACAGGTAGACCAGTTTACCAACTTTCCTGGGGCAGAACACTAGGTTTTAGTAGCTCCAGCCAAGAGAGACATGGGCTGCAGCCCAAGAGCCAAATAGAGAGAAGGTGGAAACTATATAGGAAATGTGATATAGATATCAGATATCATAAGACAATACAATGTTGGTTGAAATAAATATCCAGAAGAGGAAGCGAAGACCCAAATTGGTTATAGGTGGAGCCTGGAGCATCATTGATTTCTGTAGTAGGAACAAAACACAGCATTCCAGATAGGAAAGGACAGCCAGTCTGAGTCCCTGAATGAAAGCCAAAAACCACATTCCCCTTGGGAATCTCACAGATCAGAACTATGTCCTCATGACTTCAACAGGATTCCCACATTTTGTTTCATTCCCTCCTTCCATTTAAAGAACAGTCAAGCTTTAATCTTCAAATGACTGCTATTAATAACTCTAATCTACATTGATATTTTTGCCTTCTGACTTCTTAACCCACATATTATGTATATACTTATTTTGAAGTTAAATTCTAGATTTTTCCTAAATAATATTATAATTGTTTAATTAAATTATTTCACCAAGAAGTAACAATTGTAAGTTCTTTTTAAAAATTTCCTGCACAAGTGGGTGCCTGAGTGGTTCCATCAGTTAAGCATCTGACTCCTCGGTTTTGGCTCAGGTCATGATTGCAGGGATGTGAGATTGAGCCCCATGCCGGGCTCTGCACTGGACTCTGTGCTGGGAATGGAGCCCACTTGAGTTTCTCTCTCCCTTTCCTCTTCCTTGCTCATGCTGTTTCTCCAAAAAGAATAAAAAATTTCCTGCATGGGTCTCAGCATATGCTAGGCATTTTGTACATAATAAATTGAATTTTATGAGATTTAAACTCTCTACAAAAATTTTACTTAAAAATGATCATTAGTTATATTGCATGGGTAAGCACAGGTTGGCAAGAGGATATTCTCTCCATGTATATTAAACTTATACAAAGACGTATTCTTCTAGAATATTCATATACTTATAGAATGTAAAAAATGAGGCAAGGATTTTACCATGTCGTCAGTAGGACATTTAACTAGAACAGTGACTATATTGGGTTTTGTAATCATTCCAAGGAAACCTGACTTCATGATTTAAAAGCAGCTGACAATTTGAGGGACCTATGCTATGAGAGGTACTTTTGAAGAGCATAAAAGAAATGTGAAAATAGTGGGGCACTCTGGGGAGACTGGGCACAAAGAGATGATTCACTCCTTTACCTCTCACCGAATTATCTGTGTCTACCTCCAAGTACTCCCAAATCCCTGGGAATCTGACTCAATCTTCTGTGTGTTTGGTCATTGATTCTTCAATTCATTTACCCAGCCAATATTTACTACATGCTATTATGTACCGGGTACTCAGGTGGGATACACCCATTCATAAGACTGTCAAGAGCCATGTCCCCACTTTATCATATTCTAGTCATAACATAACATATGAAATATATGACTGATAAATAAAAAAGGTAACTACAAACTGTGGTAAGTTTCAGGAAGAAAATTATCCACCTGAAAGGGACAATAAGATGAGAACCTAGTTGAATAAGGTGATTAGGAATGACTGCTTTGAAACCTGAATGTTAACAGTGAACAAGCCATGCAATAAGGCTAGCAAAGAAAATTCCAGGTGGAGGCTGGTATCCTCAAGGTTGGACCTTATCTGTCCTTAGCTATCTATATAAGAAGGCTATGTGGGGACTACTGCAGCACACCAGAGGTTGTTCTCTGAAAAGATACTTAGGTACCTAGCACCACTCAGATGATACCACAAGCCAAACTTGCAGACATTTTCTGTGATATGCATATGAATGTACCCAGAAAAGTAGATGCTTTAATATACTGACAGTTAATTAGGAAAAAAACACAAATCTCAACGATCCCTATATTATAGCCCAAGACAGTTTATTTTTCACAAAGTGAACCAAATTTCTAACTAAAATGTCAAATATTTCCTGTTCATTCCAATGTAGACAAAAATATTTCTTATACATTTTATTCAACAATTACATAACTAGCATGCCCCAGGCCTTTCCCAGGGTTGCCCTGCTGAGAAGTGATCATAGACATGCGTGTTCTGTGTCACAGAATGAGGCCTTGCTTCCACACTCCAGAGTTAGAGACATGATTGGGCCGTAGGCAGAAAGACACTAAAGCACTGGGGTTCAGGAACCTGTGATGGAGCCTACTCCACATAGCCCTTCCCGGCAGAATAATGCTAGACTTAGCTGGTCCAGCCAGATATTCTGTCTTGGAAATAAACGGGGTAATAAATAAAACAAATGGTGAGCAGTAAGAGCTAAAGTTGGAAGTAGGTTGGAAAGTAATAAGAAGCTACAAAGCTCTATGGTATTGGAGGATAGAGAAGATACTGATGCAAAGGAAGAAGAACATGCAGAAAGAAGTGAAGTCCAGTAGAGCACATTAATGATGGAACAATAGTATGGAGATCAGTAAAGTCGAGAGGTGCCTCACTTTCAGTTCCAGCCTCTATTAAGCTAAGACACAAGGTTTCTGGACTTGGATTCCTGGAGCAACCCAGCTTCTTTTATTGCTGCATGTATCCTCGCAATAAACATAGCTTGACCCTCTGAAGTTCACTGAGCAGGAATGGCTAAGACTATTTTTTGATACAAAGAATGCCTCACAGAAATATGCCCACTATATCAACCTTTCCCCGTCAGAACCAATGAGATAATTAAAACGTTTTCGTAGACTAGGAAAAAATACAAATCTTAATGATCTGAATGATCTGCTGAATCTGCAGAGCCTAAGGTAGTTGCTGAAACATAGTAAGCACTGAATAAATGTCTGTTTAATAAGTTAATTGATGAGTAAATGAAAGAAGAGATACTGACATTTGTATTTGTTATTAAAAAAACTATGTTCCTCTCTTCTCAAACAAGTAAGAAAGGAAGAAAGACTTTTCTCTACAAAATCGAAGTTTAAGAAAAACATAGAAATATTATTTTATATCACAAATTCTGTTAGTAAAGTACATTCAGAAACAGAGAAAACTTAAGAAATAAATTCAATGTTTTTAGGTATAAGCAGAGACACAAACAGTAAAAATGAGCCCCAGATCAAAGTCTAATTTAATTTGCTTTATTCCTAAAGACATTCCCTGCTTTCTCCTACAGGAAAAGATAGACAACTTCTGAGAAGAAAGAAAGGAAGGGAGGGGGGAGCTATGAAAGGAGAGAAGGAGGGAAGAAAATTGAAGAGTCTTACCCTACCCCTTTCAATCTACATAATCCATATTTCCCTCCTGTCCCTTCCCCCCTTTGTCCCTGATCTCTCTTTCTCCCTTTGAGCACAGAAATGGCTCGATTGCCTTTAAACGGCAACCTCTCAACCCAAAATCAGAGGCATGGTCTCTGCCTCTCCAGAGCCCTACTTCTCTCAGACAACTTCACTTTGTTCTCCACTGGCTCTGACAATTAAGTCAAGGTTTTACACCAGTGTGAATGAGAAATAAATTGGAAATCTTAAATTCAGAGTATTTAGTTTGAAACAGACACTGGTCTTTCTTCCTTTCTTACTTTGTTTCTTAAGTAATGTTTCTTTGTACAAATGGGATAGAAAGAGAAGGAAAACTCATCATGTTCAGAATGAAAGGACTCTGAGTTTAGAAGTTATCCCTTCATGGAGCTGATTAAACCAGGAAAGTGAATATGCATAACTTAGATTTTTATGCTTACGAGTTCTACTCTTTAAACAATCTTTTGATTAATTCAGCTTAAGGGTAGTATTTGATGGACAGAATTAAATGAAACCCACAAGGTATTAAGTAGTCCCTAAGTGATCCTTATGAAGGATCTAACTTGAAAAAAGAATGAAATATTGTCCTAAGTCCGTTTCATCTAAGCAATCTCTGCTAGAAGTTAATACATATAAAAACAGGTTGGTAAATTAACATAAACCAAAGTGTCTTGAAATATGAGTTGGCATTTTCTTAGCTGCATTCAGTTCCAGATATCAAAGGTTTTTCCTCCTATGTTTAACATGGTAATTCATACCAGGTAATAAATGTTAGTTACCCTTGAACTCTCTGTGAGTTGCTCCAATAAAGTTTTAAATCTTATATAAAATTAGTGCTTTCTGGAGGCCTCCAAATAAAAGATTCTAGCTATCAACTATGAATGGATTTCCTCCATTGTATTTTGTTTCAGAGAAGACAAAGTTGTTTGTTAAAAAGAATTTCTTATTTTTGTTCTCTACATGGATGCATAAATCACACAGTGTAACAAAGCCATTCTTTAAAGCTGTAAAAGAATAGCAATAAAAAAAAAAGTCCTTCATATTTATTTTTCCCTCTTGGAGCTTAAAAAAAATGATCAAACTAATTTTTCTAAAAAAAGTTCCTCCTGGGCTTAATAGCTTGAAAAATAAGTTACATTTCACCCTTGAAGGGAAATTTGACAAACTGGGTTATATCCTTAGAAAAACAATGCTATAATGGAAAGTCTGATGTGTTAGCTACAACTATATCATAGCATACAACAATTATGAAAACTAGGAACAAAGAAATTGTGTGTGCATGTTTTTAGTTAATTTGGGGAACAAAAAGCATGTCTGAACATAAAACTTATCAGTCTTTACAAAGAGGTACTTTGGTTTCCCATATGTGCATAACTAAACACTACCCCATGAGTATAACTCATTAAATACATAACAAAAGACTAATAAAAGAAAGTATGGTACAAACATATTGCAGCATTTAATATTTTCCAAATAATGGCCTGTGGCTGTTGAGATGTATAAAAAATGGTAAAACAGTTGGTTATATTTAGAAACAAAAACAGGGACGCCCAGGTGGCTCAGTGTCTGCCTTTGGCTCAGATCATGGTCCAGGGGTCCTGGGATCAAGTCCTGCATCTGGCTCCCTGCAGGGAGCCTGCTTCTCCCTCTGCCTATGTTTCTGCCTCCCTCTTTGTGTCTCTCAGTAATAAATAAATAAAATATTTTTTGAAAAATTCATAAAAAACAAAAAGAAAGTACTAACAATAAAAACAAATCTCCCTTGGAAGGACACAGTATTCATGCTGTATTTGTACTTCTCATTGGTGATGTAAATTTAGATTTCTTCTTATTGCCCAAGAAGAATTTCTCATACTGATTCCAGAGTCTTGCACAAAGTAGGTCAGTCATGCCCCACTATGCACTGTCTTTAGACTACAATAGCCAAAAGAGGTTGACCACGTCATTGCCAATGGGTGTCCTAAGGCAGGGGTGCAATTATAACTAAGGGGTGTCATGAGTAACAGAAACATCCTGAAGCACTCTCTAAAAATCCTTAAACTAATTTACAAACATGAATGGCCGAGAAATTTCTCAAGGGAAGCTTGCCCCCAGAGAAGAGTAGAGCACAGGGGTTCTCACCTTGTCCTAAAGGTAGATTGCATGAGGTCACCTGTGGCTCCTCTACTTACCAACTTCCCAACTTTGGCAAGGTAATTGACATTCTACTTGACTAAGTCTTCTCATCTGGTTATGGTTAGAGCATGATAATATAGTTATAATAATAGAGTCATACAATTTGTTTTCAATTATGGCAGGCTATTTAATGATAGAAAGATACTACAATGTTAAATAAAAAACAAACTATGAAACAGAAACCATGTTACAAATATATATTCTATGTGTTTATAAAACTTCGTGGTAGTTATGTCTGGGTAGTGGGAGTCACTAGTGAGGGAGAGATGTCAGAGAGGTAGTGCACTTTTTACATAAGGAAGAGAAGTGAGATTCTGAAGGGAGAAATGAAATAATACATACAAAAATGAGATCCCAGAGAGATTAAAATAATTTGAGCTTCATTGTGCTGTGGGAAGCCTGGAGAAGTAGGAGGAGAAGGAGAAAGGAGAAAAAATTAGAAAGTCACTGTGATATCAGAAAAAACTGGTAGGTAAAGGATTGCAAAGATTTCCAAAATTTTGCTCTATTGTTACTGAATGCTATAAATGCATCACCAGTCTCCTCATCTCCACTTACTCTTGTGTTTTGTTTTTTCCCTCCAATGGTGATGGTAAAGATATAAATTAATTATTTTGCATGCTGAGTTTTGTATTTCTTTAAATCAGATACCAACTCTAAGCAGACCTCCAAATAATCCCAGTTTTACATTAATCCATATACCAAAAATCATATTAAAAACTATATTTTTATTTTTTGCATAAATAGGATCATACTATACGCATATGCCTACATATATGTATTTCTTAACCTGATAACATACTGTGGACATCTTCCCATGTCCAGACTCACAAGCATACTCCATTATATGTTTTTTCTTACTGTACAGTATTCCATAATATGCATCGACCAGCACTTACTTTGCTGTTGTGTTTGAATTACTATAAAGAATACCATAATGAATGTCCTGGTAAATGTATAGATGAGCGTATGTACAATGAAAAGTATGACTCCACTTTTTGATGTTTGGCTGCTGATAGCTTTGAAACCTCACATCATCCTCTTCTTTGGGGAAGCTAACAGTAAAGACCACGCTTTTAGGTGTCTGGGTCGTGCAGCCAGGTGAGTGTCTGGCTCTTAGTTTTGGCTCAGGTCATAATCTCAGGGTTGTGAGATCTATGCTCAGCAGAGTATGCTTGAGATTCTTTCCCTCTTCCTCTGCCCCTCCCGCTCATGCTCTCTCTCTCTCTCTCTCTCCCTCCCTCTCTCTGATAAATAAATCTTAAAAAAAAAAAGACCATCTTTTCCCTTTCCTGTTACTAGTGAGAAATCCAGAACATGCACCCTCTGTTTCCTACACGAACGCCCTCTCCCCAGTCCTATCCACTAACTACAATAAAAAGCCCTAGCCACTGACTTCACTTTGTTGTCTCAATCGATTTCAGACTTGCTTAGGAGTCTGCCCTGCTGTCCCTAGAAAGCCTGATTATGTGAGTAATAAATCTCTCACTACATGTGTGGCATCTGAAACAAATTTGGGTGGGTGGTTGAACATGTCCTTCCCAAGGGGAACCACAAGACAGCAAGTGTTTATATGGGACATATTTCTAGAAGTAGATTTATAATACTAACAAGCAGTATAATGTCCCACTTTTCCACATCCTTACTAACTACGTGTGATTAGGGCTTTTAATCTTTTGTATCCTGATAACCCAAAAGAGAAAATAAAGATAGAATTTGATTGCATTAATTTGTAATTCTCTGATTAATAATGAGTTTGATATTCTTTTCATTTACTTACTTGTCATTTGTGATTCTTTTACAATGTATTATTTGCATTCTGTTCTCATTTTTCTATATGTAGGACCACTTTATTAAGAATATTAATCTTGGGATCCCTGGGTGGTGCAGCGGTTTGGCGCCTGCCTTTGGCCCGGGGCGCGATCCTGGAGACCCGGGATCGAATCCCACGTCGGGTTCCCGGTGCATGGAGCCTGCTTCTCCTTCTGCCTATGTCTCTGTCTCTCTCTCTCTCTCTGTGTGACTACCATAAATAAATAAAGATTTAAAAAAAAAAAAAGAATATTAATCTTTATCCGTGGTATATATTGCATGCATTTTGTCTCATTTAATGTTAATCTTTTAACTTTATGATGTCTTTTCTGTAGGCATGTTTTTCATTTTTATATAATTAAATCACTTGGCCCTTTTTGTTTTATCTTTCTGGTGCTCAGTCACGTTTAGGAAGGACTTCCACAACCTAAGAATATAAATTTATCTGTTTACATTTTCTTTTAGAATATTTGTAGTTTCACTTTTTACATTTATACATTTATTTGAAATTAATATGTAAATATACTGTGGTATAATAGCTTAATTTCTTTCCTAAAAAAGTGTCTATCTTTTTTTAAAAGATTTTATTTATTTATTCATGAGAGACACACACACAGAGAGAGAGAGAGAGAGAGAGAGGCAGAGATGTAGGCAGAGAGAGAAGCAGGCTCCATGCAGGGAGTTCGATGTGGGACTCGATCCCAGGACCCCAGGGTCACGCCCTGGGCCAAAGGCAGGTGCTCAACCGCTGAGCCACCCAGGCATCCCCAGTGCCTATCTTAAACCACTTATTAAATAATCTGAATTTTCTATGCTGATTTGAAATACCAGTTTTATCATATACAAAATTGCCATATTCCAAATACACATACACACACAATCCACATACACTCATACATTTCCATACTTTCTTTTCTTTAATCTGTGACATCTATTGCTTCTTTTGCAAATCTACATTTATAATATACTCTGTTAGGGCATCCTACCCACCTCTGAGATTTTTTTCCAAATTTCTAAATTTTCTTGGCTATTGTTTACAATAAACTTTATATTAGTTTGTCAGATTCCATGCAAATTTCCTTAGTCTTTATTACTATATCATTGCTTTTATAAGATTAATTTTTTAAGATTAATTTTGAAAGAAAAATTGATATCATTATTATACTTAGTTTTTCCCTACATGATATAGATCTCCATTTATTTAGGTTCTCCACAATTTCTGCTATTAATTTACATGTCCTAGATTCTAATAAGTGCATATGTAATTAAATACTTTATTGTTTCTGAATACATAACACATTACATGTACATGTTTATGGTAGTATTTCTATTTTTTTCAAAGTGCCATAATCAAACTCTGATAACATCTTAGAGTTGAGAAAATGTTGTGCCTTTATAATAGAAGATATATCATTTCTTTACATATTTTCAAAATATTACTGGGTATTTTACATGCTTTTTAACATTATTTTTGATATACCTTTGGCTGCCTCCATAAAAGTTTGAGGTTATTTTTGTAGAAAATGCTATAAAACTTTTTTGAATTGTATTTCTAATATATTTGGTAATCAATATTTAAATTATCATGGAAAATATTCTTATAATCAAACAATTATTCAGCACTTATAAACTTCATGTACACAGATCAGATTTTCTTAAATAAAAATATCCTGTATTCTATTTTTTTATTGAAGTTCGATTTGCCAACATATAACACCCAGTGCTCATCCCAACCCCCTCAGTGCCTGTCACTCAGTCACCCCAACCCCCTGCCCACCACCCTTTGTTCATTTCCCAGACTTAGGAGCCTCGCATGGTTTGTCTTCCTCTCTAATTTTTCCCACTCAATTCCCCTCCTTTCCCCTATAATCCCATTAACTATTTCTTATATTCCCCATACGAGTGAAGCCATATGATGATTGTCCTTGTCCTTCTCCGATTGACTTACTTCACTCAGCATAATACCCTCCAGTTCCATCCATGTTGAAGCAATGGTGGGTATCTGTCCTTTCTGATGGCTGAGTAATATTCCACTGTATATATAGACCACATCTTCTTTATCCATTCATCTGTCGAAGGACATCAGGCTCCTTCCACAGTTGGGCTATTGTAGACATCACTGCTGTGAACATTGGGGTGCAGGTGTCTCGATCTTTCACTGCATCTATATCTTTGGGGTAAATCCCCAGCAGTGCAATTGCTGAGTCATAGGGTAGCTCTATTTTTAACTCCTTGAGAAACCTCCACACAGTTTGGGAATGCAAACTAGTACAGTACTCTGGAAAACAGTGTGGAGGTTCCTATTAATGTTTCTATCAACATTTTGCACACAAATCAATTTATGTGACTCAACTAATACAGGTAAATGTTATTAGCCTTCAATATTAGCCTTTCAAATCTTATGTGATCTTTGAAAGTTTCTCTGAACTGATGCCATTGGTGAGGTCTAGCCCTTAGGAAGTAATAACAAATCTATTATAAAGTATTGGGAAGTTTTCCTAGATCTCACAATCCAAGAGTACAAAGAAATTAAGTTAATATCACTAACCCAGATATCTCAACCCCCTTAAAATTTCACTCCCAAGAATTTCTAGAGCAGATCTTGCACTAGAGACGTGAGTTAGTCTACTCAATTACATATGACTTCCACTTTCTACCATCTGCCTTTGTGGGGTTCCATTCACCAATACTCCCTCCAGGCCTGCCCTAGGTGCCCAGGAGTTCCTGGAAACCAAACTTATATGCCTGATGGTAAGCAGGGAAACTACGCTACCCTCTTGGGATGTAGTGGGTGAAATTATCTTTTTAGGAGGTTGAGATCTTACATGTGAACATATACTGTGTCACTCAGTTCTATTTCCATGCTTCCTTTTCTCTATGGCCAGGCATAATTTTTATTTAATAATTGTATTAAATACACACATGTGCCAGGGATTGGACTGAGTTACAGGTGCAAAAATGAATGAGACATAGGCTCTAAATTCCAAAATTTTATGGTCTAATAAAGTTGATGCCTGTGTCAGAAAATAAGTACAATATAGAAATAGACCAAATTGCTTGATTGCTTCTCAAATATTTGAAGAAATCACTTCATTTTAAATTACCATTGCTCATATTATATTGTATGTGATATTCCTATTGCATGAATACCTTTCTTTTGGGCACTCAGGAGATCTTACCAGCAAGGGTACAATTCAACCTTCACACTCAAATCTAGACTTGAGCTCTGTTAATGTAGAGAAGGGAAACAAGCCCATCCTGTTTGTCCGAAGATCATCTCTCTATAGGCTTACACTGCAATTGGGAATTGCTCAGAAGAAAAGATATAATAGCTAATGTTTCCAATATCCCTATAGTCTGATGTATGTTTCCATTCTAAAATAACCCTTTGATTTTCATGTGCATTATCTGCTTGGGCTTGGGATATGGGTAAATGCTATTAAGTGGGAAAACATAATAATAATCACATGTAAATAAAGAATATACTTTTGTACCACTTATTTCTCTCTTTTCAGAAAACTGTTGATAATAAAGTAGGAAAAAAAAACTAGCAATCTTCTAGTATCCATTTCCATACATAAGGAGGTAAATAGGATGGCCTAGGATTTAATTTTACCACTCCTCAAACCGAGTTTAAGTGTCCTGACTCCAAATCTGCTGTTAACATTATTTTAAAAAACGGTCTTTGAAGTTTAGCTTCTTGGCATATGGTCTTCTCCAGATTCCTTAGACTCTAATTCCTAATCTACAATGCAGCCTCTGAGGAACAATTGTCAAAGTGTCACACACATTGGGAAAGAGAGACTTTTTTTTTTTTTTTAAGATTTTATTTATTTATTAGAGTCACAGAAAGAGAGAGAAAGAGAGGCAGAGGGAGAAGCAGGCTCCATGCAGGGAGCCCGACGTGGGACTCGATCCCGGGTCTCCAGGGTCACGCCCTGGGCTGAAGGCGGCGCTAAACCGCTGAGCCACCAGGGCTGCCCAAAGAGAGACTTTCTATCTACTGCCAAATAAAAATTCAAATACCATACTGGAATGCATAACAAAACCTTTTATCACAAGAGGGCAAAAGTTGCTTTCAATACCTTATTTAAGCTTACATATGTTATTACTGCTGACACATAAAGTAGCTCCTAAGCTTTCTAGATGTTTCCTTCACTTCTTAGGGGGAAAAGGGGGGTCTGTTAATTTTTTCTTTCTTCCACAACAGCACCAGACTATAATTACACCAAATCTCCTCATGCTATAACTAGAGAAAAAGGATGGAGGTGTTTACATGTTTAAATGAAAATCTTAATTCCTTCAAATTCTGCCACGATTTTTTAAATTTTTATTTCATATTCTGAAGTCCTCCATGACATATGCTACCTATAAATAATATTTTTAAACCCACATATGCCAAATATGCTTACTGTTCTCACATTATTAGTCAAGCAAAGTTCTTCACTAATTCTACATAACAAAATGTTCCCAACACTTGAAGACACTTGCAAAATTTCTTATTTTTACTTCTTTTCTACCTTGAAGCTCACAACATTAATTTTTAATTTCCTTAGGAAAATCATGAAACCTAAAGCAGATTTAAGTGGCAAAATTTTGTGACAGCTATTAGGCCTTTTAACTGGTTCTTTTCATTCAATCTTTCAGTTCACTGCTGCATTAACTTGTATTCTGAGAAATGTTTTGCCTTCTCTGTGGGTCTTTTTTGCTGACTGCTCTCATTTACGTAACACCCAGGCTTTATTCCAGGCCATTTAGCCTCTGAGATTATATGGAAACTCTAATGGGACCATGGCTAAGTTAAGGTAAGATAAAGAGGTAGGGAAAGTTGGGACCCCCTCTTCTGTCTGCCCCCAGTCTCCCAAAAATACAGCAGCTTTTACCCTCTCTGAACACCTCCATGATTCCTCTTCCTGGCTCCCAGTTTTGCTTTTCTCATCTGTTCATTTATCTTCCTCGCTGTCCTACTTCATCTTTCACCTCTTCAATTCAATTCCTCTCATTCTCTTCTCTCTTTTGAAGTGGGGGCATATAGAAAAAAAAAAAGCAAGAAAGGGAGAAAATCAAATGTCTGTCATAGGGGTATTAACTGAAGTTTCAGAGGCTTTTTTATCACATATTTGTTCCTTTTCCTCTCCCCCCCCCCCCCCAGATCTCCAGGTTTATATGTTGGTTTTTTTTTGTTGTTGTTGTTTTGTTTTGTTTTGGTATTTCACTCTCTACTCACTATCCAGATAACTGAAAACTTGTCAGCCACATCTTCTCTTATCCCTTGAGGGTCACGTTGCATTATTTGTCCAGCAGATTCATGTTCTGGGACAGGGAGAACGATGTGGCAAAGAAGGGAGAAATGAGCCAGATACTGAAGGTCTTTCATGATAAGCTCAAGAGTCTGATTTTTATCTCAAAGGTAATTATTTATGCTAAATAATTTACAGCAGAAAATGGTACGGCCCTGTGTCAAAATGTATTAAAACCGGTGTTAGAGCATAAACACATCACCTTTGAGGACATACAAATCTAGGTGTGCATTCCAGCTGCAGTCTTGCTTACCCATGTATCTTGAACACATTTGAAGGGGTCTGATCTCTATTTTCTTCATTCATAAATGGCAACAGAACCTGCCAGATTGTTCTGGGGATAAATGACAGAGGTAACTTATTTAAAACATCTGAAATACTACCCTCTATGCTGCTGAGTCTCCACCTCCCTCCCAGCCACCCCCCCCCCCCCATTCTTTCTCCTCCTTTGGCTGCTGGCTTTCTGTTCCAAAAATCTGATCCTTAAAAGACTTAATCATCAGGGCTCCCGTACTCTCTGCCTTTTAGTCAGTGGGAGGCACCAGCAACAGAGGCAGGTGGGAAGACGGTGGCTGGTGCATCTCTTCTCTGGCATTCCCTGCTTCCATTCTGCGGTTCTTTCGGTGGCAGCATCCTCTCAACACCAAGGCTTTTCCACTGCTCGAGCTCCTACAGGACCCCAGCAAGAGTCTTCCCTCCATTAGTCGGTCGTAATTCTCACTCTGCCAGCCCCCGGGTGCCCCAACATCCTCTTTTGGTTTCCTTAACCTGGCCGGGACTCCACACTTCTCATTAAGGTCTCTCTAGTTGACCGATCTGTGCAGATTTCTGTTCCTTAACAGACTTCCAGCTGATGCACCTGGCTTGTAAAGTGCCAGTGACAACAACACGACAGAGAAGACCCGAGCACTGGAGAGCAAAGCGGGAATGGCATTCTTCCACGTTCACATGAGCCAAATGGAAAGCAACATGATTATTTGTTAGCAGCAGTATCAAATCCTGTTGATCCTTTTCCATTAGTATTAGTACAAAGAATGGTGAGTCGTTGCTAGGCAGCTTGTATGAGCTTTGTGCTTTAAAACCCCTTCCTTCTTTAATTTTGAATCCTAGAACTTTTTCTCATGAAAAAAGTGGAATAACTCTATGTGGGGAAAGAAGAGAGTACATCTGCCATCACAGCTCTTTTTGGTGCCAAATTCCTGCAGTGGGAAGACAACAACCTGCTGTAGCTATTAATATTGGAGAAGGAAAACCTACAGTAGAAGGAATTTGTAGTCAAAGACCCTAAAGTCAGAAGAGAAAAGTGAAGAAATTTTTAGTCATAGTGGTGCACTCATACTCTGCTGAGGTCTTGGTTAAATGCTGGTCTAGATTTGGATTACTTTCACCAGGTTTTCAACAGAAGGACAATTTTTTTCTGAAGGGAGGGAGGCCAAAAAAAAAAAAAAAGTCTCTAAATCATTTGAGACTTTATACATCCAAGAAAAATTCTATTTCTCAAAATATTTTAACCAAATCTAAGAGTAATAAAGCATTTCATAAAATCAAATATCACCACTAAAATGATGGCAGGATAAAATACAAGATCTTCTTTTATATGAAATCTACCGCCATGGGCAATATAAACTTGTGACAATATTTTGGGAAATGCACAGTGCTTAAAAATTCTTTCTTTTAAAGATTTTATGTATTTATTTTAGAGAGAGAGAGAGAGTGCATGCATGTGCATGTAGGGGAGGGAGAGGCTTTCAAGCAGACTCCATGCTGAGTGTGAGCACCACTCAGGGCTGGATCCCACAACCCTGAGATCATGACCTGAGCAGAAATCAAGGGTCAGATACTTAACCAACTGAGCCACCCAGAGGCCCCTGGCATAGCACTTAAAAATTCTTAAGTTTGGAGGTTGAAAAAAATGTGCATAGTTGGTTAATAATCAAGTAAATCTATTAAAGCAGGAAAGTAAGGATATAGGCCAAGAAGGAGATTCTTTTCTGTTATACCCAGTTTATATTTTGTAAGTAGGAATCACGGTCTCAGTAGCAAACCAGGGTACCTTGTTTCAACAACAGCAGCAACAGCAGGAATAATCCTGATTAATCAAAATATGTATAATCAATGAAATTAAGGGCTTGGCTTTTTCTTCACAATGCAGGAAGATTTGCCACTTTCCCTAATGGACTGCTTTCTATAATGTATCCTATTAGGGCATAATAGTGTTTTCTAGATCATTAATTATTTCAAAGATGAGTTTTTGTTTTGATATAAATGTTGACAAAACAGAAACCGAAATACAGACTTTTGGAAGTTGAAACCAATAATGAGAAAAGCCAGATGTTAGCCTTTCTGGAATTTAATAACAATTTTGGTGAAAACAGTTTTCCAACAGCACACAAGGAGAAGGTCTCCTGCACAATGCCACTGAAAACTAAAGGAAGTATTTAATTCAGATATTTTGGGGGGAAAACATAGGGGAACTTCCAGTTCCAGAGAGCTGACAAATCACAAGCTTTCACTTTGAAATCAATATCTCTTTGAAATCAATATCTCATTGATGTGAATGAAATAAAACACAACAGAGTCTAAATTAAAGCTGAAAGGCTTCACCAGCAAACTAAAGCAAAGAAAGATTTCTCAAAGAGATTTCTCAAACTGATGACAAAGTCCCACAAAGGGAAACTAAAATACAGGTATAAGGTTGGACTAAGACAAAGGACATTTTCACAGAGAACCTGAGAGTAACTCCTATGGTCAAAGGCTGACAGAGAGGAAGACTCTAGAATCAGATTGCCTGCGTGCATGTCCAGGCTCCAACAAGTCCAGCCTGCCTCAGCGTCATCAAATGAAGAATGCGAACGAGAACAGTATTTACTTCATGAACCACTGTGAGGCTTACATGAGACAATGGAGATGAAGTGTTTCACAGAATGTCTGGCTTACAGGAAGTGCTCAAGCATTCAGGACTTAACAAAAATGAGAATACCAAATATCAAAACCTAAGGGAGGCAGTTAAAAATAAACAGAAAGATCTCATAGTGTTTTTTTAATAATATATTTTATTTATCCTAGTGGTTCTCAACCAGGGGAGAGTTTTAAAAGCTTTTATTATTCAAGAAGAAGGATTGAAATACATAAACTAATTGCAGCAGATTCTGTGGGTTCCCTGCCCAGATCCCTAGGGATCTTCTATCAGCTGTGGAGTGTGCTCTTGCTAGTGACCTACACCTGCACACGTCTGTAATGGACTGTCCTTGGATGACTGCCTCACCCAGAGATGCCTGGAATTATGCCTCAGCTCCCACTGGCTCCACTGGAGCTAAAGGCTGACTACAGTAGTCCCCACTTATTTGCAGGGGATAGGTTCCAGGATCCCCAGTGGATGCCTAAAACCGCGGATAGTACTGAATCCCCAAAAACATAGCATGTTTTTTCCATACATACATACTTTTGATAAAGTTTAATTTATAAATTAGGCACAGTATAAAATTAACAATAACTAACATAATAATTATAATAATATACTGTAATAAAAATTACATGAATATGGTCTCTCCCTCAAAATATCTTACTGTACTGTACTCACTCTTCTTCCTGTGATGATATGACAAATGCCTACATGATGAAATGAAGTGAGGTGAATGATGTAGGCCTCATGACACAGCATTAGGCTACTATTGAACTTCTGGTGATTTGTCAGAGGAGGATCATCTGTCTCTATACTGAGGTTGACCACTGGTAACCGAAATTGTGGAAAGGGAAACCATGGACAAGGAGGGATTACACTGTAATGTTGGTACACCTAGGTCTTGCATCTTTGCCACAAGTTAGGACAGGCTATGGTACAACTCATGCTTCATTTATGCTACAGAACTCCCCCCAGAATCAGGCTGAGTGAGGTCAGATGTCCATTCTCTCCCTGCTTCCTCACTCCCTCTAGGTTGTGAGCACTTCTTGTGAGCACTTCTCTTAACAAATCAGCTTAACAAGAATCCCCATCTCAGGTTCTGCTTCTGGGGACCCAGCCTATGATATAAGCCTTCAGCTCAGGAACCTATAAAAAGTATTCCCCCAAAACTCAACCAACACACAAATATAAGCCAACAATAAGATGAGAGTAGAAATTGGTGAAAAGGGGGGGTGGGAATGTGAGCTTGATAATTTGAACTTTTGAGTACTTCTCAAACAGACCTCTCACTATTAGTCTTACAAATCATAGTGCTTTATGTAAAAACTTAGTAATCTCCAAGTAGTCATGTATTTTCATTAAAAGTCTTTGTCCCTACACCAAAAGTTATAAATATATTCCTGTGTTCCTGTGTATATATTGTTAAAATAAAATGAGTCCAATCAAATATCATAACTGTTGTTTCTGAACACTGTTCCTCTTTTTTCCAGTTAGCCAGATAACAACTAATCCCATTAAATTAGTGTGCTTCTATTCACTCAAAAAAGACTTCAAAAATCATAAGAAAGAAAAATAAGAAAATATACAGATATCTGCTCATTTGTGAAAGAATAAACCAGAAACTAATGTGATTGGTTCCTGAGTGAAAACAGGGTGGAAAAAATGGGAGAATGAAAATAGGATAAAATTGGAAGTGAGGTAAAATTGTAAAGTGGGGTAACATTCTCTAAGCATTCTGTTTTTGCATAAGTCTGACTTTTAGGACCATTTTAGTGTTTTACATGATCAAAGATAGATTATTAAAATTGAGAAGAATGTATGTGTAGGGGTTGGGATGGGAGGTGCTGGTATAGGGTGCAGTCAGCTGAGCTTTGTCCTTTAGGGTCCACCATGCCCGTGGGAGACAGAAGAACATACCTCTGCTGGCTCCTGCAGCAGCTTGAGGAGAGCCCACAGGGCTCTGTCCCATAGGATCCAAAGATGAAACTTTGGGTGGGAAGGACAAGCCATCACTTCTTTGCTGCTCTCCACCGCAAGTAGAGCAGGTAAAGTCAAAAAGGTTCTGTTTCCATAGGAATTTCTCTTTTTGGTCATCAGGCTAGAATGAATGGTCTCCTTCTGGGGTTTTTAATGTTTTCTTCCAATGGTAGTTCTGGCTTTCTGGTCTGTCTAGCACCCAGGTGGAGACAGACAGGAAGCAAAAGAAAACAACTCCAAGAACTCACTGCCAGGTCATTCTGTGGGTCTAGAAATTCTCACCCAAAATGCCTACAGTTTTCTACCTTCCAGAGCCTTCTGATAGTTTTTTTTTTTTTTCCATTTTAATCCAGGGTTACTCATTGTTGCTAGCAAGAAGCAGGCAATAAGGTATACTTACCTCATATTACCTGGACCCAAAAGTCCAAAATTCCCGATTTTTTTTTTTTTTTTTTTTTTTTCCTTTCAGAGAACCAGGTTTCTGCTCTCTTTGGCTCTTATCTGGTTCTCTCTGGTCATGTTCTGGCCTCTAAAGATTTTTTTTTTTTTTCATTCGTGATAGACAGAGAGAGAGAAGGAGAGACACAGGCAGAGGGAGAAGCAGGCTCCATGCCGGGAGCCTGACACGGGACTCGATCCCGGGACTCCAGGATTGTGCCTGGGCCAAAGGCAGGCGCTAAACCGCTGAGCCACCCAGGGATCCCCTCTGGCCTCTAAATTAATTTCCCTGCTTCTGTTGTTTCCTTTTAATGGAGCTTCCAAAGAATGATACTTAAACTCTCTTATTCCCAACTAATACATTAAATGAAATTCTCAAAACAAACACCTTTATCAACTCTTTGGATCCCCTGAAATACAATATTTTTAGGAAAAGCCAATGAATTCTTGATTTATTTCCTTTATTTACCAGATTTCAAACAATGAGTTGTTGCCTCAACCTCCAATGATGACCAATGAGGCTTTTTTTTTGGGGGGGGAAGGGGTTGCATAGCTCAATATGATGCCCTAGATTTTTAACTACTTGAATCCATTGTATTTCAGTCCATTGAATTGAGTCCTATTTCAATCCATCGTCATCATTATCCTTTTTGATATACTCATTGCCCTACTTTTGACTAGTAGGCATCTTTTCAAGATGGTTTCTTTACCTGTGACACTACCCAGCAGTCTTGATATCTTCCTTACTTTTTAATGTAACAAAATGTCCTGGGCATATCTTGTGCATTTCTGTCCCCAGAACATCAATTATACATTTTTCCCCAAAGTTGTTCTAGTTAGCTTCAGTATGATGTATTTAGAAAATGGAATCTAAGTGCTAGGGAAGTTATTGTTACTGAGTTGTTGGCAACTTTTGTTTCTTTTCTCTGGAAACATACACACTGACAAAGAAAAATCATGAGTCCATAGTGTTATTTTTCATTTTATGATTGTATCTTTTTCTTATGCCAAAATTGTTGAATGCTAATGACATTAATATAATTATATATTTGCTTTGACACTGTATATGTTTCAAAAAAAAAAGCCTTCTTTCTTCCTTTTTTCCTCTATTTTCAGTGTGGCCTTTTGAATTTTTAGTTAATTTTTATTTATAATTATGTAAAACATTTTCATGCTCCCCAAGTCAAAACTATTTAAAGGTAAAAAGACATATTCAGAGAAGTCGAGTTTCCTTTCACTGTCCTCTCTATTCTCTTTCCCTGCCTTAGTCTGCTTAGGCTGCTATAACAAAACCACCGTAAACTGGGTGGCTTAAACAACAAACATTTATTTCTCACAGCCTAAGAGGAGGCTGGAAGTCCAAGATCAAGATGCCTCCAGCACTGGCGTCTGGTGACCGTTTTTTTTCCTGGCTCACAGGTGACCATCTTCTCACTGTGTCCTCACATGGCTGGAGGGATAGGGACTGCTCTGGGGTCTCTTTTATAAGGACACCAATCCCATTTATGAGAGCTCTACCCTCATAACCTAAGCACCTGCCAAAAGTCCAGTTTCTAATAGATTCACATTAAGGGATAGGATTTCAATATATGAATTTTTTATTTTGTAATGGGTTCTGCAATTAAAATATATATTTTTAATATATTATTATATATATTCTATATTATATATTTTTTAAAGATTTATTTATTTGTTTATTCATGAGAATACACAGAGGAGAGAGAGAGAGAGGTAGAGTCACAAGCAGAAGGAGAAGCAGGTTCCATGCAGAGAGCCCAATGTGGGACTCGATCCTGGGTCTCCAGGATCACACCCTGGGCTAAAGGCAGTGCTAAACCGCTGAGCCACCCGGGCTGCCCAATTATATATATTTTTTATTGAAGTTTGATTTGCCAGCATATACTGTAACAGCATATAGTGCCAGCAATAGTGTAACACCCAGTACCTATCCCATCAAGTGCCCTCCTCAGTTCCCCTCACCCAGCCACTCCATCCCCTTGCCCACCTCCCCTTCTGCAACCCTTTGTTCATCTCCCAGAGTTAGGGAAAAAAAATACTTTTTTCAGATGTAAGTTTGTATTTTTTTTTCCAGTGTATCTTCTGATACACTGAAGTGGAATTTCATAGAGATGAAATTGCTGGGTCAAAGGGCAAATCCATATGTACTTTTACTAGATATTGCTAAATTGCTCCCCATAAGATTGAGAAATGATGTCACAGTGTTAATTTATATTTTTAGCCACCTTATAATGAATAACATATTTCTTGCTCATTCTCTAAAAGGTGTAGGGCATTTTCTTCTCAAGTTTTAGAACAATAATATCTATCAGGGATATTAACACATTTTCTGTGACTAAACCATAAGTACTTTTTTTAGTTTGTGATTTGTCCAAGGCATTCTTGAATGGAAAAAAAAAGAAAGTTGTACAAAGAGTGTGTAAAATATACTTTACATTTTAAAAGTTTGTGTTCAGATATATTTATATATGTGATATATAAGCATATATGTTATATGCAATGTATGATACACCAGACATTATTGTTATTGTTATATAACTCCTGACAGTTGCTTTCTCTTTTTTGTATTGCAAGTACCTGACTTAAGCTTTGCTATCCAAGGCATCATTTCAAAAAGCCATCCACTTTCAAAGAAGGCTAGCTGGAATAAGCACCTTGCCAGCCATAGCACTAGATCAAGAGTCAGGCCTCTGACCCCACCTGCTCAGCAACTTTCTTTTAGAGAGCTTGGTTGATTTCCGTAACTGGTCATTTGAGCCACTTATTTTTTCTCTTCCCACACTTGAAATTCCTGCTCCTCTGTTTTAAATTCACCAATAAAAACTGAACCCTTGAAACTGTAAACCCTCACCCTCAACCCCAATAAAAACAGAACCCCAGCCCCATGAGTGCTCTCCCTGACCTTGCTGTGAGGCCCGTCAGGTGTGCCATGAAGTTTAAAGGACCTTCAAGTAATAAACTTTTTTTCCCAAGGTTATTGAGATGGTTATTGCTGAGGGTGTCCCGCAATCAGAAGAATCACAAGGGCTGGTCCAGTTTGAACAGTGGTTATCCATAGGCTGAGACTAGCATAAAACAATTATATATTATAATATGTAGTATATGGCATATACTATATACTATGTATAGCATAGTATATAAAGTACATTATAGATCCTATACTGAGAAGGATACACACTGAGCTAGTACTAGTGATTATCCTAGTGAATGGAAAGGGTAGTCAGAGAATGGAGGGAAAACTTCCACTTTTCACCATATTAGTGCTATTTTGCTTGAATTTTTTCAATGATTTTAAACAAAAAAACAAAAAACAAAAAAGAAGAGAAAAACTCTTCGTTCCTAAGTTTTCTGACAATACTTAACAACATCTAGTCTATGTATGTTGTTTGAGGAGAAAATTGTACAAGTGAATTATAGTGTTCAAAGTCCAAAATAAAGAAATGATGTAAGAATTTCAAAAAGAGAGCAAGAGAGAGAGAGAGAGCTTCCTTCTTGGTCTTGATTCAACTGCCTAAAGAAAGGAAAATTATATTAATTGCTTTCCTGACACATTCAACTTGATGCCATCTTTACAGAATACAGATTATATCATCTCTAGTAGTTACCTTTAGCAGTGAGTTTGAAATAAATTTTAATGCAAGAGACCCATTTCTTCTCTCCTAATTTGGCTTCATAAGGCACAGAGAAGTAATTGTTCTAGTGATATTATGAAGCACTGATGTATTTTCTCAAATATGTAATTAAAATGTTTCCCTTTTATCTTGGTAAATAAGCCAGGCCAACCAACTCAATCCAAATGATGAGAAATCCTAGTCTGTATTTGGAGAAAGGTAACATTATTATTTCAAGACTTCATTTAATATCTCTCCATGGATACATAATAACTGGGAATTACACCATACAACGGCTATCTCTTGAGAATCTTGAAGAGAACTTGCAAACATTCTAAAAATAGAAGTATAGGGATCCCTGGGTGGCGCAGCGGTTTGGTGCCTGCCTTTGGCCCAGGGCGCGATCCTGGAGACCCAGGATCGAATCCCACATCGGGCTCCCGGTGCATGGAGCCTGCTTCTCACTCTGCCTGTGTCTCTGCCTCTCTCTCTCTCTCTCTCTGTGACTATCATAAATAAATAAAAATTGAAAAAAAAAATAAATAAATAAATAAAAATAAAAATAGAAGTATAGATACACAGCTTGAGGCATCATATACACACAATTTGTCAGTTCCTGCAGCATTTATTTTGGAGGTGACCAACATTCTCTTTTAAATATTTTCTGGGATGCCTGGGTGGCTCAGTGGTTGAGCATCTGCCTCCGGCTCAGGGTGTGATCTCAGAGACCAGGATCGAGCATCAGGCTCCTTGTGGGGAGCCTGCTTCTCCCTCTGTCTCTGCCTCTCTCTGTGTCTCTCATGAATAAATAAATAGAATCTTAAAAATAAATAAATAAATAAATAAATAAATAAATAAATAAATAAATATTTTCTGAACTACTTTGCAATGTCAGAATTATTTTACAACATCATCAACAAAAATGACGAGACTTGGTCATGTACCAGCTTGCAGCACATCTATGCTTATGTGCTGAACAAAAACTCCATGAAAGATTTCACCAAGTTGTGCCCCCTCACTGGTGTCTGCTCCGACGAGGGGAGCATGCCACCCCATCTGCTCTTCCAACATGGAAGGAACTGCATGACTCTAGCAGCCGTCTCTCCTAGAGGATCATAGAGACTATCTTCAGGGAACCCACCACTGGTGTAACTCAGCATATCAGTAATGGATTTGTGCATGCTGTAGGGTTAGAAGAGCAGCTCTCTCAAGACAAATACAAAGCACAGATCCAATCACACTGCCGTGGTGTTTACCAGGAAATATTTGCAGTCAACAGTGCCACCAGATTTGCTGCTGGTTGTGTTATGTACGTATGACAAAAAAAGAAGATATCAGAACAGTCCCAGTCATTCCCTAAAAGCATTCTGCATGCCAAAGCCTGTGGTTCCACCATCATGGTCTTTCCTCCAGACTCCTGCAAATACTCCTAGGAGAGAAATGGTGGTAAGCATTCACCATCTCCTGGAGGTTAGGATAAAACCCTGGCCTAAAAGCAGAGAGCACAGGTGGTTGATGCTGTTGGTTCTGCCCTGACCCCTATCAGGCAGTGCACTCAGCGTAACCCAGCCTTCAGGTGAACCTATCTTCCAGATGCTTTGAGTGTTGGCTGCTGATGGCCCACAGTTACTCCTCACGCAGACAGTTCTCAATCAAATGGCAGCAGCCTTTCCCGAAAGGTTAGGCAGCCGTCACAGCAGATGGCATGGCCCAGAGCCAATCAATGAGTGACACACGGTACAAACGCTGGCTCCCCGCACTTCAAGGTGAAGTGTGCCTGTGATGCAGGTCACGCTCCAGAGCATTCAGGCTAAGACCACATCCATCAAGATCTTCCCACACCTTGGCTTGCTTCCTCACTTTCCTTCTCCTGAGAGCCCTCCCTCCACCAGTACATGGCATGCATTTGAATCCCCAGCTCTGCTTCCAGGAGCCCCGACTCAAGACACAGGGTAAGTTTTGATGCAAGGAGAACAGAGAGGTATGCCCCTGTGACCAGCTACAGAGCTATCAAGAGGCCTTTAGCCAGAAGCCTATAGAAGGGTTTTGAGAGGCGGACCTGGAAGATGGTAGAGAAGAGAGGAGGAACAGAGGGAAAATTCTGCCACCTTAGGGCTGCCTTAGTGATCTCAGAGGAGACCCATGAGGCACAAAATGGCATCAGCAGACAGAGAAGGTGTAGAGCTGCAGAGGATGGCAGGCTTTGCAAAGACTGCCAGGAGCTGCCAGCAGTGGTGCACAGCCCACCAGAGGGAATGTCTGCCGTTTCCAAGTCTGGCACATTTTGCTTCCATTGTAAATCTTTCTTCCCAGACTCCTCGTTTCATCTCCCAAGTGCCCAGTGGCCTTCACCTCCCTAACAAACACTCTTTGATGGATTGGCCCCTCTGGGATTATAGTTACCACACAGAGGGTAAATTTGTTTCGCTTGCCATTCAAATCTGTACTTCCTATAAGCCTGAACCTCTTTCACTCTCTCTTGCCCTCACTGTATCTCCCAGGAGAGATGGACCAGCTGGAGGACATGTCCATGGTGCAGATAGATGATAACACACCCAGCAGCTTCCTTTACCCTCTCTCATTCCCGACATCTGAAAAACACCAAATCCCTGTTAAGCATCACTTTAAGCATCTCCCTTCCTAAGTCTTCACTAACCACTCTGTTGTTTACACTCAGTGATTCTGTTACTCCAACTGACAAGGCTTCAAAGACCTACTCATATACTCTAGCCTCTCCTAGATGGTGGGCTCCTTAAAGGGTGAGTTGGGTTTTGAAGTTGAATCTGTGACACTCATCAGAGTATATATGGCATTAGTTACATGTGCAATAAACATTTGTGGAGTTAATTAATGAATTTTATATTAAATTGCAAAATATCCCCTTGTTTCAGGGCATCAGCAGCAATACAGGATTAAATTCTATTTAATGTAATTAAGAGCAAAATTCAAGAAGGCCAACTTTCTGCCACATAAGCTTCCATGTTAGAGTCTGAAGATTCCAATTTCCACCGAAAAAGTATAAAGTAGAAACTTGACATTCTGGAATGATACATTGTTTGATGTTCAATATCTTGCTGGGGGAAAAAATCAAAGCCGTAACATCAAAGCTTTAGCTCCTTAATTTCTAACAAATCTCTGTGTTTTCATTACTTCATCTTTATGGCAGTGTTGATCTAATGTATACTGTAGTTTTCAAGGCCAATTTGCAAGCATTTAAACCTGAAAGGAAATTTGGGGGCGGGGGGGAGTGTTCATTTTTAAAATGAGGAAATGCTGGCACTTGATTTTAAGTGTTTCATTCTATTTTAGGTTCTGTCATTCTTTGTAGTAGGAATGTGAGGCAGATTTCACCTTGTGGCCTTGGATTCAGTAAATAATTGTTTTTGAAAGAATCTTATTGTCTGCTTGTATAATTGCCCAATACAAAATATTCTGACAAAAATGCAGCCCAATAAAAAGAAAGCTGGACAATATGTTAAATCTATTTTCAAGTACTACAATATATTTCAATATATACGATGAAATTCCAGGTAATTCAGAGTTCTAAGCACTGCTCTTGAAGATACTAATGAGTCACATGTCAGTTTGCCTGCTTCAGAAGATTCATGATGCTGAGAGTCTCTCACGCTAGCTAGGAGACCTTAAAGAGAAACTACAATCATGTTCCTCAGTGTCTGTGGAACCTTAACATGCATCCCTCACCACCTGTGATTAACCCCATAGTAGGGCTTTGACGAGCATGTGGAAATATAAAAATAGACTTTGCACCAATACCACCAGTTACTATGACTTTATGGAGACAAGTGCCCCATGAATAACATCAGAATAATAGCAGCTAAGATTAAATCACCATTTTTACTATATATCAGCCACTGTACTGAGGGCTTTCATACTTTATCCCATTTAATCCCCTCAAAAATCCCATAGAGTAGATACTTTTAAGTCCATACTTTACTATTGAGGAAACCATGGCTTAGAGTGGCTGTATACTTTACCCAAAATTGTTTTTTTTTATTTCAGTTGAATGAATATAATCAGACAATAGACCAACTCATAAAAATATAAAGGAGGAAAACTTACGTGTTGAAAGCTATGTTTTTGAGGAAAGAAAAAGAGAAGAAGAAAAACAAATGCAGAATTGGTGTTCCCAACATTCCTTCTGACAGACCCCATGAAAGCTGCCAGCCTTTACCCCCACTCAGGATGTAGGCAACTTAACGTATATGCTAGTTAAGAGGCTTTCAGGTCTCTGAGAGGTCTCATTGGTACCCGCACAAAATGCTTAACAGCAATCATGTACCTGGGTGCTAAGAGTGTGCTACGAGCAATGTATCCTACCTAAGCACCAGGAGTATGTTTGTAAAAAAGGCAAGCAAAGTCCCTATTCCCAAGTAATCTGCTTTCTGAAAGGGTTAGACTAGTGCTTGGTCCAGGTTGTGTGGGCCTTTAGTTTATCCAATCTGGGGGGTTGGGGATCTCTTTAAAATAAGAATACCATTTTTGCTTTTGTTTCTCTTGCCTTCATAGATGTATCTTGCAATGAATAATTGGGACTTCATCAAGATAAGAAGCTTCTGCAAAGCAAAAGAAAACAGTCAACAAAACTAAAAGACAACCTACAGAATGGGAGAAGGCTATTTGCAAATGACCTATCAGATAAAGGGCTAGTATCCAAGATCTAGAAAGAACTTGTTAAACTCAACAGCAAAGAAACAAACAATCCAATCATAAAATGGGCAAAAGACATGAACAGAAATCTCACAGAGGAAGACATAGACATGGCCAACAAGCACATGAGAAAATGCTCCATATCACTGGCCATCAGGGAAATACAAATCCAAACCACAATGAGATCCCACCTCACACCAGTGAGAATGGGGAAAATTAACAAGGCAGGAAACCACAAATGTTGGAGAGGATGCAGAGAAAGGGGAACCCTCTTACACTGTTGGTGGGAATGTGAACTAGTGCAGCCACTCTGGAAAACTGTATGGAGGTCCCTCAAAGAACCTCAAAGATCTTAAAAATAGATCTGCCCTACGACCCAGCAATTGCACTGCTGGGGATTTACCCCAAAGATACAGATGCAGTGAAACGCCGGGACAGCTGCACCCCGATGTTTTAGCAGCAATGTCCACAATAGCCAAACTGTGGAAGGAGCCTCGGTGTCCACTGAAAGATGAATGGATAAGGAAGATGTGGTTTATGTATACAATGGAATATTACTCAGCCATTAAAAATGACAAATACCCACTATTTGCTTTGATGTGGAGGGACCTAGAGGGAATTATACTGAGTGAAATAAGTCAATCGGAGAAGGACAAACATTATATGGTCTCATTCATTTGGGGAATTTAAAAATTAGTGAAAGGGAATAAAGGGAAAGGAGAGAAAATGAGTGAAAATATCAGTCAGGGTGACAAAACATGACAAACCAGACTCCTAACTCTGGGAAATGAACAAAGGGTGGTGGAAGGGGAAGTGGGTGGGGAGTTGGGGTGACTGGGTGATGGGCACTGAGGGGGCACTTGGCGGGATGAGCACTGGGTGTTATGCTATATGTTAGCAAATTGAACTCCAATAAAAAAGA
This sequence comes from Canis lupus baileyi, assembly GCF_048164855.1. Taxonomy (NCBI): domain Eukaryota; kingdom Metazoa; phylum Chordata; class Mammalia; order Carnivora; family Canidae; genus Canis; species Canis lupus. Next base: position 2,705,783 of record NC_132868.1, on the reverse strand, counting down.
TTTTTAAATAAAAAAATATCTGAACATAAAGAAATAAATAAAATAAAATAAAATAAGAATACCAAAAGTTATTAATATAAAATTAAGTACAAAAGTGAATATTAATTTAGAATGAAAAAATTCGCAACTTTTAAAACTTAGCAAATACCACAAATACTGAAAAATACATAACATTTTTTGAAAAATAATATAACATTTAATTACTTACCTACCTAATGCATTTTTTCCTATGTTTTGACTGCATACTCTTTATTTCTCATAAGACTTTTAAATATCTTTTCCTATAAATAGAAAAATAATCTAGTCTTTCCTCTAGTGTCATTGAACAAATTTGTGTTTGTTATTGATATTTCAGCCAAAGTTTATTTCTGCTTCACAACTTGATATTGGGAATAACATTTGTAGCATTTTTGTCAATTTGGGGAAAACCTTTATCAAGCTTCTTTCACTTATGAGCTGTTAGAGATAATTCTGCTACAGATGTTGTGCACTATGAACAGAAGGAATTCTGAAATTTTCTATATTGTGTGAATACCATCAAAAAGAAGAAACTATATGGTTTATCACTGGCCATACTCCTCGCAGGGGAGAATATTCATTTTAAAAGTTGAGAAGCAAATCTTTCTTTTAGAATTTTAGATATTTGATAATTGGCATGATTTTCTACAAACTAGCCTCTTTCTTCATACATTTCAAATCTCCATACTAGGTGCCACGGGTCATGTTTATATCAGGGTCTGATGTCTGACCCCAAACCTTTGTGTGCCTATGGCAAGCAAGCCAGCACAATGGGCTGTGGGGATATTATTGGTAGCCTCTCCTACACCAGGACAACTAGAAATAACTTCATACTCAGGGGAGTTACCACATTCACACATCCCTTCAAACTCAACTAAGCCAGTTTAGCTAAATCTCCAACATGCCTATGGCCACTCCAACACAATGTACCACATGAGGAAAAGGGGGAAAATATAGGGTGGAAAGAGATTCTATCCTTAGAGGAAGAGATCTAACTTTGAACAACTTTACACACAGTCCCCACAGGGACACACTGTGTGACCCTTCCCAGGGCCTTGGGAAAGAGTAGCTTTACTGTAAATTTAATTGGGCCATGGGTTATGCAAGTGGCTCTCAACAAGAGAAGAAGATAGAATTTTCTCCAAGGGACATTTGGCAATGATTGGAAACGTTATTTCTGCTGTCATAACGAATGGGGTTGGGAGGATGCTAACGGCAGCTAGTGAGTGGAAGCTGGGGATGCTGCTAACCATCTTCCAGTGCACAGGAGACCCCCTCCAACAAAGCATCATCTGTCCCTCAATGTTAATAGTTCTGAGGTTGAGAAGCCCTAAGTAAGCCATATCAAACACAAGTAAAGAAACCAATGAGCAGGATAATTCAAAGGTAAATACGGTAGAGGCATTAGGTAATAGAATGTGGTAAGGACGGTATCCCCAAAGAGGCAGAGGTGGCTTTTAAGCTTAGATCTCAACAACACAAAGGAGCCAAGGTGAAAAGATATGGAGAAGAAGCTTTACAGGCAGAGTGAGGGTTAGTGCAAAGACTCAAAGTGGTGATGAGCTTGGTATGTTGAGAAACAGAGCAACTGGGTCCTAGTGAGCACAGATGGAATCCAAAAGTGCAGGGCCTTGTAGACCAGGGTACAAAATGCAAGACGAAAGTAATCAAAGTGATCTGACATAAGTTGTAAAAGCCTAGGCTGATCCTGTGTGGGAAATGGAGGACAAAACAGCACCAAAGTTTTCAGGCAGAGTGGCAGATTATTGCAGTGGTCTAGGCAAGTGAGGATGGTGGCCTGGACCACACGATACCAATGAAGAAGAAAGTGGTGGACAGAAGAGGGATTTATTTTAGAAATAGAGCTTTAAGTCTTTGCTGAGGCATTAAATGTAAAGATGAATAAAGCCGTAAAGAATGACCTATAGGTGTTGTGGTTGAGCAATGGATAAATGTTTTTGAGGTTTTCTGAGATGGGGAACAAAGATAATGCCCAAAATTTCTATTTGGCCATTATACATTTGAAATGCCATTAGACATTCAAATGGAGGTACTAAGGAGACAGACAATTGGATAGTATTTAAAGCAATGAAAATTCCATCAGATATATAGGGTTAAAACTTATGATGAATATTAACTGCTATTTATTACATGTGATGTTTCACCTAAAAGCATTTGAGTTGTGCTTAGCCAAAAACTGCCAAATGACTCTGGAATTCCAAGGACTCCTGTTCAGAGACAAAATAGCTACCAAATGAAATGATATGCAAACTTAAAATCCTGAAAACCCCCAAACATATACCCCTAGGCTAGATCAATCCCTTGCATTCCAGACCCTTAAATCAAAGCACTGACTCATCAGTATTCCACATAATTGCCATTTGAAAAGATTTTCTTCACTCTCCAAATGTGGGTCAGTTCCTACATGGTCCCAAAATTACCAATGGAATTATTTAGAGCAATTCCACCTGCTATCAGGGAAAAAATGTAAATGTAGTGCTTACTACAATAATAGTAATAGCTGATGTTGGTGACCTGTTAAGCTGAAGGTGAGAAGTTCCTGATCCATATAGTCCTATAGGATTCAGATTGAAAGAGATTCCACCATTGTTAATATGTGTCTTTCAAAGTTACTTAAACTATGAGGTACACAGGAGATGGGAGGAGAGACCGTAGAAAAGGTAGACAGGAGAGAGACCATAGAAGCAACACATAACACATCTAATCATATTCCACTAATGAGAACAAGCCATAGGTCATAACAATATTCAAGGCAACTGGCCAATGTAGTCTCAGGCCAAAAACTTACTTCAGCCTCAACTCTACACTATGGGAGAAGACATAGATCTCTGGTACAGATCTGTGCATGTCTTCTACCCATTTACTTGTCTGTTCCTACCTCCAGAGTATAAGCTTCCTGAGCATGACTGTGCTTTGTTCAGCATTATGTGCCCAGAAGTTAGCACAATCCCAAAGGAGGCATTGATATATAGGTCCAAAGTTTGGACCTTGATGATTACCTGAGCCCTAAATTACTATCTTACAAGTGCAGTATTGGAATGTCTTTCAAGGATTTGTGGATATGATTAAGACAAAGAAAAAGATTACTGCCCACCTGTATCCTGAAATATCTACCATGGCTGATCTTGGACTCATGCACCAGGAGCACTGAATCCAGCAGGAAACTTAAGGCTAATTAATGGCATTATTATTCATATTAAACTAAGAGTAAAGGGACTACCAATGAAGAACCCAAGGAAATAGAGTGGTTCCCAAACTGTAAATGAGAGTGTTCCTCCTAGAATAGTGCCTTTGTGAAGCATGTCATTGCTTTCCCAAAGGGAAACTGTCACATGATCTCTGCCATTCTACCCTCCACATAGCTTCTCTGTGCATTAAAGCCTTGGCTGGAAGAAATGCCTGGTGACTCACACTGATTTTGACACTAAAAACATTAAAGCTGTGTAACACAAGACTAGAAAGGCAGCATATATTACCAAACACATCTGCTTTTCTTTGTTAAGTAGCCAAGCAGTGTCCCAAGGGTCCACATAGTCTTTGTAGGACCATTTCAGGTAAGAGTATATAGTTTTGAGATACTGCTTAGAACTGAAACTATTTGGTTCCATCCCAAAGCCCAATCTCATCTTAGTGATTGGCTTATTATGAGTTGTCAGACATAATACAATCAAATAACAGGTTTCATTAAGTTAGGGAATCTGTGGGCAGAAACCTTACAGCAAACAGAAGAGGAAAAGAAAGTAAGCATAAAGTCTTATTACCCTCAAACAAAAATGGCACTCTAAGTTTAGGCAAACATTGAAGAGTGACATGAAACACATTATTACTGAGTGAGATTTGGAGTAGGAAGGCTTGGGCATAGAGAAGAACTGGAACTGATTCTGGTCAAGTTGGCAAAACCCAAGGTAAAAAGCCTGGCCTCAGGACAGTAAGGCACAGCCAATGCCAGCATAAGTAGTGGAGATCCAGCAGGTATGATGCTGCCAACATGATGCCACTGATTATCATATAAAAATAACACATTATAGTGAAAGGGTGTCCATCCATCTATAAGGGGTTATGTAACTCCTCTGATCAAAGCCAGCCAATAGCTCACAACTCCACTCGGGAAAAATCAAAGTGTTATCAAAGGGATCTAAGGTCTTACAAGGTCTTATAAGGTATGAGCTCATTTCCTTCCACTTGGACCACACTGGCCCCTTTGCTGCTCCTTAAACCTGACAATCATGCTCCCATTTTGGGCTTTGTTGTTTGTTTTTGTTTTTTTTAAGTAAGCTCTATGCCCAACATGGGGCCTGAACTTACAACCCTGAGATCAAGGGTTGCATGCTTTACATGCTTGTACAGCCAGGTGCCCCTTTCACCTTGGGTTTCATATGCCTAATCCCTCTCCTTGGAAGGTTCTTCCCTCAGAGGCCTGTGTGGACTGCCTCTTTAATCCAGGTTTCCATTAAAGGTCATATGCTCAATGAGGTCCTCCCTGCCCACCCTACATTAAGCAGCAGCTTCCCTCCACACATACCTCAGTACTGACCTTATTTTACTTTTGCACATAGCACTTATTACCATCTGACATACTGTTAGTTTTCCTGAAAATTTGTAAAATTTAAATCCTGGAGGAGAGAGACTTATCTCTAGAGCCCCATGGAAAGGAGAGTGCCTGAATCACAGCAAGAAGTATTTGCCAAATGCATATGGAGGGACTAGAGCCACTGGGTCTCAATTGGTTGCGAGAATGACTGGTGACTAGAAACAGAGCGGAGAAGTCATCAAAACCAAAGTACTTGTTAGTGTTCATACTACTGTAGTTAGAATTGTTCATGTTAGGTGTTCATGTATTATGTTAGGTGGGGTTTCCACAAACTCAGTGAAGTTAGCATTATTGCATCTGCATTAAAGATGGGAATATTGTGATGGAACAGACAGACAGTAAGTGACAGAGCAGGGCAAATTCTCAAGCAGAATGACTCCATGGTAAAGAATCTTAGATAAGAAGGCAAAACTTGGGTCACTAGTAACGCTTTTATCATTATTCTTTCCCCACCCCCCTAAAATAATACAGAAAAAAATGCCAAAAGGGCAATCAAAACCTACATAGATATATAGGAACTAAAAGGAAAGAGCAAAGAGAGTCTCAGGGATAGATCAACACATTTTAGAACATGGAATGATATTGGAGCTGATAGATCTGTAAAAGCTGTTAGAACCTCTACAGGTTTCTAAGAACCTGTAGAAAAGGAAATCAAAGTAAGAAAGTTTGAGACTCAGAACCCATGAAAGGCTCAAGTATTGGAGGTGTCAGCTACACAGGGGTGAGGGTAGTGCAAGAGGCCCAAAGCAAATGAATTAATGGGATGTTGATGTAAGGAGACTCACATATTGCCCTCTCAGCACATTCTCCCACCATGACTACCCCCCTCCAGCCTAACAGGAGGGAATAGTTATTCCATGGGGATATTAAGCCAGATGGGGTTTTAGACTAAAACAAAACAACAATAACAACAACAAAAATACCAGGAGAGAAGTGTATTACTGGAAACAGAAGCGCAAGTTGAGGGAGTAATGTAAAGGGTCCAGGTGCTCCCAGAGAGAGCAACCAGCTGAGGACTATCCACTGAAAAGTCCAACACAAACTGACTAGTAGCCAGGAAAGCCTCTGATCAATATGACTCACTCACATTCATAAAGCTTCAAACTGGATTTTTAGTGCCTCAATCTTACTTATAAAAAGACAGGTCAGGACACTAGACAAGTGAGGGGCATGAGTGAGACCAAAACAAATCAACATAAACACTGAGAAGAAACAGATACAACATGAGATACAAAGGAAATAGTCATTAAAGATTTAAAGAATAAAAATATTCTTAAAATATTCATAAAAATGATGAACATCTCCAGAAAGACTGAGATAGTTAATATGTAAAAGATGAAAAGCAGGGCAGCCTGGGTGGCTCAGCGGTTTAGTGCCACCTTCAGCCCAGGGTGTGATCCTGGGGATCTGGGATAGAGTCCCACTTCGGGCTCCCTGCGTGGAGCTTGCTTCTCCCTCTGCCGTGTCTCTGCCTCTCTCTGTTTCTCTCATGAATAAATAAATAAAATCTTAAAAAGGAAAACATGAAAAGTATCCTATATAAAAGAAACCCAAAACCCTCTTAGAAACTAATGATCATAGGGGATCCCTGGGTGGCTCAGCGGTTCAGCACCGGCCTTTGGCCCTTTAAATCCTGGAGGAGAGAGATTTGTTTCTCTCTAGAGCCCCATGGCAAGGAGAGTGCCTGAATCACAGCAAGAAGTGTTTGCCAAATGCATATGGAGGGACTAGAGACACTGGGTCTCAATTGGTTGTGAGAAATGACTGGTGTGATCTTGGAGTCCCAGGATTGAGTCCCGCATCAGGCTCCCTGCATGGAGCCTGCTTCTCCCTCTGCCTGTGTCTCTGCCTCTCTCTCTCACTCTCTCTCTCTCTCATGAATAAATAAATAAAATCTTAAAAAAAAAGAAACTAGTGATCATACAAATAGAATTATATACTAGAATTATATATTAGAAAAAGTAGAAAAAAATACCAGAAAACATTACCAGATATTAAAAAAATAGTGGAAAATAGTATAAAAACACAAGAAACTTAGCACCTTAAACACAGAATCAACATCTGCCCAAGTTATAATACTTAATAAAATAGAGATTGAAATAAATTATGAAATATAATTTCCCAGGGCATGACAAGTGCCAGCCCAATGAAAGAGAAAGAAAGACCCATACCAAGACTTATCACCATGAAGGCTCAGAAACCCAAGGACTAAGAACCTATAAGTCTCTGAGGGTTATGGAGTTGGGGAAATTATTACAATTAAAAAATTAGAAATTAGAAGGCGAAGCAAGATGGCTGAGGAGTAGGGTCCCCAAGTCACCTGTCCCCACCAAATTACCTAGATAACCTTCAAATTATCCTGAAAATCTACGAATTCGACCTGAGATTTAAAGAGAGACCAGCTGGAATGCTACAGTGAGGAGAGTTCGCGCTTCTACCAAGGCAGGAAGACGGGGAAAAAGAAATAAAGAAACAAAAGGCCTCCAAGGGGAAGGGGCCCCGCGAGGAGCCGGGCTGAGGCCGGGGCGAGTGTCCCCAGGACAGGAGAGCCCCGTCCCGGAGGAGCAGGAGCTGCACCGACCTTCCCGGGTGGAAAGGGGCTCGCGGGGAGGTGGAGCAGGACCCAGGAGGGCGGGGATGCCCTCGGGCTCCCGGGGACACTAACAGACACCTGCGCCCCGGGAGAGTGCGCCGAGCTCCCTAAGGGCTGCAGCGCGCACCGGGGACCCGGAGCAGCTCGGGGGGCTCGGGGGCGGCTCCGCGGAGGGGGCTGCGGGGCGGGAGCAGCTCGGGGGAGGCTCCACGCCTCTACTATCTGTCAATAGTAACTCTGAATGTGAACGGGCTTAATGACCCATCAAAAGGCGCAGGGTTTCAGACTGGATAAAAAAGCAGGACCCATCTATTTGCTGTCTACAAGAGACTCATTTTAGACAGAAGGACACCTACAGCCTGAAAATAAAAGGTTGGAGAACCATTTACCATTCGAATGGTCCTCAAAAGAAAGCAGGGGTAGCCATCCTTATATCAGATAAACTAAAATTTACCCCAAAGACAGTAGTGAGAGATGAAGAGGGACACTATATCATACTTAAAGGATCTATCCAACAAGAGGACTTAACAATCTTCAATATATATGGCCCGAATGTGGGAGCTGCCAAATATATAAATCAATTAATAACCAAAGTGAAGAAATACTTAGATAATAATACACATACTTGGTGACTTCAATCTACCTCTTTCTACCTTCGATAGGTCTCCTAAGCACAACATCTCCATAGAAATGAGAGCTTTAAATGATACACTGGACCAGATGGATTTCACAGATATCTACAGAACTTTACATCCAAACTCAACTGAATACACATTCTTCTCAAGCGCACATGGAACTTTCTCCAGAATAGACCACATACTGGGTCACAAATCAGGTCTGAACCGATACCAAAAGATTGGGATCGTCCCCTGCATATTCTCAGACCATAATGCCTTGAAATTAGAACTAAATCACAACAAGAAGTTTAGAAGGACCTCAAACACGTGGAGGTTAAGGACCATCCTGCTAAAAGATGAAAGGGTCAACCAGGAAATTAAGGAAGAATTAAAAAGATTCATGGAAACTATGAGAATGAAGATACAACCATTCAAAATCTTTGGGATGCAGCAAAAACAGTCCTAAGGGGGAAATGCATCGCAATACAAGCATCCATTCAAAAACTGGAAAGAACTCAAATGCAAAAGCTAACCTTACACATAAAGGAGCTAGGGAAAAAACAGCAAATAGATCCTATACCCAGCAGAAGAAGAAAGTTAATAAAGATTCGAGCAGAACTCAACGAAATCGAGACCAGAAGAACTGTGGAACAGATCAACAGAACCAGGAGTTGGTTCTTTGAGAGAATTAATAAGATTGATAAACCATTAGCCAGCCTTATTAAAAAGAAGAGAGAGAAGGCTCAAATTAATAAAATCATGAATGAGAAAGCAGAGATCACTACCAACGCCAAGGAAATACAAAGGATTTTAAAAACATATTATTATGAACAGCTATACGCCAATAAATTAAGGAATCTAGAAGAAATGGACCCATTTCTGGAAAGCCACAAACTACCAAAACTGGAACAGGAAGAAACAGAAACACTGAACAGGCCAATAACCAGGGAGGAAATTGAAGCAGTCATCAAAAACCTCCCAAGACACAAAAATCCAGGGCCAGATGGCTTCCCTGGGGAATTCTATCAAACGTTTAAAGAAGAAACTGTACCTATTCTACTAAAGCTGTTTGGAAGTATACAAGAAATGGAGTACTTGTATTCGCTCTATGAGGCCAGCATCACCTTAATTCCAAAACCAGACAAAGACCCCACCAAAAAAGAGAATTATAGAACAATATCCCTGATGAACACGGATGTAAAAATTCTCACCAAGATACTGGCCAATAGGATCCAATAATACATTAAGAAAATTATTCACCATGACCAAGTAGGATTTATCCCTTTGGCACAAGGCTGGTTCAACACTCATAAAACAATCAATGTGATTCATCATATCAGCAAGAGAAAAACCAAGAACCATATGATCCTTTCATTAGATGCAGAGAAAGCATTTGACAAAATACAGCATCCATTCCTGATCAAAACTCTTCAGAGTGTAGGGATAGAGGGAACATTCCTCAACATCTTAAAAGCCATCTACGAAAAGCCCACAGCAAATATCATTCTCAATGGGGAAGCACTGGGAGCCTTTCCCCTAAGATCAGGAACAAGACAGGGATGTCCACTCTCACCACTGCTATTCAACATAGTACTGGAAGTCCTAGCCTCAGCAATCAGACAACAAAAAGAATTAAAAGGCATTCAAATTGGCAAAGTAGAAGTCAAACTCTCCCTCTTCGCCGATGACATGATACTCTACATAGAAAACCCAAAAGCCTCCACCCCAAGATTGCTAGAACTCATACACCAATTTGGTAGCATGGCAGGATACAAAATCAATGCCCAGAAATCAATGGCATTTCTATACACTAACAATGAGACTGAAGAAAGAGAAATTAAGGAGTCAATCCCATTTACAATTGCACCCAAAAGCATAAGATACCTAGGAATAAACCTCACCAAAGAGATAAAGGATCTATACCCTAAAAACTATGGAACACTTCTGAAAGAAATTGAGGAAGACACAAAGAGATGGAAAAATATTCCATGCTCATGGATTGGCAGAATTAATATTGTAAAGATGTCAGTGTTATCCAGGGCAATTTACACATTTAATGCAATCCCTATCAAAATACCATGGACTTTCTTCAGAGAGTTGGAACAAATTATTTTAAGATTTGTGTGGAATCAGAAAAGACCACGAATAGCCAGGGGAATTTTAAAAAAGAAAACCATACCTGGGGCATCACAATGCCAGATTTCAGGTTGTACTACAAAGCTGTGGTCATCAAGACAGTGTGGTACTGGCACAAAAACAGACACATAGATCAATGGAACAGAATAGAGAATCCAGAAGTGGACACTGGACTTTATGGTCAACTAATATTCGATAAAGGAGGAAAGACTATCCATTGGAAGAAAGACAGTCTCTTCAATAAATGGCGCTTTGAAAATTGGACATCCACATGCAGAAGAATGAAACTAGACCACTCTCTTTCACCATACACAAAGATAAACTCAAAATGGATGAAAGATCTAAATGTGAGACAAGATTCCATCAAAATCCTAGAGGAGAACACAGGCAACACCCTTTTTGAACTCGGCCACAGTAACTTCTTGCAAGATACATCCACGAAGGCAAAAGAAACAAAAGCAAAAATGAACTATTGGGACTTCATCAAGATAAGCAGCTTTTGCGCAGCAAAGGATACAGTCAACAAAACTAAAAGACAACCTACAGAATGGGAGAAGATATTTGCAAATGACGTATCAGATAAAGGGCTAGTTTCCAAGATCTATAAAGAACTTATTAAACTCAACAGCAAAGAAACAAACAATCCAATCATGAAATGGGCAAAAGACATGAAGAGAAATCTCACAGAGGAAGACATAGACATGGCCAACATGCACATGAGAAAATGCTCTGCATCACTTGCCATCAGGGAAATACAAATCCAAACCACAATGAGATACCACCTCATACCAGTGAGAATGGGGAAAATTAACAAGGCAGGAAACCACAAATGTTGGAGAGGATGCGGAGAAAAGGGAACCCTCTTGCACTGTTGGTGGGAATGTGAACTGGTGCAGCCACTCTGGAAAACTGTGTGGAGGTTTCTCAAAGAGTTAAAATTTCAAATAAAAATGATATATAACCCAGAATTTTAGGCCCAGCAGCTCCTAAACTGTGAAACCATTTTTAAAAATATCTTATGTTAGCTCTCTGAAGAAAGCTACCTCAAATTTTTTCTTCTATGACAAGACAATAGATAATGTCTAAAATGGATAAATATGAGAACATCAAGCATATGCATTTCCTTTAGAAACACAGAAATAAGTGCCAAGGGGGAATAAAGTACTGTTGATTTAGAAAGGTTAGCCCTCTGAAGTAGAACTTAGGGGGAGAAAGGGTGGGACAGGAGACAGCTATTTTTCATTAAATCTCCTCCAATACTATTTGACTTAATAACTTTTATGTTCATATTACAACAACAAATCCTTTTAATGAAAAAAAAGGACTGAGTTCCTGAGCATTTGTGCTACAGAAATCAGTCCCTGCTGAGAATGAAAGCAGGAGCTTTTCTTCTATTCTCAATGAGACCTCAGCCCCGTCACTCCATATTCTGATACAAATGGCCTGTGTGTCATCTTTACATTGGCCCATGGTGACAGGGATCTACCCAGCATAGCATGACAACAGCAGAAATATCAGCTATATTCTCTAAACCATCTTGTGCTGAACATTCATTGATAGCCACTGAGGACTGACAGAGGTTTCCTTTATCCAATGAAATGAACAACAGTTCTATAGCCCCTATAAATTCTGAGGTGGAGACTACTCATATCTCTGCACCCAACGCAGTGCAAGTTCAGAAGAGAACTACATATATACTCCTTCTCATATTTAATAGGTGATAAGAAATCAAGAGGAACTATTCTTCAATATGAACAGTTGTACTATATTTGACTTGCTGTGGTTCTATACCACCTGAGGATGTGGAGGAGAGAAGTGGGGATACTTGAGTCTCTTTGACATCTAATTACAGCCTTTGTTGAAGGTCTGCTTTTGGGGTCACCTGTTTGTTTACTGTTGCCCTGAGAGCCAGCAAAGGAAGGGGTGACAGTTTCTAAGACCCTGCTATAGCACAATTTCTTTTTCCCTCACTCTTTAAAATCCTGGGAAAACTTAGAGCTTCCATGGATATTAAAAATAGACATTTTTTGTCAGGTGCTCTCATAGTTGATGAGCTAGTTCCATGCCCCCATCTCTTTTGAGAATGAGAGATGGAAATCCATAGGCTCCCATTGGGCTGTCAGAACAGAAAAAAATAATGTGGCATGATACCTGCCTGCCATTGTTGAAGACTGAAAAGCACTGTGAATATGGGTAAAGAAACCTTTCATCAGAATAAAATTGAGGCATTTCAACATGTTTTTTACCTTAAATTTCTTCCTCTTCCTAGAATACTATAATCAAAACTGTTATTTTATGAAATAATTTATTTTTTTATTTTTTAAAACTTTATTTTTTATTGGTGTTCAATTTACCAACATACAGAATAACCCCCAGTGCCCGTCACCCATTCACTCCCACCCCCCGCCCTCCTCCCCTTCTACCACCCCTAGTTTGTTTCCCAGAGTTAGCAGTCTTTACGTTCTGTCTCCCTTTCTGATATTTCCCACACATTTCTTCTCCCTTCCCTTATATTCCCTTTCACTATTATTTATATTCCCCACATGAATGAGAACGTATAATGTTTGTCCTTCTCTGACTGACTTACTTCACTCAGCATAATACCCTCCAGTTCCATCCACGTTGAAGCAAATGGTGGGTATTTGTCGTTTCTAATGGCTGAGGAATATTCCATTGTATACATAGACCACATCTTCTTTATCCATTCATCTTTCGTTGGACACCGAGGTTCCTTCCACAGTTTGGCTATCGTGGCCATTGCTGCTATAAACATCGGGGTGCAGGTGTCCCGGCGTTTCACTGCATCTGTATCTTTGGGGTAAATCCCCAACAGTGCAATTGCTGGGTCTTGGGAAGGTCTATTTTTAACTCTTTGAGGAACCTCCACACAGTTTTCCAGAGTGGCTGCACCAGTTCACATTCCCACCAACAGTGTAAGAGGGTTCCCTTTTCTCCGCATCCTCTCCAACATTTGTTGTTTCCTGCCTTGTTAATTTTCTCCATTCTCACTGGTGTGAGTTGGTATCTCATTGTGGTTTTGATTTGTATTTCCCTGATGGCAAGTGATGCGGAGCATTTTCTCATGTGTTTGTTGGAATCCAGACGTGGACCCTCAACTTTATGGTCAAGTAATATTTGACAAAGCAGGAAAGACTATCCACTGGAAAAAAAAGACATTCTCTTCAATAAGTGGTGCTGGAAAAAAGACATCCGCATGCAGAAGAATGAAACTAGACCACTCTCTTGCACCATACACAAAGATAAACTCAAAACAGATGAAAGATCTAAATGTGAGACAAGATTCTATCAAAATCCTAGAGGAGAACACAGGCAACATCCTTTTTGAATGTGGCCACAGTAACTTCTTGCAAGATACATCCACGAAGGCAAGAGAAACAAAAGCAAAAATGAACTATTGGGACTTCATCAAAATAAGAAGCTTCTGCACAGCAAAGGATACAGTCAACAAAACTAAAAGACAACCTACAGAATGGGAGAAGATTTTTGCAAATGACGTATTAGATAAAGGGTTAGTATCCAAGATCTATAAAGAGCTTATTAAACTCAACAGCAAAGAAACAAACAATTGAATCATAAAATGGGCAAAAGACATGAAGAGAAATCTCACAGAGGAAGACATAGACATGGCCAACAAACACATGAGGAAATTGAAGTCTTATAGACAGTTGACAGTCACAATTTGGTAATCATATCTGATCTCTACCTTAAGCAAGAAGCACAAAAAAACCTCAATATTCTCCTTTTTTGGCTGTTCTTTCCCTTCTCCTGTCTACCAAGTGACTTATCTACCTACACCATCACTACCTCTAGGTTTCCTCTTGACCAGGTATAGAGAGGGAGGAGGCGAAGGTCACAGAGACTTCCTACCTGTTGGCCGTGTCCTATGCTGACTGCCTGCTAAGGACCTAGCACATGAGAAAGCTGAGTCCATCTCTGGCACACACCTTCATGGACTCTCTGACAACTGTCAAGACCCAAGATATGCACACTTCCTCTTGGTGTTTCTTGACTTTCCACCTTGGATTTCTGCTGGTTCAATCCATAGAAATGCTCTGTTCACTGTAGTCCTAACATTGTTGAAAGAAGTCCTGTCAGGAAAAATGTAAAATAAGTCATACTGGGACCACAGGAAAGACCCATGCAAAACTCAACAGTAGCCTCTCTTCCATTAATGCAGCCCTCAGAACTCTTCACCAGCCACTCTCTCTGGGGAAAGAGATCTTTCCAGCAAAAGACAATCCCAGACCATTGGGTCCAATCCCATAACAACTTTATGCTATTCAACTGGTCATGTTAAAGCCCCAAATAATCTTACTAATAGCTTGTGAACTAGGGATTAAGACTCACAGAACTCCAAGAACTTTCTTGAAAGGCCTCCTTCTCTCAAATATTCTCTCCTCATTTTTTAAAATCCTTTCATATCTTCCTTACAGGTGGTGAGTTTGGGGATTTGCAACTCTGGTTTCCATTAAAAATCTTCCTCTTTATCTAGAAATTCCCTTTGAAACTTTTTTCCAGTATCTCTTGATGCTTCACTTAATAGAATAAACCTTCTATGACATGGACAAAAGACTGAAACCAGGATTCAAACCCATGCCTGGAGACTCCAAACCTGTCCTCTTTCCTGTAAGGCCATAAGAATCTGAGGATTAGACACACAAGGATTCCTTATAACTAGCACAAGATTTGCCAACACAGCCTATTTATTGACAGACAAATGTTCAAGGTATTTTGGATACAAGGAATAAAACAAGATTGATATTTTAAGAAATATGATTTTTTGGTAGACATAGGAGGTTGATAATCTTCAGGGAAGTGTCAATGACCATAAGACAGCAAGACAACCAATATTCTTGGTAGTAAATACACTATATACAGCCTCATTTAATATAATCATCAATGTTCTCACCTACAGGAGTTTAGCAATTCTGGTTTTGTCATTTCATGAATTATCAGAATTAGAATATCCATTAGAGACCATCTGTCAGCACCTTCATTTTATAGTGAGGAAACTAAGGCCCAGAGAAATGAATGACAGGTCCAACTAGCATGGGATGAACCAGAGCTAGGATTCAGGACTCAGCATATTTACTCAATATCTTCATCTTTTTCACTTCACATTTGGTGTGGTTTCCCAGCTATTTAAAAACAAGGAAAAAAATTAAGTAATAGTGGATATGTTTCAAGAAATCACATTTGCAGTAATAAGCTCAATGAAATTATAAAATATCATCTGTATTACCATTGAGTTTTGCATTATTAATATTATGCTTCCTCCCTTAAGTCCAGGGTACAAAAAAGACCAGAGGTAAAGAGGTAATACTTGTTAGATTTCATTCATATGTCATGTCTCCATTTTTATGCAAAAGCATCCCAAACTACTGCATTTGTCTATAAAGATAATTTCCCTAGGTGTGCTGAAAAATGAAGCTGAATGATTCAAAATATCATTTATGCTCAGCGTGACACATCAATATTGCACTGCACTTAGTTAAAAAATAAGACTTTATTGAAGATTTTATATTTTGGGCCTCGTTTACATATTTGTTTCCAATCTGTGAAATATTTGTCTAGTTAATGCTGAAATTTTCTAATGAGAATCTATTCTGAAAGCTACACTAAAGTGTACAAGTGGGCCAGAATATATGTTTTCAAAGGATTATTTAGATACAGGTGTCATTCCTATTGCATATGTTGGAATACTTGCTATTCTGCTGCCAAATTCATATGACTTTTCATTTCCTTGATGATTAAAGTGGGCACAATAAAAAGGGTCAGGGAATTAAAAATTACACACACACACACACGCACGCATGCACACACATCTGTACATATATATAATCAACATCCCTTAAATAGGAATGAGAAAGTAATAAAACTTTGTAATTAGAGGAGGTTTCTTACCATGAATGAGATAATGGGCTAGATCTAGATATACATACTCTGTGTAGTAGGTGTGAAATAACTCCTCTAAGACAAATCATTGATAGTAATTGATTAGATAAAAGGGGGAAGTCTAGGGGAACCATATATTTAGCTCAATGTTTTTATTTTGCAGATAAGAAAATGAGACCAAAAGATATTAGAAAAGCCAGACTAAGTACACATAGTCAAAACTAGAGTCTTCTCCCTCAACCTGCATCCATATGTATTATCATTGAATTTTACAAGATATCAAGTATAGATAACAACCCACAAATACATGTACCCATGGAATATAACTTTTTAACTTTAATTCTACACTGAATTTAATTTCTATTTTAAATCCCCACTCTACCAGATGGTATAAACTAAATTGCAGCCAATTCAAGGACTTGCCCACGTCCCCAAGTCCCCAAAGTAGCATCTGTGTTCTGTAAGAGCTTTCACGATGCCAAACATGAGCGTGTGTGTGTGTGTGTGTGTGTGTGTACAGTGCAGGGTTCTGATCCTTGCTTTGTCTTTGTTATCTACCCAAATCAACATGGACTAAAACATCATTGTTCTGGTTGTTGGCCCACCTTGGCTGCTGTTATTCTCCTCCTGACTATGAGAACTCTACCAGTCAAAATGTCTCTCAGCTGTTTGCCAGTACCTATCTGTTATAAGGAAACTATTAGGCTTCAATGTCTCTCTGAGAAACTAACTTAAGCTTCTAAGTTTCTTCTGTCCCAACACCACACAACCATTTCTAGGCTTAGGCTTTTATCCTAGCACCAGAAGATTCCTGAGATTATGGGATGTTACCACCTCCCCAAGCTCTCCTTGAAAACAGGGATACAGATTTTCTTCTGTTCCTGGGTTTTCCAAACCCATCTAATGTCAGTATCACTACCACCTGTGGCCTGGGGTGAGAGGCCAGACTGAAATCATGGGGTTAGGGGAGCTAAGCCAATGAGTTATATGATGTAAGCTGCATTTTAAAAGATCACTCTGGTTGCTGTATAGAAAGTGGGCTCTAGGGACACTAAAGGGAAATGAAAACACATAAGAATGTTATATGCTACTTCTATAAAATAAACAGGAGGTACACCAGAAAAGTAGTGAAAAATAGCAAGAAGAAATAGGATATGAGGGATAGGTTAGGCTAGCATGGATAGAATAGTGTAGGGCAGGATAAAATATACATTTTTGGAACTGACCAAACATCTTGATAAATTAGATATACAATACACATGGAAAAGAAAAATCTAGGTAAAAATCCTGGCCTTTGGTCTGGTAATATTGCTGAGAAAAAAAAAAAAAAGAGTTTCCAGAGGGAATAAATGATCAACAGTGTCAAATGCTGCTAAGCATTTGTGTACCTGGTTGTACACAAGGACAAAAACTAACCGTGAATCTAGAAAGATGGAGGGTATCTAATAATGACTTCATCAGAATGGTAAGGTTGAAAAACTGATGGGAGTGGGTTGAAGACACAATAAGAGATGAGAACATACAGAGAGCAATTCATCACTGTTAAGGAAGCAGAGAAATGAAGAGGTGGAGGAAAATGTAGTGACAAGAATGTTTTAATGAAGACAAGCTTAGAACAAATTATTTTAAGATTTGTGTGGAATCAGAAAAGACCCCAAATAGCCAGGGGAATTTTAAAAAAAGAAAACTATGTCTGGGGGCATCACAATGCCAGATTTCAGGTTGTACTACAAAACTGTGGTCATCAAGACAGTGTGGTACTGGCACAAAAACAGACACATAGATCAATGGAACAGAATAGAGAACCCAGAAGTGGACCCTCAACTTTATGGTCAACTAATATTCGATAAAGGAGGAAAGACTATCCATTGGAAGAAAGACAGTCTCTTCAATAAATGGTGCTGGGAAAATTGGACATCCACATGCAGAAGAATGAAACTAGACCACTCTCTTTCACCATACACAAAGATAAACTCAAAATGGATGAAAGATCTAAATGTGAGACAAGAGTCCATCAAAATCCTAGAGGAGAACACAGGCAACACCCTTTTTGAACTCGGCCACAGCAACTTCTTGCAAGATACATCCATGAAGGCAAAAGAAACAAAAGCAAAAATGAACTATTGGGACTTCATCAAGATAAGCAGCTTTTGCACAGCAAAGGATACAGTCAACAAAACTAAAAGACAACCTACAGAATGGGAGAAGATATTTGCAAATGACGTATCAGATAAAGGGCTAGTTTCCAAGATCTATAAAGAACTTATCAAACTCAACAGCAAAGAAACAAACAATCCAATCATGAAATGGGCAAAAGACATGAAGAGAAATCTCACAGATGAAGACATAGACATGGCCAACACGCACATGAGAAAATGCTCTGCATCACTTGCCATCAGGAAAATACAAATCAAAACCACAATGAGATACCACCTCACACCAGTGAGAATGGGGAAAATTAACAAGGCAGGAAGCAACGAATGTTGGAGAGGATGCAGAGAAAAGGGAACCCTCTTACACTGTTGGTGGGAATGTGAACTGGTGCAGCCACTCTGGAAAACTATGTGAAGTTTCCTCAAAGAGTTCAAAATAGACCTGCCCTACGACCCAGCAATTGCACTGCTGGGGATTTACCCCAAAGATACAGATGCAATGAAACGCCGGGACACCTGCACCCCGATGTTTATAGCAGCAGTGTCCACAATAGCCAAACTGTGGAAGGAGCCTCGGTGTCCATCGAAAGATGAGTGGATAAAGAAGATGTGGTTTATGTATACAATGGAATATTACTCAGCCATTAGAAATGACAAATACCCACCATTTGCTTCAACGTGGATTGAACTGGAGGGTATTATGCTGAGTGAAGTAAGTCAGTCAGAGAAGGACAAACATTATATGTTCTCATTCATGTGGAGAATATAAATAATAGTGAAAGGGAATATAAGGGAAGGGAGAAGAAATGTGTGGGAAATATCAGAAAGGGAGACAGAACGTAAAGACTGCTAACTCTGGGAAACGAACTAGGGGTGGTAGAAGGGGAGGAGGGCAGGGGGTGGGAGTGAATGGGTGACGGGCACTGGGGGTTATTCTGTATGTTGGTAAATTGAACACCAATAAAAAATAAATTAAAAAAAATGAAGACAAGCATATCTGTAAAATAAAGGCAATGAGCCAGTAAAAAAAGGAAGAATTGATGAGAATAAGAGGTCTGGAAAGAGAGTAGGAGAGACTGAAGAGGGCATAAGTGAGAGGGTAACAACATGATTGAGAAATCAAGAGTTGACATGATCCAGAGCATGCGAAAGTTTGATCTTAGGCAGAAGCCAGCACACCTGCAGTTCACTTCATTACAAAAGGAAGTGGAAAACTGGTATTTACAAATCATGTGGGCTAATAAATTAGGATGGAAAGTTAACACTGTTTCTGTCCAACTAAATCTATTTCCTTTGTGAAGAATAAGAACACATCAGCTGAAAGGTTAGGGGGTGGAGGTATTAGAATTGAGAGAGGAAAAACATAAGGTGGTTTTCTCAGAGTGTGAATTTGAAGTCTGAAGTTTGAAATGCCCAGTGGTGATATTTCCCCTAACATTACACAGCTGTCAAGCAAGCCTGAGGCCAGCGCTACTATTGGTGTTTAGAGAGAGTTGGGTACAATATATGTGGAGCTGAGAAAATCTTGATGGATCATCTATGTGGTTGTGAAAGTTCTGAGGAAAGATGAAGGAATGGTCAAAGGAGTAGACAATAAGCCAGGTACTGAAGTCATCAATGAATGAAGCCAGCAGATGACAGAGACAAAAAATGTGAAAGAATTGGAAAAGTCCTATATACCACACATTAAGGAACTGAAATTTCCAAAGGAGAAAAAGAAAAAAAATTGAAAATAGCAATAGAGAGTAAGGAGGACAGTGATCACTTCACCAGATCCTGAGGTATCCAAGCTACTCAAAGAAATCACAGCCTTCTCAGAGAGTTGTCCTTGGAGGAGAGCCAGCTTTCAGTCAGGCGGGAAATGATGAAAGAAATTACCAGGAAAGAGGCTGTGCAAGAGAGCACAGTGGGGGGTTTGGGAAAGTGAAGAGGAGTATGAGCTAAGCCACATTCAGAGGTGGGCAGAGTAGTAAGAAAAAAAGATTCTTGCAGTGACAGATGGTGTGGAAAGTGAGAGCTTAGAATGGTGACTGAAACAAAAAATAAATACTATTGTACAAATTCACTAGTTTTAAGATAATTTCTGAATTAAAGCAAACTAGAGCAAGCCTGACTATATTAACTATATCATCACTCTCGTATTTATCCCATTATGTTGTGTGAACCATGAAGCTATTAATTTTTTAACTTATATGACACAAAAGTTAATAAATCATTAACATATGATAGTATAATTAAAGCCATATTGACTTTTTAACACAATGTTCAATTAACTCATGACTTGGCCAAATAAGACAAAATGTGATAATCAGTGTCTTGAGGATAGTTGATCTCTGTCTCAGTTATAACATAGTTAAGTGGTTAAAAGTTTCCATCAGGATCTAACTGAATCTTCCCATTCATTCACAGGCAACAGAAAAAGCATATAACTGGATTTGTATTTCTTTTCATTTCTTTTGCTTTAACTCCAGCTCTATTTTTTAAAATTAGAGGGAAGAGAAGTAGACATGAGAAAGAAGGTAGAGATAGAGAGAAGGGAAGAGGAGAGAATAGAAAAGAAAATAGAGAAAAAGGGAAGGACAGAAAGGAAAAAGACAAGGAAAAGATGGTAATAGGGCTGTAGAGCCAGAAGAGGAGAGAAGAAAGAAGGGGAGGGGAAGACAGGACTAGAGGTAGGAGGGTGGGGGAGGGGAGGAGAAGAGAAGGGTGAGAAGCCAGAGGTAGATCCTGGAATGGATATCTCCTAACCAGAGAAACAATGATGCCAGTGTAGTAGGCCCTTGATTAAAAGAGATGCACAGGGGTTAACAAAGCTTTGTTTTCCTTTAATATAATAATTAAAAATGGATTGCCAGTACCTGGAGTAAACAAAAACTGGAACTAGCTCCACTGGTAGCACTTAATTTGGCCAAAAGATAAAAACAGAAAGTCAAGCAAAATGGGGAGACAGAAATACTCTCCAAAAGAAAGAACCACAACAATAACAAAAACTTAAAATAGCTAAATAAAACAGAGATAAGCAATATGTCTGCTAAAAAAATTTAAAGTAATGATCATAAAGATACTCACTGGGTTGGAGAAAAGAATGGAAGAATACAGTGAGACCCTCAATAAAGAGATAGAAAATCTTAAAAAGAAACAATAAGAGCTGAATAATACAATAACTAAAATTTCAAAAAAAAACACACTAGAAGGAATTAACAGTAGATTAGAGGATGCAGAAGAATGTATCAGTGATTTGGAAGACAGGGTAATGGAAAGAACACAAATTGAACATCAAAAAGAGAAAGGAATTTTTAAAAATAAAATATACTAAGAGATCTCTTAGATATCAAGCAAACAAACGTTTGCATTATAACTGCCCAAGAGGAAGAAGAGAGAGGAAAAGGTGTACAACACTTATTTAAAGACATAATGACTAAAAACTTCCCTAACCTAGGGAGGGAAATAGGCATCCAAATCCAAAAAGCACAGAGAGCTCCAAATAAGATGAAGGAGCTCCACACCATGGCACATAATAACTAAAATGTCAATGGCTAAAGATAAAGGGAGAATCTTAAAAGCAGCAAGACAGAAACAAAAATTACCTACAAGGAAAAACCTATAAGACTATCCACTGACATGTCAGCAGAAACTTTGCAGCCCAGGAGAAAGTGGCATGATATATCCAGAGTGCTGAAGGGAATAAACCTACAACCAAGAATATTCTACCCTGCAAGGTTATCATTCAGATTTGAAGGAGGGATAGTTTCCTAAACAAAATATAAAGGAGTCCATCACCACTAAATCAGCCTTACATAAAATTTTAAAGAGATTTCTTTACATGGAGAAGAAATGGTCATAAGAAAAATATGAATAAAAAGTCATAAAATATGGGGCACTTGAGTGCATTCAGTTCAGCATCCAACTCTTGGTTTTGGCTGGGGACTCAGTCCCAGGTCAGGATCAGACCGTGCATTGCTTGGCATTCTCAATGGGGCATCTGCTTGAGATCCTTTCCCTCTGCCCTTCCCCCTTCTCTCTCTCTCATAAATAAATATTTTTTAAAAAGATACAAAATATGAAAACATATACATAAAATGATGAGAAGGGAGTAAAAAGAAAGAGAAAGGAGAAAAAAAGATGTTTTCCTTTCTCTACTTTTTAAAAATGTTTAAACTTAAATGACCCTCAAATTAATATGGACTACTATTTACTTAGTATGTTAAATATTAACCTCATAGTAATAAAAAACCCAAAACCTATGATAGAAACACCAAAAATAGAGAAAGAAAGCAAAACAAAACCTATAGATACTTATCAATCACAAAGAAAGAGAGCAAGAGGAGAAGAAACAAAGAAGAACTACAAAAACAACCAGAAAACAATCTTTAAATTGCCATATATAATTACTTTAAATGTAAATGGCCTATATGCTCCAATCAAAAGACAGAGAGTGGTAGAATGGGTAAATATATAAGTCCCATCTACATGTTACCTACCAGAGAGTCATTCAAACCTAAAGATATATTGAAGGGATGTAAAAACAATCACCATGCAAATGGAAGAAAAAAAACTGAGGTAACAATATTTATATCTGATAAAATAGACTTTAAAACAAAAACTATAATAAGAGACAAAGAAGGACACTGCATAATGTAAAGGGATCAGTCCAATAAGAGGATATAACAATTATAGATATCTATGCACCCAAAACTGGATCATCTAAATACATAAAGCAAATATTAACAGACATAAGGAGAGAAATTGATGGTAATACAATAATAGCAAGTGACTTGAACTTTCCACTTACATCAATGGACAGATAATCCAAAAAGAAATTATAAGGAAACAGTATTTTTGAATGACACATTGGATTGGATGGACGTAACACATATACACAGAATAATCTACCCAAAAACAACAGAATACATATTCTTTTCAAGTGCATATGGAATATTCTCCAGAATTAATCACATATTAGGACATAAAATAAGCCTTGATGAATTTAAGAAGACTGAAATCATATCATGCAACTTTTTTCCTTTTTTTTTTTTTTGAGGGTAACCATTGTTTTTTTTTTTTTTATTTAAATTAAATTTGCCAACATATAGTATAACACCAAGTGCTCATCACAATACATGCCCTCCTTAATGAGAATCACCTAGTTACCCTATCCCTCCACCCACCTCCCCTTCCACAACCCTTTATTTTTTCCCAGAGTTAGGAGTCTCTCATAGTTTGTCTTCCTCTCTAATCTTTCCCCACTCTGTTTCTCTCCATTCCATTATGGTCTCTTTCACTATTTCTTATATTCCACATATGAGTGAAACCATATGATAATTGTCTTTATATGATTGACTTATTTCACTCAGCATAATACCAGTTCTATTCATGTCAATGTAAATGTTAGATATTCACCTTTCTGATGGCTGAGTAATATTCCATTGCATAAATAACTAAATAACTAAATAACTAAATAAATAATAGATAGATAGATAGATAGATAGATAGATAGATAGATAGATATGCATTTATCCGTTGAATGACATCATGGCTCCTTCCACAGTTTGACTATTGTGGACAAGGCTGCTATGAACATTGGGGTGCAAGTGTCCTTTCATTTCCCTACATCTATATCTCTGGGGTAAATATCCAGGGGATGCCTGGGTGGCTCAGCAGTTGAGCATCTGCCTTTGGCTCAGGGTGTGATACTGGAGTCCTGGCATTGAGTCCCACATCAGGCTCCCTGTGTGGAGCCTGCTTCTCCCTCTGCCTATGTCTCTGCCTCTCTCTCTCTCTCTCTCTCATTAATAAATAAATGAATTTTTTTAAAAAAAAATCCCCAGCTGTGCAATTGCTGGGTCATAGGGTAGCTCTATTTTTAACTCTTTGAGGAACCTCCATACAGTTTTCCAGAGTGGCTGCACCAGTTCACATTTCCACCAACAGTGTAAGAGGGTTCCCCTTTCTCCACATCCTCTCCAACTTTGGCTGTTTCCTGTCTTGTTAATTTTCCCCATTCTCACGGGTGTGAGTTGGTATCTCATTGGGGTTTTGATTTGTATTTCCCTGATGGCAAGTGATGCAGAGCATTTTCTCATGTGCTTGTTGGCCATGTGTAGGTCTTTTTTTGGAGAAATGTCTGTTCATTGTCTTCTGTCCATTTCCTGAGTGGATTGATTGTTTTTCAGGTGTTGAGTTTGATAAATTGTTTTTAGATCTTGAGTACTAGCCTTTTATCTGATATGTCATTTATGCAACTTTTCTAACCACAGTGGTATGGAACTAAAAATAAATCACAAAAAAAAGGAAAAAAAAAACAAACATGTGGAGACTAAACAACATGTTAGTAAACAACCTATGGTCAACAAAGCAACCAAAGAAAAATTTAAAAATACATGGAGACAAATGAAAATGAAAACACATTGGCCCAAAATCTCTGGGACACAGTGAAAAAAGTTCTAAGAGGAAGTATATAGCAATACAGGCCTACTTCAAGAAACAAGGAAAAACTCAAATAGACAATCAAACGTTACACCTAAAGGAAACAGAAAAAGAATACACAAAGCCCAAGGTGAGAAGAAGAAAGAAAATAATAAAGATCAGAGCAAAAATATGTGATGTAGAGATAAAAAGAAAAAAGAAAAAATCTATGAAACCAAGAGTTAGTTTTTTGAAAAGATAAACAAAATTGGCAAACCTTGAGCCAGACTCATCAAGAAAAAAAGAAAGGACTCAAATGAATAAAATCAGAAACAAGAGAGAAGTAATAACACCACAGAAATACAAAGAATTATAAGAGAATACTATGAAAAAATTACATGCTAACAAACTGGGCTACCTAGAAGAAATGGATCAATTCCTAGATACATAAGTCTTCCAAAATTGAATCAGGAAGTAATAGAAAATCTGAACAGACCAATTACAACTAATAAAATTGAAACAGTAATCAAAAACTACAAACAAAAAAAAGTCCAGGACCAGATGACTTCACTAATGAATTCTATCAGACATTTAAAGAAGAGTTAACCCCTATTATTCTCAAACAATTCCAAAAAAATAGAAGAGGAAGAAATGCTTCTAAATACAGTCTACAAAGCCAGTATCACCCCGGTACCAAAATCAGATAAAGATACCACGATAAAGAGAGACAGAGAGAGAGAATTACAGGCCAATATCTGAATATAGGTACAAAACTCCCCAACAAAGTATCAGCGAACCTACACAACAGCACATTAAAAAGATCGCTCAGCATGATCAGGTGGGATTTAATCCTGGGATGCAAGGATGGTTCGATATCTGCAAAATGACCAATGCCATGCACCATCAAAATGAAGAATAAAATCCTATGACGGTCTCAAAAGGTGCAGAAAAGGAATATGATAAAATACAACATTCATTTACAAGAAAGGCTCTCAATGAAATCGGATTAAAGGAACTATACCTCAACATAATAAAGACCATATGTGCAAAACTCACACCCAATATCATCCTCATGTGGTAAAAAACTGAGAGCTTTCCAGCTAATTCAGGAAGAAGACAAGGATATCCATTCTCCCTCTTTTATTCAACATAGTGCCAGAATCATAGCCACAATAATCAGATAAGAAAGAGATATATGAGGTATCCTTATTGGTAAAGAAGTTAAACAGTCACTATTCACAGATGATGTAATACTATACGTAGAAAATCCTAAACATTCCACAAAAAAACTACTAGAAGTAATAAAGGAATCCAGTAAAGTGTCAGGATACAAAATGGATACCCCCAAATTGGTAGCATTTCTATTCACTAACAACAAAATCACAGAGAAATTTTAAAGCAACATAATTTACAACTTCACCAAAAAGAATAAAATACCCAGGAATAAACTTAACCAAAGAGGTATAAGACCTGTACTCTGAAAACCATAAAACACTGATGAAAGAAACTGAAGATGATATACACAGATGGAAAGAAATTCCATGCTTATGGGTCGAAAGAAGTTACATCGTCAAAATGTCCGTATTACCCAAAGCAATCTACAGATTCAGTGCAGTCCCTATCAAAATACCAACAGCATTTTTCACAAAACTAGAACAAATAATACTAAAATTTGTATGGAACCACAGAAGACCCAGAATAGCCAAGGTAATCCTGAAAAAGAACAAAGTTGGAAGCATCACAAGTCTAGATTTCAAGATATAATACAAAGCTAGAGTAATGAAAACAACATGATACTGGCACAAAACAGACACAGATCAATAGAACAGAATAGAGAGCCCAGAAATAAACTCATATTCATATAATCAATTAATCTACGACAAAGTAGGCAAGAATATATCATGGGGAAAAGACAGTCTTTTCAATAGTGGTACTCAAAATACTGGGCAGCTATACATAAAAGAATGAAACTGGACTACTTTCTAACACCACACACTAAAATAAATTCAAAATGGATTAAAGACCTAAATGTGAAACTTAAAGCTATAAAAATCCTAGAAGAGAACATAGGCAGTAATTTCTCTGATATGAACCATAGCAAAAATTTTCAAGATAAATCTCCTAAGGCAAGGAAACAAAAGCAAAAATACCTATTGGACCAATCAAAGCAGAGGAAACCATCAATAAAACAAAAAGACAGCCTAATGAATGGGAGAAGGTATTTGCAAATGATATTTCCAATAAGGGGTTAATATCCAAAATGTATAAGGAACTCAGACAACTCAACACCAAAGTAATAAGCAATCTGATTTAAAAACAGGCAGAGGACCTGAATAGATATTTTTCCAAAGAAGATATACAGAAGTCCAACAGATACATGAAAAGATGCTTAACACCACTAACCATCAAGGAAATGCAAATAAAAACCACAATGAGGTATCATCTCACACCCATAAGAATAACTAAAATCAAGAAGTCAAGAAACAAGTGTTGGTGAGGTTGGAGTGAAAAAGGAACCCTCCCGCAACACTGGTGGAAATGTAATCTGGTACACTGTGGAAATAGTATGGAGTCTCCTCAAAAAATTAAAAAATAGAAATTCTATATTGGATAATTTCACTATTGGGTATTTACCAGGAAAAACAGTAACTTTAAAAGATATGTACCCCTATGTTTAGTGCAACATTATTTTTTTAATTTTTTAATTTTTTAATTTAAATCCACTTTGTCAACATATAGTATAACACCTAGTGCTCATCCTATCAAGTACCCTCCTCAGTGCCCATCACCCAGTTACCCCATCCCCTCACCCACCTCCCCTTCCTCCACAACCCTTTGTTTCCCAGAGTTAGGAATCTCTCATGGTTTGTCCCCCTCTCTAATTTTTCCCACTCAGTTCCCCTCCTTTCCCCTATAATCCCTTTCACTATTCCTTATAATCCTCGTATGAGTGAAACCATATGATGATTGTCCTCCAATTGACTTACTTCACTCAGCATAATACCCTCCAGTTCCATCCACGCTGAAGCAAATGGGTATCCAAACTTTCTGATGGCTGAGTAATATTCCACTTCTTTATCCATTCATCTGTTGGACATCGTGGCTCCTTCCTCGGTTTGGCTATTGTGGACATTGCTTCTATAAACATTGGGGTGCAGGTGTCTCGGTTTTTCACTGCATCCATATCTTTGGGGTAAATCCCCAGCAGTGCAATTGCTGGGACGTAGGGTGGCTCTATTGCAACATTATTTACAATAGTCAAGAAATGGAAGCAACGTAAGTGTCCATCAATAGACAAATGGATAAGGAAAGTGTGATGATAGATAGATAGATACATACATACATACATACATGCATACATACATACTTATATAATGAAATATTATATGGCCAGAAAAAGGATAGGATCGTGCTATCTGTGACAACATGAATGGACATAGAAGGTATTATGCTAAGTGAAATAAGTTATACTGAGAAAGATAAATACTATATGATTCTACTCATAAATTAGAATAGAATAGAATAGAAAGAATAGAAAAAATGAATAAATGAACAAAAAGCAGGATCAGAATTATAAATACAAAGACAAACTGATGGTTGCCAGAGGGCAGGGGAATAGAGGGTTAGGCAAAATGGGTGAAAGGGAGAGTGAGAATCAGGCCTCCAGTTTTGGAATGAGTAAGTCACAGGAATAAAAAGCAGAGTATAAGGAATACAGTCAATGATATAATAGCAATGTAATCGGTGGCTATACTTGTGATGAACATAGCATAATGTATAAACTTGTCAAATCACTAAGTTGTACACCTGAAACTACTGTAAAATTGTGTGTTAACTATACTCAAATTTTAAAAATACATACAAAACCCTAAACAAGGTGTTGAACAAAATAAATAGATAAAGAGAATAGTTTAAAATGATGGCTTTATAGAAAATGTACATTCCCTGAGAACTTGTTTTCCATAAGTTGTTAAATTTTTAGGACATCATAGGGAAGTTCTGCAATGCTTCATGTCATTTTATAACATTATTTCTACTCCTTTTTTTAACTTCTAGTCACTTTTTATTCCCTCTCTGTGAAATTTGTATTAGAAATACCTTAATTTTAAAGAATTATAATAAGCCACATGAAAAGATAGACAAACACTATAAACAAGGTCACAGAAAAAGAAACACAGACTAGTGGCTGACAATATTAATTATCCTCCAATTGCACAATTAAAAAATCATGCAAATTTTGCTGAATATAGCAGACATATCTGACAAATTTATATTTTAAATTAAACTTACCTGTGGCTTTTATTTTGTGGTTTAAAGTGTTACTTTCCCTTATTACGAAAATAATGCATTTCATTACAGAATATTCAGAATAACAAAAAGAAAATAAAGAACATCTAGAATGCCAGCCACTCAACAGCATCCACTATGTTCACCCAAAAGTGTCTTAAACATCCCAATAATTGTTTCTACCAAAAAAAAATTTTTTCTACCAATCACCTGGAGCCCCAGTCATTTATATTCAGTGAATGCCAGCAACAGTTCAATCCATTAAATCTACAAATTGTCTTCTCGCTTCATCTTCAATCTATAATTTCATGTTATTCTGGGAAGCACCAAGTCATTCTGATTCTTCTCCATTCACTCCTAGTATGTAGAGCTAGCAGGAGAGCAGGCTGGGTGGCGCCAGTTCATGAAAGAGCTCTGGTAGCTCCTGCAGCTGCTTTATCTTTAGGAAATTCCAGACTTTCACTTAATTAGCAATTAAGCATTTCAATATAGCTCCTAGAAGCAAAAACTCTTTGCGGAGGAGGAATTCTTTTTGTACGAGAGATGGATAGAAGGCATGCTACCATAGATCCAAGAACAAAAAAAAAAAAAAAAGTGAAAAATGATGATATGGGGAACTGACAATAGAGTCAAGAACAGAAGTAAAGTAAAAGATAATAAGGATGAATTAGGATAAACTGGAAATGACCCAATAAAAGCCAAACTGTACTTTAAATATTGTGTGCTGACAGAAGACCTAAATAATCCCCCACAGACCCTAAATTTCCCCAAAGGAAAAAAAAAGCTAATAAAACTGAATCAATAGCAAAAACTGCACTCTAAATTTTGCTTGTGAAAACATGAGTGCATTTTGCAGGAACAGAAAAAGAACTTACTTGAAGAGGTCTTCCAACATTCGAATATCTAGATAATGTTTAGAAGCCATGATTTTTATAGAAAAGTGTGAATAATTTATTGACTTAGTCATTTATTCACTCATTATAATTTCAGTTTTTTCAAATACATGACTAAGAGTTCTGAGAGCACTTATCTTTTAATTAAGACAATGGATCACTATTTTACAGTATGATTTTAGCCAAATGAGACAATCAGTGGAGAATCCTTCAAGATCTAAACTTAGGACAATACAATGAGCACTGGTGTTATAAGGAAGTGCTGAATCACTATATTGTACACCTGAAACCAACATTACATTGTATGTTAACTAACTGGAATTTCAATAGAAACTCTAAAAAATAAAAATAAATAAATAAATAAATTAGAGCAGTGGATGATCCAGCAATCCCACTCCTGCTTATATATCTAAAGGAAATGAAAACAGGTTCTGGAATAGATATCTGCACTCTCATGTTTCTTACAGCATTAGCCACTATAGCCAAGATATAGAAACAATTTAAGTGTCTGTCAATAGATGAAAGGATAAAGAATATGCAATACATAGAGAATTCTAGAATACATATTCTGTAATATATAGAGAAATATGTAACAATAATGTATATGAAATAAGAAATATCTAACAATACACGTATAATAAATATATATTATTACAGAATATATATTTATATTAATAACATATTAATTTATATATTAATACAGAAATATTATTCAGCCATGGGAAGGAAATCCTACCGTTCGCAACAGCATGGATGAAACTTGAGGGCATAATGCTGAGTGAAATAAGTCTGACAGGAAAAGACACATACTATAGGATACTTACACGTAGAATCTAAAAAAGGAGAACTCTTAGAAACAGTAGAATAGTCGTTATCAGAGGCTAGGGAAAGAGAGTAAAGGGAAGATGTTGGTCAAAGGGTACAAATATCTAATTATAAAATGAATAAGTTTAAGGGATTTAATGTACAATGTGGTGATTATAATAATATTGTATTATATACTTGAAAATTGCTAAAAGAGTAGATCTTTAAGGTCCTCACTACAAAAAAAGAAATAATAATTATGTGATGTGATGAACATGTTAGCTAACCCTGTGGTGGTAGCCATTTCACAATATACAAGCATCAAATCAACACACTGTATACTTTAAACTTACACAATGTTATATGTCAATTATACCTCAATTAAGCTGAAAACAATGAATTAATATGTTAGGGCAATGCAATGTCCATTCATGATTGCTGCAGTGTCTAAGCCTAATGGCATATTATCATCTTTATATCATCCATATTTACTTACCCCTACAAGGCAAACAGTGAGTCCTTCTTTTCCCCACAATACTTAGCAAAACACTTGCCGGAATGTAGACTAATATTATAAGAATGTCCAATAAAACCAAACTATTCGTTCTTTCACAAGGCTAAGAGTATGGTAGAATTTTCACCTATTCACTGTAAAGGTAATTGAAATCTCCATGATAAACCATGAACTAACCTGGATTGAAACATCCTAATGAATTTTAAATCATCAAAGGCATCCTATTTTTATCCTGCTTCCAAGACAGAACTTGCAAAGTGCTTACACAATTGAATAGACTTTTACTCATTTGCTTTTTCACATTGTTGGGTGAAATGCGAATATCTAGTAATGGATTTCATTGATTTCTGTCACGCTGGGCAACAATTTGTAGTGTTAGTCTATCCTTTAGGAAGAAAGGTAAGAAAGCTGCCGTATCAAGCCTCTCCCTTGTCAGCAAGAAAGGGAAATATTACTCTGCCTTGACTTTAAAAGTGATGAGATGTACATCTCAGGATTCAAGCCATATGGCTGAGACCACTAGTGATACAGCTTGTACAAACAGGGAAATAAAAAGAACTCTCACTTATTGGCTATTTCTAAATTGACTGGGATGCCACAGGAAGTCCATCAACCAACTCCACGCAACTGTTCTTGTTCACAAATGATCATCTGGAATTCCACGTGAGAGATTTCCAAAGGCAGTTGCTGAAAAGCAGCAACACTGCAGGAACTGACAGGGAGCAGTTACCTGAAGGACATAAGCTATGGAGCACTCCCAGCCCAGTTTTAGATTCAGGTTAGATACCTTCTTCCAGTCAAAGAATAGAAGTGCAATTCAGAGAGAAAAAATCAAATGCAATAAACTACTAGAAGATTATTATTATAATCCTTTAGAGATCAGACAATTCAAGTTAAGAGGGAGAGGATTCCTGGACATTATGGAAAGATTCTCAAAAATACATGCTAGTAGTGCATCATTAACCACAGCAAAAGGGTATTGTCAGGAGTGCCAACACCTTGACTCAGGCTTAGTGAGGGCTGGAGTCAATGTCCAAAGTCCAAACATGGAGAGCTGGGCTAGACAAGTGGTTCTAGCCAAAGCTTTGATTGCTTATTCCTGACTGTATCATGTGAACCCACTGACTATGTGTGACTGTGTAGAGAGCTACCCATGGTGAGGCTGTTCCTAAAATGTCCAGGGAAAATAAAATTTCATATTGGTTCCATTTTCCAACCAAAGACAAACAGAAAATCTGAAGTACAATCAGGGCCAGAATATACATTTGTCTAAAATAATACTTCAAGCTCAGTAAAGTAGCATAATCAGAAGTCCTCAGAATAATACTTTTCTATGCATGACTCTTCCACTAAAAAACTATAGTTTGATAATTTTTCCAGTTTCCTATATTTATTACAATAGAAGACCGTGACAACATACCTAGATCCTCTTAAAACGCTTTGGAAAAAGGAAATCGCACTAGAAAATTTCATCCAAAGAGTCACACAGGTATTTCATGGAATACATCCTGTCAAATGGTAGCCCAAACTTCTCCAAGTATAATACCTAGAGTTTAAAAAGTAGGGAGGGGGGACGCCTGGGTGGCTCAGTGGTTGAGCGTCTGCCTTTGGCTCAGGGCATGATCCCAGAATTCCAGGATCAAGTCCCACATCGAACTTCCTGCATGGAGCCGGCTTCTCTCTCTGCCTGTGTCTCTGTCTCTCTCTCTCTCTCTGTGTCTCATGGACAAATAAATAAAATCTTTAAAATAAATGAATGGGGGAGGGAGCAAGATGGCGGAAGAGTAGGGTCCCCAAATCACCTGTCTCCACCAAACTACCTAGAAAACCTTCAAATTATCCTGAAAATCTATGAATTCGGCCTGAGATTTAAAGAGAGACCAGCTGGAATGCTACAGTGAGAAGAGTTCGCGCATCTATCAAGGTAGGAAGACGGGGAAAAAGAAATAAAGGAACAAAGGCCTCCAAGGGGGAGGGGCCCCGCGAGGAGCCGGGCTGAGGCCGGGGCGAGTGTCCCCAGGACAGGAGAGCCCCGTCCCGGAGGAGCAGGAGCTGCACCGACCTTCCCGGGGGAAAGGGGCTCGCGGGGAGTTGGAGCAGGACCCAGGAGGGCGAGGATGCCCTCGGGCTCCCGGGGACAGTAACAGCAACTGCGCGCCCAGGAGAGTGCGCCGAGCTCCCTAAGGGCTGCAGCGCGCACGGCGGGACCCGGCGGGACCCGGAGCAGCTCGGAGGGGCTCGGGCGGCGGCTCCGCGGAGGGGGCTGCGCGGCCCCGGGAGCAGCACGGAGGGGCTCGGGCAGAGGAAGAGGCTCCGTGCGGAGGGGGCTGCGCGGTTCCAGGAGCAGCTCGGAGGGGCTCGGGCGGCGGCTCCACGGAGGGGGCTGCGCGGCCCGGGAGCGCGAATCCACCAGCGCAGGCTCCGGAGCACAGGGCGCCGGGACACAGCCCAGGATCCCGCCTCCCCCGGGACAGGCAGAGGCCGGGAGGGCCCAGGACAGCGAGGACGCTCCTGCCCCAGCTGAGCAGATCAGCGGCCCCGCCCCGGAGCCTCCAGGCCCTGCAGACGGAGTTCCTGCCGGAGCTGAATCCAGGTTTCCAGAGCTGCCCCGCCACTGGGGCTGTTCCTCCTGCGGCCTCACGGGGTAAACAACCCCCACCGAGCCCTGCACCAGGCAGAGGCACAGCAGCTCCCCCAACTGCTAACACCTGAAAATCAGCACAACAGGCCCCTCCCCCAGAACATCAGCTAGACTGACAACTTCCAGGAGAAGCCAAGGGACTTAAAGAACACAGAATCAGAAGATACTCCCCTGTGGTTCTTTTTTTTGTTTGTTTGTTTTTGTTTTTGTTTTTGTTTTGTTTTGCTTTTTGATTTGTTTCCATCCCCCACCCCCTTTTTTTCTCCTTTCTTTTTCTTTCTCTTTTTCTTCTTCTTTTTTTTTTTTTTCGTTTTTTTTTTCCTTTTTCTTCCCTTTTTTTTCTCTTTCTCTTTTCTTTCCTTCTTTCTCTCCTCTCTTTTTCTCTTTTTCCCAATACAACTTGCTTTTGGCCACTCTGCACTGAGCAAAATGACTAGAAGGAAAACCTCACCTCAAAAGAAAGAATCAGAAACAGTCCTCTCTCCCACAGAGTTACAAAATCTGGATTACAATTCAATGTCAGAAAGCCAATTCAGAAGCACTATTATACACCTACTGGTGGCTCTAGAAAAAAGTATAAAGGACTCAAGAGACTTCATGACTGCAGAATTTAGAGCTAATCAGGCAGAAATTAAAAATCAATTGAATGAGATGCAATCCAAACTAGAAGTCCTAACGACGAGGGTTAACGAGGTGGAAGAACGAGTGAGTGACCTAGAAGACAAGTTGATAGCAAAGAGGGAAACTGAGGAAAAAAGAGACAAACAATTAAAAGACCATGAAGATAGATTAAGGGAAATAAACGACAGCCTGAGGAAGAAAAACCTACGTTTAATTGGGGTTCCCGAGGGCGCCGAAAGGGACAGAGGGCCAGAATATGTATTTGAACAAATTCTAGCTGAAAACTTTCCTAATCTGGGAAGGGAAACAGGCATTCAGATCCAGGAAATAGAGAGATCCCCCCCTAAAATCAATAAAAACCGTTCAACACCTCGACATTTAATTGTGAAGCTTGCAAATTCCAAAGATAAAGAGAAGATCCTTAAAGCAGCAAGGGACAAGAAATCCCTGACTTTTATGGGAAGGAGTATTAGGGTAACAGCAGACCTCTCCACAGAGACCTGGCAGGCCAGAAAGGGCTGGCAGGATATATTCAGGGTCCTAAATGAGAAGAACATGCAACCAAGAATACTTTATCCATCAAGACTCTCATTCAAAATGGAAGGAGAGATAAAGAGCTTCCAAGACAGGCAGCAACTAAAAGAATATGTGACCTCCAAACCAGCTCTGCAAGAAATTTTAAGGGGGCCTCTTAAAATTCCCCTTTAAGAAGAAGTTCAGTGGAACAGTCCACAAAAACAAAGACTGAATAGATATCATGATGACACTAAACTCATATCTCTCAATAGTAACTCTGAATGTGAACGGGCTTAATGACCCCATCAAAAGGCGCAGGGTTTCAGACTGGATAAAAAAGCAGGACCCATCTATTTGCTGTCTACAAGAGACTCATTTTAGACAGAAGGACACCTACAGCCTGAAAATAAAAGGTTGGAGAACCATTTACCATTCGAATGGTCCTCAAAAGAAAGCAGGGGTAGCCATCCTTATATCAGATAAACTAAAATTTACCCCAAAGACTGTAGTGAGAGATGAAGAGGGACACTATATCATACTTAAAGGATCTATTCAACAAGAGGACTTAACAATCCTCAATATATATGCTCCGAATGTGGGAGCTGCCAAATATATAAATCAATTATTAACCAAAGTGAAGAAATACTTAGATAATAATACACTTATACTTGGTGACTTCAATCTAGCTCTTTCTATACTCGATAGGTCTTCTAAGCAAAACATCTCCAAAGAAACGAGAGCTTTAAATGATACACTGGACCAGATGGATTTCACAGATATCTACAGAACTTTACATCCAAACTCAACTGAATACACATTCTTCTCAAGCGCACATGGAACTTTCTCCAGAATAGACCACATATTGGGTCACAAATCGGGTCTGAACCGATACCAAAAGATTGGGATTGTCCCCTGCATATTCTCGGACCATAATGCCTTGAAATTAGAACTAAATCACAACAAGAAGTTTGGAAGGACCTCAAACACATGGAGGTTAAGGACCATCCTGCTAAAAGATAAAAGGGTCAACCAGGAAATTAAGGAAGAATTAAAAAGATTCATGGAAACTAATGAGAATGAAGATACAACTGTTCAAAATCTTTGGGATGCAGCAAAAGCAGTCCTAAGGGGGAAATACATCGCAATACAAGCATCCATTCAAAAACTGGAAAGAACTCAAATACAAAAGCTAACCTTACACATAAAGGAGCTAGAGAAAAAACAGCAAATAGATCCTACACCCAAGAGAAGAAGGGAGCTAATAAAGATTCGAGCAGAACTCAACGAAATCGAGACCAGAAGAACTGTGGAACAGATCAACAGAACCAGGAGTTGGTTCTTTGAAAGAATTAATAAGATAGATAAACCATTAGCCAGCCTTATTAAAAAGAAGAGAGAGAAGACTCAAATTAATAAAATCATGAATGAGAAAGGAGAGATCACTACCAACACCAAGGAAATACAAACGATTTTAAAAACATATTATGAACAGCTATACGCCAATAAATTAGGCAATCTAGAAGAAATGGACGCATTCCTGGAAAGCCACAAACTACCAAAACTGGAACAGGAAGAAATAGAAAACCTGAACAGGCCAATAACCAGGGAGGAAATTGAAGCAGTCATCAAAAACCTCCCAAGACACAAGAGTCCAGGGCCAGATGGCTTCCCAGGAGAATTTTATCAAACGTTTAAAGAAGAAATCATACCTATTCTCCTAAAGCTGTTTGGAAAGATAGAAAGAGATGGAGTACTTCCAAATTCGTTCTATGAAGCCAGCATCACCTTAATTCCAAAGCCAGACAAAGACCCCGCCAAAAAGGAGAATTACAGACCAATATCCCTGATGAACATGGATGCAAAAATTCTCAACAAGATACTGGCCAATAGGATCCAACAGTACATTAAGAAAATTATTCACCATGACCAAGTAGGATTTATCCCTGGGACACAAGGCTGGTTCAACACCCGTAAAACAATCAATGTGATTCATCATATCAGCAAGAGAAAAACCAAGAACCATATGATCCTCTCATTGGATGCAGAGAAAGCATTTGACAAAATACAGCATCCATTCCTGATCAAAACTCTTCAGAGTGTAGGGATAGAGGGAACATTCCTCGACATCTTAAAAGCCATCTATGAAAAGCCCACAGCAAATATCATTCTCAATGGGGAAGCACTGGGAGCCTTTCCCCTAAGATCAGGAACAAGACAGGGATGTCCACTCTCACCACTGCTATTCAACATAGTACTGGAAGTCCTAGCCTCAGCAATCAGACAACAAAAAGACATTAAAGGCATTCAAATTGGCAAAGAAGAAGTCAAACTCTCCCTCTTCGCCGATGACATGATACTCTACATAGAAAACCCAAAAGTCTCCACCCCAAGATTGCTAGAACTCATACAGCAATTCGGTAGCGTGGCAGGATACAAAATCAATGCCCAGAAGTCAGTGGCATTTCTATACACTAACAATGAGACTGAAGAAAGAGAAATTAAGGAGTCAATCCCATTTACAATTGCACCCAAAAGCATAAGATACCTAGGAATAAACCTCACCAAAGATGTAAAGGATCTATACCCTAAAAACTATAGAACACTTCTGAAAGAAATTGAGGAAGACACAAAGAGATGGAAAAATATTCCATGCTCATGGATTGGCAGAATTAATATTGTGAAAATGTCAATGTTACCCAGGGCAATATACACGTTTAATGCAATCCCTATCAAAATACCATGGACTTTCTTCAGAGAGTTAGAACAAATTATTTTAAGATTTGTGTGGAATCAGAAAAGACCCCGAATAGCCAGGGGAATTTTAAAAAAGAAAACCATATCTGGGGGCATCACAGTGCCAGATTTCAGGTTGTACTACAAAGCTGTGGTCATCAAGACAGTGTGGTACTGGCACAAAAACAGACACATAGATCAGTGGAACAGAATAGAGAATCCAGAAGTGGACCCTGAACTTTATGGGCAACTAATATTCGATAAAGGAGGAAAGACTATCCATTGGAAGAAAGACAGTCTCTTCAATAAATGGTGCTGGGAAAATTGGACATCCACATGCAGAAGAATGAAACTAGACCACTCTCTTTCACCATACACAAAGATAAACTCAAAATGGATGAAAGATCTAAATGTGAG
The DNA here is from genome assembly GCF_048164855.1 of Canis lupus baileyi. Lineage (NCBI taxonomy): Eukaryota > Metazoa > Chordata > Mammalia > Carnivora > Canidae > Canis > Canis lupus. The sequence goes on along the minus strand of NC_132868.1, from coordinate 2,667,907 downwards.
ACAAGATTCCATCAAAATCCTAGAGAAGAACACAGGCAACACCCTTTTTGAACTCGGCCATAGTAACTTCTTGCAAGATACATCCACGAAGACAAAAGAAACAAAAGCAAAAATGAACTATTGGGACTTCATCAAGATAAGAAGCTTTTGCACAGCAAAGGATACAGTCAACAAAACTAAAAGACAACCTACAGAATGGGAGAAGATATTTGCAAATGACCTATCAGATAAAGGGCTAGTTTCCAAGATCTATAAAGAACTTATTAAACTCAACACCAAAGAAACAAACAATCCAATCATGAAATGGGCAAAAGACATGAACAGAAATCTCACAGAGGAAGACATAGACATGGCCAACATGCATATGAGAAAATGCTCTGCATCACTTGCCATCAGGGAAATACAAATCAAAACTACAATGAGATACCACCTCACACCAGTGAGAATGGGGAAAATTAACAAGGCAGGAAACAACAAATGTTGGAGAGGATGCGGAGAAAAGGGAACCCTCTTACACTGTTGGTGGGAATGTGAACTGGTGCAGCCACTCTGGAAAACTGTGTGGAGGTTCCTCAAACAGTTAAAAATATACCTGCCCTACGACCCAGCAATTGCACTGTTGGGGATTTACCCCAAAGATACAAATGCAATGAAACGCCGGGACACCTGCACCCCGATGTTTCTAGCAGCAATGGCCACGATAGCCAAACTGTGGAAGGAGCCTCGGTGTCCAACGAAAGATGAATGGATAAAGAAGATGTGGTTTATGTATACAATGGAATATTACTCAGCTATTAGAAATGACAAATACCCACCATTTGCTTCAACGTGGATGGAACTGGAGGGTATTATGCTGAGTGAAGTAAGTCAGTCGGAGAAGGACAAACATTATATGTTCTCATTCATTTGGGGAATATAAATAATAGTGAAAGGGAAAATAAGGGAAGGGAGAAGAAATGTGTGGGAAATATCAGAAAGGGAGACAGAACGTAAAGACTGCTAACTCTGGGAAACGAACTAGGGGTGGTAGAAGGGGAGGAGGGCGGGGGGTGGGAGTGAATGGGTGACGGGCACTGGGTGTTATTCTGTATGTTAGTAAATTGAACACCAATAAAAAAAAAACAAAACAAAAAAAAAAAAAATAAATAAAAAAAAAAAAAATAAAATAAATGAATGAATAAATAAATATTAAAGTGGAGGGGGGAGGTGTGGTATGAGGACATTGTAGTTTTCAGTGCTTTTTCCCAGATCAGAATATCTGTGAAGATGGTGCTATAGTTAGCAATGCTGTATTATATCTTTGAAAATTGATGAGAGTAGATCTTCAAAGTTCTCATCACACATACACACAAAAATGTAACTGTGTGCTGATGGGTGTTGATGAGACTTACTGTGGTGATCATTTCACCATATATACATATAACAAATCATTATGTTGTACACCTGAAACTAATACATCATATGTAAATTATATCTCAATTTTTAAAAATCTGTGATGACTTATTCCTGGCAATTTGTACATGATCGATGCAACTTCTCTATTGACATATTCTGCTACCCTTTGCTTTCTGTAAACTTGGAAGGGGAGAGTTTTGAGTCAGTAGCTCTATTAGACACTAATTTCATCTACTTCCTCAAGTTATATGTGCATCTCCTGCCTCCTGGACTCTCCTTGGGGCCAACCAGTCCTTTGTCCCTAATTATCAGCAGTGGCTTGGCCCATCAGCCTTGGTTGAAGTGTGTGCCTCCTTCCTTCTTCCAGAATCCAAACAACATGACTCAGGTGAGGCCATTGGTGATGTATAGAGCTTGTACAAAATAGGAAATAAAAAGAATGCCAACTCACAGGATGGATTTTGACATCCTTTTTTTAAATTTTTATTTATTTATTCATCAGAGACACAGCGAAAGAGAGGCAGAGAGACAGGCAAGGGAGAAGCAGGCTCCATGCAAGAAGCCTGATGCGGGACTCGATCCCAGGAGTCCAGGATCAAGCAGACGCTCAACCGCTGAGCCACCCAGGCATCCCAGGATTTTGATATCCTTAATAGCCACATGCAGAGTTGAATAATGTAACCCAAAAATACAGGGAAATTAACTCTTGTAGAATGAACTTTGAACAATAGTCAAAAGGAAACAAGAGGGAGCCATAACACCCACCCCCCATCATAGACACCAAGGCTCACATAGGCTTCTTTGTCTTCTGGCACTGAGGACGTGCACCTGGAGGGCCCAGCTGTGTCTTTTCACAGCATTTCATGATGCAGCAGTTGGTTTGGTAGTGCACCCCTTCACATCTTTGCTTACTTTTCCCTCACTCTCACTGCCTTAGTATTGCACCTCCCAAGTAATACATTAATACTTTAAATCCTTGCCTCAGATTTATTTTCTAAGAAACTAAGGCTAAAACTCAATCTATAAAGTTTCACCTAAACTTGATTTTTCAGTTAGTTCGTTCATCCAAATTCTAGACTTAAAATATAACTAAAAGTAAGTTCAAATTAAGTGTGTCAGATCCTTGGGGAAATACTGAGGTATATACAAACTCACCAATTTTAAATTAAGAAATATCTTTGGAAATTTTTATAATTAACTATCTTCCTTCAAGCACTCCAAATGGTGCTAATAAAAAAATTATTCTTAAAAAATCTACAAGGCTAAAATCAAAGATTTATCTCTGAAACTCTGGGTTGAACAACCAAAAAATTGTCAAAGATTATTACTTTTCTCATCAACATTATAAAAATATAGTACAGGTGACATGTACAGTCCCCATTACAATGAACTTCATGGTCGTAACAAAGTGATCTCTTGAGGCTCAAAACTTGCACAATTTTTTAAGTGGCTGGAATTCATATCCTCAGGCAGCTGGAAATAAAATAGCTATGCCCAAACTCTAAAATGAATTAGCAAACATAAACAACTGCTTTAAACCCAGTTAAGAAGATGAAAAATAACATGAATTCTCCAAACAAGTGACTCTTTGTACAAATCGTACAAATTGTGTAATTTTCTTTTGGAGGGTGATGGAGATATTTGAGAAGGAAAGGGATGATGAGAATCAGCTGTGCAGTGAGTTGGGCCCTAGGGATTCAGAGATGAATAATAAACAGTCCCTGCTTTTGATAAATTTAGAGTCTGATCAAAGAAGAGACAAATCAGAATTCAGAACTCACTGCAATAAGTATTGAAAGTAATACATTTCATGTTATGATAGCACAGATGGCAATTCCTAATCCAACTTAGAGGAAGTCAGAGGTATCAGTAGATGTTCTAGTTGACATGCTACTGTTAACTTGTTTGAGGTATAAATATGCCTGAGGAAGGAAAATAAGAGGTTTGGTTTGGAACATGCTGCTTTTGAAGAACAACAATCAGGTGGAGATAATCTGTAGACAAATGGAAAAGCAGGCCTGACATTCAGGAAATACTTCTAGTCTAAAGAAGGAGATGTGAGTCAGAAGGATACAGACTGTAGTTAAATGCATACATGAGAAGGTCTGGGGAAAACGTATCAAGAAAAGAGAGGGGCTGATTGGGAGGAGGCCAGAGCTCAATTTTGGAAATCCCAGGGACACAGCTATTTAGGATGAACAGGACATTAGAAAAGGAAAACAAAAATTTGGAGGGAAAACAAAAGCACACATTATCTCAAATGAAAGTTGCAAAGTTTCAAAGAGGAAGAATGTGGTCAGCAGTTTCAATGCTGCCAAACAGCCAACCAAAATGACTGACCAGAGAAAAGTTACACTGGATTTGGCAGTGAGCAGGTCATGCTGAGAGGACTTTTTCAGAGGCAGGATTGACCAAAGCCAAATTGAAAAGGGCTGAAGATAGAAAGACAGGCAAGAAAATAGAAAGGGTGGGGAGTCACTAGCATGAAACAAGTAAACTGCATCACAGTCGCTCTGTGTGTGTGTGTGTGTGTGTGTGTGTGTGTGTGTAAGAATGAGAGAGAGAGAGAGAGAGAGAGAGACAGCTTGTCGTAGTTCTTCCTGGGGTCTGCTTCACCTCAGTAGGTCTGGTCCCTTCTGCAGTCTTGTGCTCTTGGATGCCCTTTGTCGATTCCCACATAAATAGCTTTGGGGGACCATTCCGGTTTCTGTGTCTAGCTGGGATTTACACACGTAGCTCCCTTTTCATAGGCTTGAAGCGGGCTTGAAGAGATTGCTTGACAAAATATGGCAGCTTTATGAGGGACAGGCCTAGGCCTAGGCCTCTGCCTGACACCATAGAGGAGGAAATAAGAACTTAGATACAGGTCTCTTTGATGTCATTTCAGTTACTTTTCAGTTTTATTATTCTCTAGCCCCTCATTCATTCTACTAGCATAGAATCAAGTACCTTGATATGGAAACTATTTCTTGGATAGAAAAGAGAGACTTCATACACGGTATGAGATCAGATCATCTTCCATAGAAACTATGCCAGTTGTATGTCTTTTGCTGTCAAATCCATTTCCCACTCTTCCTCGAAGGGATTTCACACTCAAGTTTCACTTGGCACCTGGATTGCACATCACTGCTGCCAGGGACAGGCACTGGCTAAAGACTGGAGGGCAGCGGGAGAGAACTCAGGTATTTCTCCCTCTCTTGCTCAGCTTTATGCAGCACCCACAGAACTGGCTGTGTCTTCTCTGTCACTCCAGATTCACCATGTCCCTGCCATGTTTCTCACTCCCTGAAGGTGAGCCCGGGTCATAAGCTCTGGTAACACCACTGTCTCCCACCCTCTCTCCAGCCTTATGAGTGAGCACAGATCTGTGCTTCTGCTAATCTTCTGGGTGCATCAACCACCCCACTTGGCTTCTCAGATCTTCCACTACCTAGTGAACAAATTCCCTGAATTAAACTCCTTCTGTTTAACCATATAGAGTAGTTTCTGTCCTCTGATTAGACCATCACAGAGAAACCATCATAACCAGATTTAGGAAGCACAGTTTTAGGAGAATTACTAGCAAAGACAGAGGGAAATATTTATCTCTATCAACCTTCATTATTACACTCCCTTACCCAAACCTCAACCAAAAGTGATAGAGAGTTCAGTGTCCTTCCTCATTAGAAAATGTAAATGGATTTAAAAGCAGGAAAACATGGATTCAAGGAAAGACAATGCCATGAAGGACAGAAACATTTTGAAGTCAGGGCTCTCAAACAATGAGGGCTGACCGTCCCAGAGGCAAATTAGTTGAGGAAAAGGGGGGATATATTGGAAGTCAGAGGTATTAGAAAGGGAAAAAATGTCCAGATGAGATGCATAGGGAAATGTACTGACAAAATCAGAGGAACTGGGGTGATCAGTCTGCTTAGTAAAGTTAAAATATCTGAGATCTGTGAGGTGAAGGGACACAGGGCTCCAAATAGGGGAAGAGAGAAGAAAAGACTGCACTAGAAAATAGGGAAGGGAGGATGTATTTTTTTAATCCAAGAGAAACAGTAAGCATACTTGATAGCTTAAGTCTCTGCTGATATAATTGGACCAATGAAGCCTATGTATATACAACAGCTCTCAAGAGCTTATAAGGTTTCCCTGGAGTGATCCAATGGAATCACTTATGGAAACTTAAAAACAAAACAAAATTTAAACAAATTCCTGGATCCCTACTCTAGAATTATTCAAACAGACTTTCTAGGGGGTGAGGCTATGACTCTGATTTTTAAAAAGCTCTCCACTCGAAGTTGGAGAGGCCCAGCTGAAAGGGTTACCTGCAAGACCTCGTGGACAGAACAAATATGAGCATAGTTGAATCATCTCCCAGTAGCCAGGAATAGAGGGAAACTTCTTTAACAAAAGTGAGGAAATCAGGATGCCTGGATGACTCAGTGGTTGAGCGTCTGCCTCTGGCTCAGGGTGTGATCCTGGAGTCCCACATCGGGCTCCCTGCATGGAGCCTGCTTCTCCCTCTGCCTGTGTCTCTGCCTCTCTCTGTGTCTCTCATGAATAAGTAAATAAAATATTTTTTTTAAAAGTGAGGAAATCTGTTTGATATCACAGATCACAAGAATTAGAAGAAACATTTCAGAATAAATGTTTCCGGATATTCTGGACAGTGATAATGAAAAATTATTTCCAGCAGACCTGAAGTGAACCTTCTGTTTGAAGATTGACTTGGGAGGAACCTGTCTCTTCTGAACCAGAATAAGACTTTGATATCTATGCATACTTCCTTGCTTAGGAAGCACATGTCTATATGGATCTCCTCCATTTCTTTTCCCGGCATTTGTGGTTTGGTCCTGAAATAATTTTACTCAGCTTTCCTCACTGTGGCAGTTTCTTTTAATTCTCAGTTGGAAGGTTCTGGAACATTAGAGGAAACAAAAAAAGCTGTTTTCATTTTTTTTTTTTTTTTGGTCTTGTTGTTTTTTGTTTTGTATATTTTTTTATTGAAGTTCAATTTGCCAACATATAGTATAACACCCAGTGCTCAGCCTATCAAGTGCCCCCCTCAGTGCCTATTACCCAGTCACCCCATCCCCCTGCCCACCTCCCCTTCCACTACCCCTTGTTCATTTCCCACAGTTAGGAATCTGGTTTGTCATGGTTTGTCACCCTCTCTGATATATCCCACTCATTTTCTCTCCTTTCCCCTTTAATCCCTTTCACTATTTTTTATATTCCCCGAATGAAAGAGACCATATAATGTTTGTCCTTCACTGCTGGGGATTTACCCAAAGATACAGATGCAGTGAAACGCTGGAACACCTGCACCCAGATGTTTCTAGCAGCAATGTCCACAATAGCCAAACTGTGGAAGGAGCCTCAGTGTTCATCGAAAGATGAATGGATAAAGAAGATGTGGTCTATGTATACAATGGAATATTCCTCAGCCATCAAAAAGGACAGATACCTACCATTTGCTTTGACATGGATGGAACTAGAGGGTATTATGCTGAGTGAAGTAAGTCAATCGGAGAAGGACAAAAAATATTATTCTTTAGAGCTATTTGCTACACTTATTTTACATGCAGAATGATGATGACTTCTTTGGGCTTTTTTTTTCTTCCTTTTTTTGTTTGGAGAGAACTAGATAAGCAATTTTTAGAAAACAGTCACAGACACCCATTACTAAGTGCCTAATACATTCAGGATAGCTTCAAGACCATTTGTAACATCACTGAAGACATTTTCAATGACTGGCACAATTTTGAAATGGAAATTGCACTTGGTGTTAAATTCTAAAAAAAAATTTGTTTGGAAATATTAGTGCAGTCTACAAAGAAAAATCAAATCATACAGCTAAGGGGACTAACAACCTTTGAAACTTTAGCAATAGACTGGAGATTTCTCATTCTTTTCTTTCTGCTTGCTTCCTTCCTTCCTTAGTTCTGGTAGATATGAGGAACACAGTAGTGAACAAAACACCCATTATCTCTGCCTTCATGGAGCTGTAGTCCAATGAGACAATTAGATAATAAGTAAAGAATTATATCAAAGAAGTTGTTATACATGTGAGAGCAACTGATGAGGGGTTTTACATAGAGTGTCAAATGAGAGGTTTTAGTGTCTCTCAGACACCTAGGAGAAAAGATAGGTAGGCAGGTGTTTAGATGGTTAAAGTGAAAAGATAGGTTGTGGTTAACAGATGTACAGACCCATGTCAGAAGGTGGGTTTGTACGTGTGTGTGTGTGTGTATACATATATTATACAAATGTATAATTATATATAAATGCATATTATACATATATACACATTATACAAATGTATAATTATATCTATACATATATTATCCAAATGTTATTTGTTAATTAGTATGTAAGATGCAAAAATACTAAAAACTTTAGCCAAGACAGATTCATAGACTGAGAACAGGTAAGAAGTTGAGCCAAACTTTAAGGAATTGAGAAATTGAGAAGATAAGAGTTTAAATAAACTCCACCCCACACACCCCTTCTGTCTTGCTGCCTTCCATCCCTCCCCCACCTGTAGCCATTATATTTCAAAAAGAAGCTATTTTATGACCATAACCTGCACAGACTGTAACTCAAGTCGGTTTGAAAGCTTATAGAAAAGTTGACAAGCAGTTCAAATTTTCTAATACCTGCTATTCCATTTTAAAGTAACTCTCAAAATGAAGGGGAAAGTCTTGGGATAACTGGGTGGCTCAGTGGTTGAGTGTCTGCCTTTGGCTTAGGTCGTGTTTGCTGGGGTCCTCTGATCGAGTCCCGCATCGGGCTCCGACAGGGAGCCTGCTTCTCCCTCTGCCTATGTCTCTACCTCTCTGTGTGTCTCTCATGAATAAATAAATAAAATCTTTTAAAAAAAAAAGAAAGAAAAAGAAATGTATCTACGTGTATTAAATACCCTTGTCATCACATAAATCATCCATCATTAAGGAAAGTGTTTTGATATCATAGATAGTAAATGAAAATGTGCTTTCTTTTTTGTTAGTGCATTTAAGAATTAGCTCTTTTATGATTGTACACTTCCCAAGGCTATGTAAGAAGTCAATTTATTCCAGAAGTAAATAAGACCGAAGGCTTTTCTCACACAAATGATTCTTGAAAATGACTTAAACTTCAGCACAATTCCTTAATTATTCATTGTTCTTTGTTGCACTCATCAGCCCTTTTCTCTTTGTTTCACAATGAAGAGCTAACCCAAAAAGAAAGGGAAAAGCACTTTGAAAAGAGCACCTAATTTCCCTGAGCATGGAGCTCCTCCTCTGCAGAACAAGGGCAGCAGGAGCTGGGATGGTGCCTGCTACCCCCAGGAGGCGCTCCAAACAACTCGCACCCATCAACTCAGGCTTCACCACTGCGAGGTGGCCATTCTCCCGTTACAGGTAAGAAGCTGCAGTTGAGCTACTTGCCCATGGTCACATGGGAAGGGAGGATGACAAGTGAAGGTTCAAGTCCAGGGACTTCAGCACCAGTTGTGGCATTGATCACCATGGTGCACTGTCCTGTATAATAAACAAGCCAACGTCCTAGGATTCTTCTGCAGACCAAACCAGACAAATTATACAAAGCATTTATTACCTTCTTAAAGGATTATGCAAAAGTAAGTTATCATTTTTATTTAAGTGAGTAATGAAATGAATATCTAAGGCTTTTATAAATGACACTATCCCAAGACCATCACTCTTAGGTTGCCTGATTTGAGGGGCACCTAAGTGCCTCAGTTGGCTAAGCATCTGACTCTTGATTTCAGCTCAGGTCATGATCTCAGGGTCAGGAGACTGGGCTCTGCATCGAGATGAGTTGGGCTCCACACTGAGCATGGAGCCTGCTTAAGATTTTCTCTCATCTTCTCCCTCTGCCCCTCTCCACTCACATGCTCACATGCATGTACTTTCTCTCTCTCTCTCTCTCTCTCAAAAAACAAAAAAAAAGTTGCCTGATTTGAATGTCAAATAGGAGAAGAGAAAAAAATATAGACTGTGCAAGTTTCACAGTACTATAAAATATTATTACTGACATGTCTCACCATGAGTAAAATAAAGCCTAATACCTTATAGCTTTGGTGTTCTGATTAAATCATACATGAAAACAGTAAACTATTTTGTGAGTGAAATTATATTGGTTCAGGCTATAAAACTTTTATTTTAACTCACTTAATATTTAAGTTAGATACAAGTTACCTTTAGTATATTATATTATCTGTCACTTCCTGAGAAGTTTGAAGTCATTTTCTTCTAATTCATTTGAAAAAACTATAGTGCTGCAATAATCAAAACTAACTTTTCAATCTTGAATTTAGGTTTATTCGATCAATCAAGAAACATAAAAACCACAAATGTATACTTTTATTACTATTTATTCTAACTTCAACACTTTAAAAAGTATTTCCAATTGTTTTTCATCTTTACTTGTAATTGTGGCAGAGATGAGCTACACCCACCTAAAATACCATAGAATAACATTCATAAATGTAAAAATGTATGATACATAGCTAGTTATATGGGTATACTAAAGTCACAAAACAAATGTTAGAAATTATTCTATATCAATGTAAAGCATCATAGTTATCATTCGTTTCTAACTTATAAATAGTTTGACATCCATTCATGGAATTCAGCATCTTGTTATTCCTTTACACTATGTCATATTTTAGAGATACATTTTATTTTATTTTGCTATATCCTGTTTAAAGTTATCAAAGTAACTCAAACTTTGCTGAGTATTAATTTAACAAGCAAGAAATTTGTGTGGCAAGTTGTGAAATATCTAATGATAAACAATCAAAAGGACAAACAATGCAATGTGGCAACATTGAAAAGCCCACTAAAAGTACATAATCCTAAATCCTCTTCAGGGGAGTTCTTGTCTAAGCAATTTCACCTCACTTGTGAGTGACTTCCCCCCCAGGGAAACTAGAAATATCTGAGAAGCTGCAGGACACAGATTCCAACACTATAGTAATTATTTGATGGGCTATGGTAGGAACACCTGGGTGGCTCAGTGAGCTCACTTGCCTTGAGCTCAGGGCATGATCCTGGGCTCCTGGGATCGAGTCCCACATTGGGGTTCCCTGCAGGAGCCTCCTTCTCCCTCTGCCTGTGTCTCTGCCTCTCTCTCTCTGTGTCTCTCATGAATAAATAAATAAAATCTTTTAAAAAGGGAGAGGCTACGGTATATAATAATTTGTCTCAAGAGCTAAATGACATTATAGTATTTATTGTATTTAAGGATGAAATAATAATTATAAAAAATTGGATAAGTGGTAACCGTGCTTTAAGCACTTACTAAAGGCTTCATGCACATTATAGTTAGAAATAAAGAAAATCAATTCAGTTACACATACAAGGGACTTATGTAGAGTAAGGAAATGAGATGGGTCTTTAGGAACCTGGGTTCAATTTGGTGATGTTTGATGATATTTTATTCCAGGAAGCTAAGAATCTTCCTGTTTCACTTGTTCACTAAAACTAATGATGATTAATAGGAAAAGTGAAAATGAAAGGCAGTTTATTAATATTAGCCACTGCCTCATATACTCCCAAAGCAAAATTCCTGGTGAAGCTGGACAAGAGCCCACACAGTTCAGACTGAAGCATAGCAAAGCCTTGATTTTTCCTCCTTGCCTGGATTGCTGTGGGGCCCTCAATGATGGACCTAGTGAAGCATAGGAGAGAGAAGAAATATAATAGGCTCCAAGGGAACCACAAGTCACCTTCTAATATCACAGAATACCATCCAAAAAGGCAGAGATAAGCTATAGTCACATAAAATATCATAGAAAAAAATGTTCATAAAAAAAGAAATGAGTGATACATGTTTAAAAATTTAAAGCAATTTTCATTACGTTTTAATGTATTAATGACTCTTAATGTTTGGAAGATAAAGTAGCCAGAAAGCATTCCAGAGGGATTCTGTCCTAGTTGGGGGTGTGATGGGTAACTCTGTGCATTAATATGGCTATACTATGGTGCCCAGTTCTTTGGTCAGACTTGATGTTGCTGTGAAGGTATTTTGTAGCTATGATTTTCATTTACAGTCACTTGATGTTAGGTAAACAGTGAACCTCATCAAATCAATTGAAGGCCCTAAGTGCAAAAACTGAAGTTTCCCAAGAAAAAGAATTCAGGTTCAAACCTGTAACATAGAAACCCTGCTTGAGGGGTGCATGGGTGGGTCAGTTAAGTGGTTGCATTTGGCTAAGGTCATGATCCCAGGGTCGTAAGATGGAGCCTCCACATCAGGCGCCCTGCTCAGAAGGTAGTCTGCTTCTCCTTCTCTCTCTCTCTCTCTCTCTCCTGGCTTGTGCTCCCACTGTGTCTTACTCTCTATCTCTCTCAAATAAATAAATAAAATCTTAAAAGAAAAAAAAAAAAAAACCTGCTTGAGTTCCCAAACTCCTAACTAGCCCTGCAGATTTTAGACCTAAGAATACAACATAACTTGAATTTCCAGCCTGCCTGTCTTCCCTATAGACTTTGAACTTGCCAACTCCACAATCATGTAAGCCAATTCCTTAAAATAAATATCAATCAATCAATCTTCAAAGAGAATAATTATGTGGAACGGTTAATTTGGTAAGGTGGAGAGAGGGGCATTTGAGAAATATTTAAATGCTTAAAATACGTAACAATATATCTTATCATCTACTGATGACATATTTATTTTTAAGGCTAAAAAATATTTGCTTAAAATGATCATATTTGTAATTATAAAGAAATTCACAATACATTCCCATCAGCAGAAATTTTTCTAAGTCACAATGCATAAATATTAGTAAGGTAAGAACAAATATATATGTGAAAACTCAAAAGACAAAAATAATAAAGATAAATGAATATAATACAACCAAAAATCTCCCAGAGGAAATTTACATCTTTAATTACAGAAAGCTTTGAGAATGTGATGTATACCAAATGGATTTATTTGATTTCACACTGAATGTGCCCCCCTAGTGTGGCAGTATTTGGAGGTGGGGCCTATAAGGGGTAACTGAATTTGCATGAGGTCTTGAAGATGGGACCCCATGATGGGATTGGTGCCCATATTTGAAATGAAGAGACCAGAGCCCTCTCTTGGTCTTATGCAAACACCATGAAACGGTGGCTGTCTGCAAGCCAAGGAGAGGGCCCTCACCATAACCTGACCACGCTGCCACTCTGATCACTCATTCTTGGCCTCCAAAACTGTGAGAAATAAGTATTTGTTGTTCAATTCACCCTCACCCAGTCTATGGTATTTTGTTACCATTCGAGTGGTAAGCCAAGCTAAAACACTCAATCATCTTAATTTTCTATGAAATAAGCCAACCAAGAGAAAGCAGTTGAGAAAATTGTACCATGTGGGAAAGTCAGGAGGCATTTTAACTGCACCTTGCAAACATTAAGGAGCTATAACTTTTAAATAATGCAGTTAAAATGAAATTATGAATAAGGAACAGTGTCAATCTCTTCCACCACTGGCCACATCAGGAAGTGAGATTACCAAAGACAAACATCCACCATGGATTGTTCCTGCAGAGAGAAATCATCTGGTCAAAAAATAATTTTTCAAAAAAGGAAAAAGTAAAACTGTGGTTCCTATATAGGTGTAAAAATAAATGCCTATTACAGATTTTCTTTAACCCATTAATGAGGAAGCTGAGAGGTGTCACTCCTGGTTCCAGGAGTTAATATTGAAAAGTAAAGCATTCGTTTACATGTGTACAGACAAGAATTCTTTCACATTGCTTCCAGTTACCTGCAACTTAAATGCTTGTAACATAGCTCTCATAGAATCGGAATCACATGATATCATTTTTAGAAAACTAAGTAGATGCTCTAGCAAATCGTTTGTAGATGCAGAATTTAGCAGCTCTGGTTATAGTGATTTCTATATAACATGAATAATCTACTACAGTAGATTTCCCTCATCCCTGTTTAAAAGGTCATGATATTTATCCATTCAAGTTGAATAGTTGATATTTATATTACAGGCTGAAGAGAAAACCAGAACCCATTGCAACCAGGCTCTTTATAATTTCTTTGTTTGAACATCAAGTTAGCTTAAATCCATTCTAAAAATCTGCCCTAAGCCATATAAACTATACATGAAAGCCAAGAAATCTTCAAACTTAAAAGAGAACAAAAGAATGATAAAGAAAATGTATGTGCTGACTGAACATCCTTCTCCTGTTCATTCTAGATTCAGCATTTCTTAAGAATCTATCTGATAGGGATCCCTGGTGGCGCAGCGGTTTGGCGCCTGCCTTTGGCCCAGGGCGCGATCCTGGAGACCCGGGATCGAATCCCACGTCGGGCTCCCTGCATGGAGCCTGCTTCTCCCTCTGCCTATGTCTCTACCTCTCTCTCTCTCTGTGTGTGACTATCATAAATAAATAGTTAAAAAAAAGAATCTCTCTGATATTTTTTCCCTCCACATGCAAATTCTTAATGAGTACAAGCAACAGCAATAGTTTCTTTTCAGTTGCCCTGGCCTGGATTTCTAGGCATTTTAATATTTGCAATAAATTCCTTTAAATTGGAGGAGGTGTATACACATGAAAACAGATTCACAAGGGTCAAGACATCCTTGGTTACTTGTAGCTCTTCATGATTATATGTGCATAGTGGAATTACAGGTCTTTTTTTAAAGATTTTATTTATTTATTTTCATAAGAGACACAGAGAAAAATACAGAGAGAGAGAGAGGCAGAGACACAAGCAGAGAGAGAAGCAGGCTCCATGCAGGGAGCCCAACATGGGATTCGATCCCTTGGTCTCCAGGATCATGCTCTGGGCAGAAGGTGGTGCTAAACCGCTGAGCCACCTGGGCTACCCTCTTTTTCTTTTCATATTTTTGCTTTATTTATTTCCCATGTTTTCTACAATGAAACTACAGTGATTCAAATTGAGAATATTTTTTATCTGAAATTTCTTTAAAGGCCATTGGATAACTTAGACATCTCTTCGAAATTTATGTTTGTTTCATGTGAAGGTACCACGTGGAAAGCCTTAGGCCAGACCTAATTGATGTACTATTCATTAAAGATTTATATAGTTTATAATTTTAATAATTAGCTGTGCCCTGCTCGTGTTCAGAGGACACAAGGCCCAATCACTCCATCTCCAGAAAATGATGGGTGTGTTCCTTACACACTTTCATTGACTTCTTATAGTTTAATTAATCATCACCATCATCATCATCAACATCATAGCTAATTAAGTGTGTTTTGTGTGCCATACTCCATTCTAAGTACTTTATAATTCACCAAGCTTCATAACCCTATATATCGTGTGCTAGTATCAACCCCATTTCACTACTGAAAACATGGAGTTGGAGAGAGGTAAAGTTCCTTGCTCTTCTAGATCACACAGCTAGGTGGTGCTGAAACTGAATTTGATGGCAGATGACAGACTCCAGATCCCAAACCCCCAACTCCCAATATCTGTCTTGCTATTGTATGAAGCACATGAACAAAGAAGAGAAGCGGGAGCAACAAGAGCTAATGTGAAGTTCACACACTTAAAACCCAGCAGAAACAAGCAGTATTTATCCTGCAGTTGGACACTAAAGTTCACACTGATGAACTGTCCATCTTTTCTGGCATGAGTACATAAAAGCGGGCACCATATACCTTGACCTAGAAGTTTTCTGCTGGGTTATATTTTTACATCAGGCCAAAGGGCATATGGGTTAAAGAATGCTCTGAGTCGTTGAACAAAAACTTTATGTAAGATATAAGCAGAAGTGGAATGAGAAAGTAGAGTCAATGGTGAAGGAACATCCTGGGATTTTAGTGCATGTCCTGCTTTGACTTCACCCAACTACTATCTCCCTCCTTCTAGCTCCACTTGCCTTCTCCAACTTGAATGCCATTTCAGTCACTTTACAACCTACTTAAACATTACCATTCCACCTTTCCACCATGCTCACCTTACCATTTACCAACCCTGGGGAAAATTGACTACCTTTTCTTGTTTATAAACTCCTACTTCTGAACTGCCAGGAATTAGGAGAAATGAAATAAAGCCACAGCAGTTGGCTTGATCAGTCTCATTCTCATTACGTACTTCAACTTGGGCTTTCAGAGATGTTTACTACCAGTTTTCATTCAGTTCTTAATTATTTCCCTTTCCCACAATGGGAGGTGTCAGAGAACATTTCCCTCTCCATCTTTCCACTTCTACTTCTTTCTCCATATTCAGCAGATTGCCTGCACCCTATTCTTAGAAGGTTTGGGCTGTCCAAATGGAGTCTCCTCCACTTCCATCGTAGCCACCACAAAATTTGCCTGGCATTCAATTTCTAGGTATCCATCCCTTTGACTGCAGTAGTCACCTCTAATTGAGCTCTTTGCCCCTCATCTTTCTGCATTTCCTTACTTTATTCTTTATTCCTTTGCTCTTGGAAATATGTAGTCTCCCTCTTGACTTATCCTTTCAAATTTGGCCATTTCCTGCTATGTAAGCTAAATAAGGGTTACCAGCTTTCTGGTTTTCTGTATCTGAGCCTTAATATTTTTGCTCCACAATCTTCCTCAGTCAGTCAATTCTTTATAACATTCATATATTTATTCAATAAGTTTGGATGTGCACTCTTAGTATCCAACTCTCTTCTAGTAAATAAAGTAGGCATAGCAACACCCAAGAAACAAACAATCCAGTCATGAAATAGGCAGAAAACATCAACAGACATTTCTCCAAAAAAGACCCACAACAAGCACATGAGAAAATGTTCCAAATCACTGGCCATCAGGGAAATACAAATCCAAACCACAATGAGATACTACCTCACACCAGTGCAAATGGCTAAAATTAACAAGACAGGAAACAACAAATGTTGGAGAAGATGTGGAGAAAGGGGAACCCTCTTACACTGTTGGTGGGGATATGAGCTGGTGCAGCCACTCTGGAAAACTGTGTGGAGGTTCCTCAAGAAGTTAAAAATAGATCTGCCCTATGACTCAGCAATTGCACTGCTGGGGATTTACCCCCAAGATACAGATGCAGTGAAACAAAGGGGCACCTGCACCCTAATGTTTATAGCAGCAATGTCCACAATAGCCAAATGGTGGAAGGAGCCACAATGTCCTTCAACATATGAATGGATAAAGAAGATGTGGTCTATATATACAATGGAATATTACTAAGCCATCAGAAAGGATAAATACCTACCATTTATATTGACATAAACTAGAGAGTATTATGCTGAGTGAAATAAGTCAGTTGGAGAAGGACAATCATCATATGGTTTCTCTTATATGTGGAATGTAAGAAATAGTGAAAGGACTATAAGGGAGAGGAGGAAAACTGAGAGGAAGACAAACCATGAGAGACTCCTAACTCTGGGAAACAAAGGGTTGCAGAAGGGAAGGAGGGTGAGGGGATGGAGTGACTGGGTAATGGGCACTAAGGAGGGCATTTGATGGGATGAGCACTGGGTGTTATACTATATGTTGGTAAACTGAATTTAAATAAAAATAATAAATATGGGGCAGCCCGGGTGGCTCAACAGTTTAGCACCTGCTTTCGGCCTGGGGCATGATCCTGGAGACCTGGGATCGAGTCCCATGTCGGGCTCCCTGAATGGAGCCTGCTTCTCCCTCTGCCTGTGTCTCTGCCTCTCTCTCTCTCTCTCTCTCTCTCTCTCTCTGTCTCTCATGAGTGAATAAAAAAAGTCTTTAAATAATAAATAAATAAATAAATAAATAGGCATAAATACTTGTCTCTTGAATCTTACATTGTAGGGGGAAACAGGCAAAATGGACTTAAAGTAAAATATACTATATGTTACATCATGCTTGGAAGAAAACTAAATCAGGAAAAGAAGATATAAGATATCAGAGAATAGAAGGTTAAAGTGACAGAGAGACTAGGGAAGAAGCACTGAGAAAGGGATTTTGATTAACGCCCTGGAGGAATGTGAAAGAATTTACTAGGCAAACATTTAAGGAACAGTGCTCCACGTAGGAGTGACAAGTACAAAACCCTACAGCTGGGAGTGTACCTGGCGTACATAACAAAGAGGCCATGGGACTGGAATATAGTATATGCAGGAGAGTGGTAGGAGACAAAGTCAGGAAGATATAAGAGGAGGAAGGAAAAACAACACCAAATTGGGCCCTTATAGGTCACTGTAAAGACCCACTTTGGCTCTGAAAGTCTGTTTCCTTTGGAATGGAGAACTGACCCAAGGAAAGAGTGCCTTTCCAAAATTGTAGGTTAGTTTTCTCATATATAACAGCATGCAGTTCAGAGACAAATAGTCCAGGACTGTCACAGTCATAGGAACCCAAGCTCCATTCATGTCTTTGTTCTGGTTTCATTACCCTGTGATTTCCATCTTCAAGATTACCTCATGGTCACAGAATGAATGCTGGAACTCCAGACAATGCCTGGATAGGCCCTTTTAAAAGGCGCTCTCAGAAACCTCCCAAAGACATGTTCAGGCAATCTCTGGCCATCCTTACAATGATAGAGGTCAGGAAGTGTTGAATGTTAGCTAAGTACATTTCCATCTCCCCAAATTAAGAGCTCACTAAGAGAAAGAGGAGAATGAGTATTGAGCAGACAACTAGCTGCCATAGTTACCATTTTTCATAGCTTTCGATCAGAAAATGAATAAGTTGGATAAATTTAAAAGTGAAATTCTGAATTTGGCAGTTACTTTATCCACAAAATAAAGTTCCATAACAAAAATACTATTTAAAATAAATAAGTAAGCCAATTTTTTTATTATTTTGAAAGTATCTCATCAGCGGAAACATATTAAGGAAACTTGAAAAGCTTTTATTTTGGTATGGGAATACAACTGAAAACATGACTCTTAGAGATAATTATGAGCAAAGAGGCACTCAAAAAGGCATGGATCTACTTTATGGTTATTATGGAAAAGAAAAATATTTTAGTTATGGGGAAACCATTCCACAAAATGTGTACCAAACTGATGTCTTCTGAAACACTGGTGTGTAAAAATCCTCAGGAGAGATTATTATGCTTGAACATCATTTTGCCAACTTAAAAAAAAAAACAGATACAAGAGATAAATTAGATATTCATAAAATTAAAATATAGAGGCAATATAAGAGAAAATCATTCAGTATCTCTGCTGGCATTTTGAATAGAGGAGGGAAAAACAGAGATCTGCAATTTTAAGTTCTTCCTTAACAAAAACATTCATCTTTTCTAGGCTCTTTATTCCTCAAATCCTCTGTTGAGGTCATAAAATCCATTCATGCCCTCATTGCTCCTATTTCCAGGTTAATCTATTTTATATAACTATTCCAGATCCTGTAAGGTGGTTTTCACTAAGACCTATACAACCTTCCAATGCAAAGGAAGTTTCATTTCTGTCTTCAGGAAGCAGTAAACCCAGAGTCGATCTCTGTGGGCACCAAATGAACATTAATTAATGACGAACGGAGGATACTTTACCACCTGTTCAGCACACTGTTCTGAATACAAATTCAAAATACACCGTTGTTATTTAATTGGATTTTTTTTAGTCTCCTAGTTTCAGCTGGGTGAACACTAATGGCTAGAACCATGAGATGCCCAGGCAAATCATAACTCCTATTTTGAATTCCTTGTCTAGAAGGGTGGCTAATTACTGAATGATAAGTACATCCAAATAGCAGTGAAAGAAGGTCTTTTCTAACATTTGGTTTTATGAAAGTGATAAAGCATTCCCTCTTTAGTAAAATAATTCAAGTCATGTATAACAAGTGACAGCCCGGAGGCCTGGGAGCTAGTGGAAGCAAGACAAGGAAAATATTTTTCTAAAAGAGGGAAAAGAAAACAAATGGGTTTTACATACATAGTAAATAGTACAACTTCATCTTTTTTTGTCATTAGCAACCACCTACACCCCCGCAGCACATGTTAACACAAATCAGAGCTGCCCTGCTGTGCTGCCCTCTGAAGGTAAGCACTGGGATATGTAGTGGGGCCACCATACAATTTCCCTTCAGTCATTTCAAATTTATAATACAACAGCCATTTCTTTTTGATGGAGAAATTAAACTGTTTTTAAAATTATCTAAGGCAAGAGATTTCTGAAAAGTTACACTACTTTTTTTTCAAATCTTCGAATTAGAATTAAAAATAAGAAGTAAAGATTTATTTAGGCATGCAAGGGAAGCTGTGGTTCAAGGACTTTATTAAAGGTGTGATTTTCTCTAGCTTGTTTTCAGCTGCTCCAACACAACATAGCCATTTCAGATATTTCACGACACAAGGTATAAAAGACAATCACAATCATGCTTCTAAGATGGATGCCCAGGTTAGCAGAGTGTATGTAGCACAGAGGTAATTGCTAGCGTTCATATTCTGGTTCCAACATATGCTAGATATGTGGCCTTAACCTCTATAAGCCTCAGGTCTCCAAAAAAAGAAAGAGAAAGAAAGAGAAAGAAGAAAGAAAGAAGAAAGAAAGAAAGAAAGAAAGAAAGAAAGAAAGAAAGAAAGAAGAAGAAAAGAAAGAAAGAAAGAAAGAAAGAAAGAAAGAAAGAAAGAAAAAGAAAGAAAGAAAGAAAGAAAGAAAGAAAGAAGAAAAGAAAAAGCACATTTTAATAAAATTTAAATCAAGGGGCAAGGAAAGATGGCGGAAGAGTAGGGTCTCCAAGTCACCTGTCCCCAAAAACATACCTAGATAACTTTAACTGATCCTGAAAATCTATGAATTCGAACTGAGATTTAAAAAGAGAACAGCTGGAACCCTACAGAGAGAAGAGTTTGTGCTTCTAACAAGTAAAACTCATTTTTAGCCATTTGGCACTGAGCAAAATGACTAGAAAGAAGAACTCACCACAAGAGAAAGAATCCGAAACAGTACTCTCTGCCACAGAGTTACAGAATTTGGATTACAATTTAATGTCAGAAAGACAATTCAGAAGCGCAATTATAAAGCTACTGGTGTCTCTGGAAAAAAGCATAAGGGATTCAAGAGACTTCATGGCTGCAGAATTTAGACCTAATCAGGCTGAAATTAAAAAAAAAAAAAAAAAAAAAACAATTAAATGAGATGCAATCCAAACTGGAGGTCCTAACAACAAGGGTTAATGAGGTAGAAGAAAGAGTAAGTGACATAGAACAAGTTGATGGCAAGGAAGGAAGTTGAGGAAAAAAAACAATTAAAAGAACATGAGGAAACGTTAAGGGAAATAAATGACAGCCTCAGAAGGAAAAATCTACATTTAAATGGGGTTCCAGAAGGTGCCAAAAGGGACAGAGGACCAGAAAGCATATTTGAACAAATCATAGCTGAGAAATTTCATAATTTGGGGAGGGAAACAAGCATTCAGATTCGGGAGATAGAGAGGTCCCCCCCAAAATCAATAAAAACCGTTCAACACCTCGACCTCGACATTTAATAGTGAACTTGCAAATTCCAAAGATAATAAAAGATCCTTAAAGCAGCAAGAGGCAACAGATCCCAGGCTTATATGGGGAGAAGTTTTAGATTAACAGCAGACCTCTCCACAGAGACCTGGCAGGCCAGAAAGGGCTGGCAGGATATATTTAGGGTCCTAAGGAGAAGAACATGCAGCCAAGAATACTCTATCCAGCAAGGCTCTCATTCAGAATGGAAGGAGAGATAAAGAGCTTCCAAGATAGGAAGAAACTGAAAGAATATGTGACCACCAACCAGCTCTGCAAGAAATATTAAGGGGGACTCTGTAAAAGAAAGAGGAAGCCCAAAGAAATAATCCACAAAAACAGGGACTGAATAGGTATTATGTTGACACTAAATTTATATCTTTCAATAGTAACTCTGAATGTGAATGGGCTTAATGATCCCATTTCAGACTGGATAAAAAAGCAAGACTCATCTATTTGCTGTCTACAAGAGACCCATTTTAGACCTAAGGACACCTACAGCCTGAAAATAAAAGGTTGGAGAACCATTTACCATTCAAATGATCTTCAAAAGAAAGCAGGGGTAGCCATCCTCATATCAGATAAATTAAAGTTTATCCCAAAGACTGTAGTAAGAGACGAAGATGGACACTATATCATATTTAAAAGATCTATAAAATGAGAAGACCTGACAATCATGAATATTTATGCTCTAAGTGTGGGAGCTGCCAAGTATATCATTCAATTAATAACCAAAGTAAAGACATACTTAGATAATAATACACTAATACTAGGAGACATCAACATGGCAATTTCTGCAAAGCACAGATCTAAGCACAACATCACCAAAGAAACAAGAGTTTTAAATGATACACTGGACCAGATGGATTTCACAGATATCTACAGAACTTTACATCCAAACGCAACTGAATACACATTCTTCTCAAGTGCACATGGAACTTTTTCCAGAATAGACCACATACTGGGTCACAAATCAGGTCTCAACCAATACCAAAAGATTGGGATTGTCCCCTGCATATATTCAGACCATAATGCTATGAAACTTGAACTCAATCACAAGAAGAATTTTGAATGAGAATGAACATACAACCCTTCAATATCTTTGGGATACAGCAAAAGCAGTCCTGAGAGGGAAATACATAGCAATACAAGCATCCTTCAAAATTTGGAAAAAAAACACAATACACAAGCTAACCTTGCACCTAAAGGAACTGGAGAAAGAACAGCAAATAAAACCTACACCAAGCAGAAGTAGAGAGTTAATAAAGATTTGAGCAGGTCTCAATGAAATAGGGACCAGAAGAACTGCAGAACAGATCAACAAAACCAGGAGTTGGTTCTTAGAAAGAATTAATAAGATAGATAAATCATTAGCCAGCCTTATTAAAAACAAAAGAGAAAAGACTCAAATTAATAAAATCACGAATGAAAAAGGAGAGATCACTACCAACACCAAGGAAATACGAAGGATTTTAAAAACTTATTATGAGCAGCTATACGCCAATAAGTTAGGCAATCTAGAAGAAATGGACGCATTTCTGGAAAACCACAAACTAACAAAACTGGAACAGGAAGAAATAGAAAACCTGAACAGACCAATAACCAACGAGGAAATTGAAGCAGTCATCAAAAACCTCCCAAGACACAAAGTCCAGGGCCAGATGGTTTCCCAGGGGAATTCTATCAAACGTTTAAAGAAGAAACCATACTTATTCTACTAAAGCTGCTCCAAAAGATAGAAAGAGATAGAGTACTTCCAAACTCGTTCTATGAGGCCAGCATCACCTTAATTCCAAAACCAGACAAAGACCCCACCAAAAAGGAGAATTACAGACCAATATCCCTGATGAACACGGATGTAAAAATTCTCACCAAGATACTGGCCAATAGGATCCAATAATACATTAAGAAGATTATTCACCATGACCAAGTAGGATTTATCCCCGGGACACAAGGCTGGTTCAACACTCGTAAAACAATCAATGTGATTCATCATATCAGCAAGAGAAAAACCAAGAACCATATGATCCTCTCATTGGATGCAGAGAAAGCATTTGACAAAATACAGCATCCATTCCTGATCAAAACTCTTCAGAGTGTAGGGATAGAGGGAACATTCCTCAACTCTTAAAAGCCATCTACGAAAAGCCCACAGCAAATATCATTCTCAATGGGGAAGCACTGGGAGCCTTTCCCCTAAGATCAGGAACAAGACAGGGATGTCCACTCTCACCACTGCTGTTCAACATAGTACTGGAAGTCCTAGCCTCAGCAATCAGACAACAAAAAGACATTAAAGGCATTCAAATTGGCAAAGAAGTCAAACTCTCCCTCTTCACCAATGACATGATACCCTACATAGAAAACCCAAAAGCCTCCACCCCAAGATTGCTAGAACTCATACAGCAATTTGGCAGTGTGGCAGGATACAAAATCAATGCCCAGAAGTCAGTGGCATTTCTATACACTAACAATGAGACTGAAGAAAGAGAAATTAAGGAGTTAATCCCGTTTACAATTGCACCCAAAAGCATAAGATACCTAGGAATAAACCTGACCAAACAGGTAAAGGATCTATACCCTAAAAACTATAAAACACTTCTGAAAGAAATTGAGGAAGACACAAAGAGATGGAAAAATATTCCATGCTCATGGATTGGAAGAATTAATATTGTGAAGATGTCAATGTTACCCAGGGCATTTTACACGTTTAATGCAATCCCTATCAAAATACCATGGACTTTCTTCAGAGAGTTAGAACAAATTATTTTAAGATTTGTGTGGAATCAGAAAAGACCCTGAATAGCCAGGGGAATTTTAAAAAAGAAAACCACACCTGGGGGAATCACAATGCCAGATTTCAGGTTGTACTACAAAGCTGTGGTCATCAACACAGTGTGGTACTGGCACAAAAACAGACACATAGATCAATGGAACAGAATAGAGAATCCAGAAGTGGACCCTCAACTCTATAGTCAACTAATATTCGACAAAGCAGAAAAGACTATCCATGGAAAAAGGACAGTCTCTTCAATAAATCATGCTGGGAAAATTGGACAGCCACGTGCCCAAGAATGAAACTAGACCATTCTCTTACACCAGACACAAACTCGAAATGGATGAAAGATCTAAATGTGAGACAAGAATCCATCAAAGTCCTAGAGGAGAACACAGGTAACACCCTTTTTGAATGTGGCCACAGCAACTTCTTGCAAGATACATCTAGGAAGGCAATGGAAACAAAAGCAAAAATGAACTATTGGGATTTCATCAAGATAAAAAGCTTCTGCACAGCAAAAGAAACAGTCAACAGAAATAAAAGACAACCTACAGAATGGGAGAAGATATTTGCAAATGACCTATCAGATAAAGGGCTAGATTCCCAGATCTGTAAAGAACTTATTAAACTCAACAGCAAAGAAACAAACAAACTAATCATGAAATGGGCAAAAGACATGAACAGAAATCTCACAGAGGAAGACATAGACATGGCCAACAAGCACATGAGAAAATGCTCTGCATCACTTGCCATCAGGGAAATACAAATCAAAACCACAATGAGATACCACTCACACCAGTGAGAATGGGGAAAATTAACAAGACAGAAAACCACAAATGTTGGAGAGGATGCGGAGAAAGGGGGACCCTCTTACACTGTTGGTGGGAATGTGAACTGAGGCAGCCACTCTGGAAAACTGTGTGGAGGTTCCTCAAAAGGTTAAAAATAGACCTGCCCTACGACCCAGCAATTGCAGTGCTGGGGACTTACCCCAAAGATACAGATGCAGTGAAACGCCAGGACACCTGCACCCCGATGTTTCTAGCAGCAGTGTCCACGGTGGCCAAACTGTGGAAGGAGCTTCAGTGTCCATTGACAGATGAATGGATAAAGATGTGGTCTATATATACAGTGGAATATTCCTCAGCCATCAATAAGGACGAATACCCAGCATTTGCTTCAACGTGGATGGACCTGGAGGGTATTATGCTGAGTGAAGTAAGTCAATCGGAGAAGGACAAACATTATATGGTCTCATTCATTTTGGGAATTTAAAAAATAATGAAAGGGAATAAAGGGGAAAGGATAAAAAATGAGTGGGAAAATTCAGAAAGGGAGACAGAACATGAAGACTCCTAACTCTGGGAAACGAACTAGGGGTGGTGGAAGAGGAGGAGGGCGGGGGGTGGGGGTGACTGGGTGATGGGCACTGAGGGGGGCACTTGAGAGGATGAGCACTGGGTGTTATGCTATATGTTGGCAAATTGAACTCCAATAAATAAATAAATAAATAAATACATAAATAAATAAAATTTAAATCATGAGGTTGTGTTCAGTATCACACCAAATGATGCATATTCGGTTTTTTGTATAGTACCTGGCACTTCCCACCTTTTCTATAGGTGGGTATTATATAGAAAATGCCAACCATACTTGTCCTCTGGGGTGCCTAACAGCTACCACTCACCCAGGCCCCTTCTGAAGGGTTCTCACAGATTCCATGATTTGAACCCCAGCCAAGGAGGATTTGACCAGATCAGGGAGCCTAGTACAAGGACAGTTGATCTTTAGGCTGATGAGAGACCCACAAGGTAGTTTAATGCAAAATCTTTGCTCTACAGATATGACTGTAATTAACTGAACCAAGAAAAAAAAAATCCTTTTGAGCAAGAAGAATGAGACCTATGAACAGAATCCAATGATGTCGGGGGCAGAAGCTAAATGACACATCCGTGAGAAATGCAGTACAGAGCCATGAAGCAACAGAATGCACAAGTAAGCAGGAGCAAGAAGCAAGAGGTCTGTAGTGGAGAACCAGTAGGAGAGGCACAGACAGTGACAGCGTGAAGCAACATAGAGAGCGCAAGACAAAATACATGCTTGTAGCTGAGTGGGGGGCCACAAAATATCCTGGTCCCTAGAGCCGGCAGCCTGTGCCATTCTCTCCAGCTGGGTCCATCCTCTCTGCGCATGAGTAAAGGCAAAGAGGTCATTTTTGGCATTGGGCTGCCCAAATTGCTCGGAAACCAGGTCAACTTCTACAGGGCATGAGGGCTGTGAGCAGCCACTTCTCATTGGTCATTAGTCCCCGGGGTTCCTACACAGGCAGCAATGCCAAAGAGCAGAAACGATGCATCTAAAGCTGAGGTTGCTTGCTGTATCTCCCATGTGGATTTTTCCAGAGTCAGCAGGAAAAGCTACTCTTTTTTTTTACTCCTCCAAAACTACCCGGAAAATGCAGGCTCAAGTCATCCTTTATACCAATCTCTTCACTGGACTCTCTCATTCTTTGATACCCCTCATCCAGATCTTCCCTTCCTCAGCTCTTCCTACATCTGTGTGTGCTATGCTATAGCAAGCACCTCATTCCCATGCTATTTTCAGGGGTACTATTTCCTTGATTCTTCTAACCCTAATTAGCAATAACTTAATGAGCTAATAGCAGGGGGAGATTGAGTGTTTTCTTATATCAGACACTGGTCTGAGCACTCCACACGAATTAAACCATTTTATTCCCCACAACAACTCAGTCAGTTGGTAGTGTAACAATCTCCATTTTATAAATGAAGAAACTGAAGGCCAGTAATTCTAAGTAATTCATTCAACATCAATTCCCCTGAAGTTTGTCGGTATCGCTGTTCACGTTTGATTTGTTTCTCCCTACATCATCACAATAAAATCTGAATACTCAGTTTAACATATATGTTGAAATAACATGTAACATGTGTATTGATCTCTTGAAACCTGTAAAAAAAATGCCCAACTAAAATTCCTTAATATATTTTCACATGTATGTGTCCTTAAATATTTTTCCTTTGGAAGCCAGAGTCAATACAAAGAGATTATTTCTTGAATCAGATTCATAAAGAACCACACTTGGGCCCAATACAAGCAACCTTGATATGTTTAGGAAACAGGGGTTCTGTGTGGCTTCACGGATAAAAACAAGAGGAGAGAAAGAAGAACTAAGGTCAGAGTGATAGCTGGTGGCCAGATCATATAAAGCCTTGTAGGATGTGGTGAGGAGCTTGATAAGGCCAACAGGATGATCATACTTTGCAGGATTTGAACAGGGGAAGGGCATAACATGACTTGTGTTTTAAAAGGCTAATCCTGGCTACTATTTGCAGGGAAGGAAAGAAAGGAAGGAAGGAAGGAAGGAAGGAAGGAAGGAAGGAAGGAAGGAAGGAAGGAAGGAAGGAAGGAAGGAAGAGAGAGAAAGAAAGAAAGAGAGAGAGAGAAAGAAAGAAGAAAGAAAGAAAGAAAGAAAGAAAGAAAGAAAGAAAGAAAGAAAGAGAAAGAAAGAAAGAAAGAAAGAAAGAAAGAAAGAAAGAAAGAAAGAAAGAAAGAAAGAAAGAAAGAAAGAAAGAAAAAGAGAAAGAAAGGAAGAAAACCAGTTGGGATGTGACAGTAAAAGGCGGCAGACTAACCATCAATCTGTTGCAATTATCCAAGCAATAAATGTTGGCAGCTCCAATTTGAGAGGAAGAGGGTAAGAGTGTAAAGAAGGGATGAGTTTCTGGATATGTTTAGGAGATGACTGTCAGGATTTGCTGATGGACTGGATGTGACATGTGTATTAGTCTCCTATTGCTGCACAACAAATTACCACAAAATTAGCAGCTTAAAACAATAGTCATTTGTTATCGCACAGTTTCCGTGCATCAGGAAACCAGGCATGGCTCAGATGAGCCCTGTCTTCAGGGCTGCACAAAGCTGAAATCAAGGTGTCAGGTAGGCTGCATTCCCCTCTGAAGGCTCAACAAAGGAAGGAGCCTCCTCAGGTTATAATAGCGGAATTACTTTCCTTGCAGCTGTAGAATTCACAGCAGCCTGCTTCTCCAAAGACTGGAGAATCATAGAATCTCAGAATTGTCATAGAATCTCAGTTATTTCAAGTCTCTGACTTTAGGAAATGTCTACATCCTCTAATAACAGGCTCACCTGACAAGGTCAGGGCTACCCAGGATAATCTCCCTTTTGACTAACCTAAAGTGAATTTATTAGGGATATCGTTTTACTTTTACCGTATAACATAGCATAATCACAGAAATTATATCCTATGGGATATAGAGCCATAGAAGCACGTCGTCAGTACCACTCACACACAAGGGGAGGAGAGTGCACAAAGGGTATGCATACTAGGGTGCAGAAATCATGGAGGCCACCCTAGGATATGACCCCCAGAAAGTGTGAGAGAAGAAGAGGAGGCCTGAAGAGGCTTGGCCTTTTGCCCAAGCAACTGAAAGAATTGGAGCTTTCATTTACTAAAGTAGAAAAGATAGGGTTGAAGGTTTGGTGCGGGAGCGGAGAATCAAGAGCTTGCTTTCAGACCTATTTTATTTGATATGTCTATTTGATATCCCGGTGGAGATGTCAGAGTAAGCATGTGCAAACTGCAGGTGACATGAGAAGACTGCATGATTGTCCAGGCAGAAACCAACATGTGGCACCTGCCTGGGTGAATTGACCGAGGTGCAGCTTCCTTGCTTTCCCTCTTGATAGTTCTGAAATGTGATTGGGTCAGTGCTCCACTGCTCATCAGACTGGCTCTGCTCCCTCATAAGAGATGAACATAATAACAAGAACATATTAATTCACTGTAATACATGTCACTGTAAAACAGACTGGATTTTCATATAAACATGGTGAGCACTTCTCCTGAACAGGTCTAGGGTAAGCACTGCTAATCTCTGATCTAATGACCCATTTTTTCTATGAATCCATGACTGAGCACCTCCCCTACCAATGGACACATCCTTTCCTTCACTCAAAAATTTTCACCACTACCACCACCATATAGCTCTGAAATGCATCATGAGTGGGACTACTCCCTCTTGAACATCCCTGCTTTGGTTTTTAAATGCGATGCTGCTCCAAAATGTTATATATTAATTTTATAACTCTCTAAGAACAATATTATCAGTTTATTTCCCAATTTCTTGAGGCTTACCTGATCACAGCCATATACCGCCTGATACCTAATGAGGTATGCATAATTTCCAAATTTACTGATGAAAATTGAACCTCAAAGAAGTTAAATGACCTCCTTAAGTCTCGCATCTAGAAAGACTCAGGGAAATTTATACTCAGGTCTAAAAAACCCCAAAAGTCACATTCTTTCATAAATATCGACATTTTAAAAGCTGCTCTGTGTAGCTTGGGGGGTGAGGGAGGAAATAAGCCAAAGAAAATTGGAAACTTCTTCCTTTCTGTATAAAGCAAATAGAAATTAGGTGAATAATCCTACAGATCAACTGTCTATCATTCTCCCAATTGGGTTTCAATAAGTGGGATAAGCAGATTAATACATCTCCAAATCTCTATTTCCTCCTAAAATCACTTTTCTTCAATTTCTAAGTTCAAATGGCTCTCTAGTGAACTCTCCAAACAAGATCAATAGCTCTCTCATAATGTTCAAAACACGCATCTATTTTAGTACCCACTATGTTTAGTATAATTATTTCCCTTTCGGGCTGTCTCCCGGACCAGTCTAGGAGTGTCTTAAAGGGGGATGTTGTTCTCAATCAGATTTATATCTTCAGCACCTAGGACCATTCACCTGAGCCTAAAGGATGTTCAGGAACTGTTGAATGAAGGAATAAAAGAATAAACAAATGAACAAGCAAAGGAATAAATGAATGTTTTATGACCCATCTCTGTCACTTTTTTTTTGATGGAAAGAAAACATTTATTGAATCAAAATCAATACTTTCTTTTAATATCTACAAGCCAACACTGAATGAACACAATATACAAAAAAGCATGCTTATATTATAAAAAAAATGTCAATTTTATCTTCTGGGTGCTGAGCAGAAGTCATTTTAAACAAAATCAAGGCAAACTTGCTCTCTATAATGAAACTGCTATAATTTAATAACAAAAATGAAAGCTAATATATACTCACAAAATATCTTTAAAGGCCCACTTTAAAGGCAATAATGCTGCATTGGAAATACTGAACCCAGTCACCATAGTTAACACTTCCAGTCTATACTTATTGGCACCACTTCATGCCTACATCATGGGAAAGCACCTCTGTTACAGAATGCAGATCACTAACAGAATCCATGGCATTGGATAAACCTTCATTCAGTTTCCCGTGCTAAAGGTTTGTTAGCATATACTTCAGCAAAGTACTAAAAATCCTATTTATTTAGGATTTAATATGAGACACGCTGCCCAAGATTTACAGTCCCACCTATAATGTGGGGGAAGCTGCCGCCCTTCACACTCTCTTCAAGCCTCCCTAAAAAATTTGTGTCCAAGGTTAGTATATTAAGATTTTTTGAAATTTTCTTCTTGAATTTATTGGCACCTTCCTTGGTGTGTGGCTACTGTAGGTCAGTTACACGCTCAGAGTGTAGCCTTGGAGTTTCCACAGAGGAACACTCTGGTACTCACTGGAGTATTTGGTCCACAGAACATATCGATTAGAAAAGAGAAAAGTAAATCAAATCATGAGTTCAGGAAAATGGAGCAGGGCTCCCTGTACTGTGAATTTAAAAGTTCAAAAGAGACTAAAAGCCTGTCATTGCAATAATATAATGCCTAGAGTAGAATGGTCCAAGATAGAATTCTCTTCTATTTGCTAAAGCCAACAATATACGAATTAAATTATAGATTCCAATCTGGCATATGTATAACTTTAAATAATAAATAATAATGGCTCTTATCTAGAGAGTATATGCTCACTCTATGCCAAACAAATGTGCTGTGCTTTTTAATCATCAGTTTTGATCCTGACAAAAGTATGAATTGGGTATTCCTATGCCCATTTCTATATGCTGTAACTGATACTAAACTATGCTGCAAAATTCACAACTTTGGCATTTTACACAGCCAAGATTTAAACCCAGTCTGTCCGATTCTAAAGTTCATGCTCTTCACCATAACTTTATAATACCCTTAAAAATGTTGCCAAATAAATCAAGGTCTATAATAATTCAATGTGGAAGAAAAAAAAACAAAATAGATCCAAAGGTGTATTGTTTTGCTCTAGTTTCTACGACTATTTGTTCAGTGCTCCAGGGTGTGTATACCTTCAATAGCTATTTTATTGGGGGACATTTAGAGTGACTCCAGAGAATCTCTTCTATCACTGCAGCATCTCTGTCTGGCACTGGTTTCAGTTTGTCTGATGAAGCTGTTTCATCTGAGATTTCTTTGCATTTACTGTGCGTGTTTTACACTCTGTCCAACCATTCTGGAAGTAGCATATGGTTGATTTTGTTAATTGGGCTTTTTGTTATGCTGTGTCTGCAAAGCTTCTTTTAATTTATATTCAAATGTTTGTCATCCTCTGGCAGTCTGTTTTGTGATGTCTGTGTTTGTTTTGTGACCCAGGACTATAGCATGTTTTTCAAGCTGTGTTCTGGCACATTATTTGAAGATGCCCACCATGTGCTGGCTTCACACTACAATATAATTCCTGCTCTGTTTCCTTAACAAGCCAGCAGAGTTGGCCCTTGGAGAGACTAGGGGCAGTGGGGGGTGGAGGGGGGGGTGTCACAGTTTCAGCCCATTCTAGGCAGCTACATTGTTAGGAATGACATAGATGAGACAAACGGTGGCTTGCTTATCAAATACAGAATGTTAGATGGTTCATACAGCATCTAATATTCCTAAAAGCCTATCCTTTGCCAGGCACTGTTCATGGACCAGGCTCAGGAGATTCAATAAAAGGTAAAGCAGGGAAGCCACCAAGAATGGTACTGACCCAGACTCTAGAGAGCCTAACTGCCTGGGTTCAAATCCCAGTTCCACTACTCACCAGCTGTGTGACCTCGGACAAGATACTTTTACTCCTCTGTGCCCAAGTTCTAGCTATACAATGTGGAGAACTACAGTATCTATTCCATAAAATTTGTGGAAATATTAATCAGCCAATGCCTACAAAGTGCTTAGAATAATGCCTAGGACATAGTAACATTCAGTAAGTGTTAGCTATTATTGCTTGCATTTTATATAATTTCTAATAAATATAGAGATCTGGTTAGTGCAAGAGGCACTGCACATCAGAAATTAAAAGACCAAAGGGATCCAATCAATACTCCTCAAACTGCACTCTGCAGAAAAATTAATAAATTTAAGGAAAAAGGCTTTCTGTGGTTAATAAGAACAGGAAATGTTAGTTAAACAGGTGCCTGTGAACATCACAGAACCTGCGTTAGGCAGATGTGGGTAGCGAATGCTGAAGAGGAAAGAAGACATACAGCCCTGAGATTTATTAAATACAGGACCTTCACCTATATGTGGAGTCTAGATGAAGGGATATATCTAGTCCATCAGTCTAGTATTAAGGGACTAGTTTCCATAGAAAATTCTTTGGGAAGTTCCGATCTGAGGAAAAATGTGAACAATCACGACTAGCAATTACAGGGAAGCTAAAGTTAAGGAGAAAAACCTTGCTCCTAAATGTTAAAGATCAACATTCTTGGAGATTTAAGTAAAAGTGCAGTAATACAATTATGTGACACCACGCACAATCCACATGCACACATGTACACAGAACTTGTCTATAACACAAACCTTGGTGTCATCATCAGAGACCAGATCTTATGACATTTTTGGTATGTTATCCTTTATGGAATGATGTTTCTTGAAGGAGATAAAACAAAGAACCTCCACATCCCCAGCATGGGAGAAACATGAAATGCAGGGGGATTCTGCTGATGTCTGGCTCTTCCATGCTGCTGGTTTGAAATTGTGAAGATAGAGAATACTGTCTCCCACTTTGCTTCTGGTAGAGAATGTAAAAATTCATTGATTTGTTTGTTTGTGCTATACTTTATCACATGTATTTCTAATTGTGAAGGAGTTGGAGAACACAGAGGGTAAGGAGGAGCCCCAAAGGAGTGAGATAGGCAGTAGCCAGAAAGCAGTCATATTGGGGTGACACCACTATACAGAAGCATTTCCTCCCAGCTCAGGAACACTTACATTTTGCTCAAGAAAAGTTTTTTGTGGAAATATTTGACTAGTTTTAGTGTAACTATAAGTCTTCTGCATGCTTTCTACGTTGTGCAGATGCTGGAAGGGAAATGGTGGGCCCGACACAAGAGTCTCTTCATGTCCTCACTGTTAATCACACAGTTGTAATTCACAGCAAGGTAGTTATGGAAGAAAGTGATTCGAGAGCTGAGAAGACACATGGATGAGTCACTTAACTCAAGCTGGCTAGGGAAGAGGCGGAGTACTTCCAGAAGAAGTGGGAGCTGAGCCGAGAACTAGAGTGAACAGGAGTCAGCAAGACGATAAAGCGTGGGAGAACAGATGAGTGTGACAACGGAGAAAGACCCAAGAACATAAGGAAGAAGTACAGGGTTGGGAAGCAAGAAATCAGGTTACTATGGTTGCAGTGCAGAGCCCAAAGGAGCAGAGCAGTGAGGGATAAGAGGGAGGGGTAAGTCAGGGGCAGAAAAATGATTTCATAAGTCAGGTTAAAGGGCCTGCAATTTGCTCCTGGAGTTTATGGGCAGCTATTAAACTCTTTAGAACTGTGTTCTAAACAGAGCAGGGACATGATCAGTTTGCCCTTCAGAAAGATAACTCCAACTACTCTGAAGTAAATCAGTTTGGAAAAATATTGGTGGCCAGAAGTCCACTTAGGAGTCAATATATGTAAAGGAGATAAGAAATAACAATGGATGGAGAGATGTGAGCAATGGAGGAGGCAAAATTTGTGACTGGATGCAGGAGATGAAGAAGGAGGATTCAGGATAACTCAGTTTCTTCAATGTGGGTGCTGCTCATTAGTTTGGGAACAGAGAAGTAGAACAGGATGAGGATAATTAACTTGAGATATGTGGAATCTGTGATGCCCAGTCAGCTAGCTGTCTACATGGAGATTTCAAATGGCAGTTGGATATGTGGATCTGGATTTTTTTAGTCATCTATGCTGGAGATCGATTCAGGTGGTGTCATCATGAAGAAAGATGCCTAGGGAGAGTGTATATATATATATAATTAGTATTTTTAATGAGAGACAGAGAGGCTGAAGGAGAGGCAGACTCCCTGCCAGGAGCCCCATGTGGGGCTTGATGCCAGGATTCTTGTATCATGACCTGAATAGAAGTTAGACTCTTAACTGACTGAGCCACTCAGGTGCCCTGGAGAGTATACTGAAAGAGGGTAATTCTCTGGGAGACAATCAGAAGACAAAGTACCCCCAGGGAGACTCAGAAATCCTGGGAAGAATGGGGGAAGGAAAACCATCAAAAAAATAAAGGCAACCACCAAGTCATGTGATGCTAAGAGATGAGAAAGCTGAAGGCTAAGAAGCATTCTTTAAATGCAGTACCACTACCATTGTTTTAGGAAATCAGTAGCAACAGCAGAGTGAGTGTGCTGGAAAGGGGGTAAAGATGAAGAAGGGGGAGGAAGGTGTGCTTTTGAGGTCTGGCCATGAGCCACTCAGGGAGAATAATGTGATTGGGAGCTGAGAGAGGATGCATGTCATGTAAGAAGGTTTTCTCTTGGTACCATGTTCCTTTGAGGAGAAGAAAGGCTTGGGTGTTTAGCTTCTGATAAGAAGGAGCCAGTAGATAGGAAAGAATTATTTGGAACAATAGATTAAGGTCTCTGAAGAGGTAAGAAGGGATGGGAACATGAGCTCTTTAGTCCTTGGTTTTGTATTCGTGCCCCCTCCCCCCCCAATCACAGGTATACATCTCTCATATCACCTCTCTATGGGCCTTGTCAACTTCCTTTGCAATAGCTGTGTATAGTGAACTCCATGCTGGCAGGAATTATGTATCTTACTCATCGCTGTATCCATCACACCTACAGCAATTGATCAGTACACAGGTAGTTAGATTTAGTAGTTCTATAATGCAAATTTTAAGAAAGAAGATTTGGCATAAGGACTAGAGGCTACAGCATGTTATTCCAAGGCCTCAATGTGTCTCAAGCTTAGCAGCAGTTTAACAACATCCTTTTCTAACTCAAACTATAAGACTCTATCAAGAGGCAGCATGGTTTAGCACATGTCCAGTCTGCTGCCTTTGGACCAGCAAGCTTGGGTTATTTGATCAGTTATTAGTAATAAAGGACCTCAGACAAACTGTTCCACACCTCTTCACCTCAGTTTCTTGATCAGCAGAAGTTAGGAAGATAGATCTGAGGGAGAGGGACTGGAAGTAGAGGAACCCCACAGGTCATCAGACCCTTCTATAGGTTGTTAGGGAGCAAATATTCAGAACCAAATGTGTTCAGGATTTAGTAAAGAAAAATCTAATGGAGCTCAGCCAGATAGATATTTTTAAGAATTTGCTTTGTTCATAACTAAGAATGATGTTTTATATTAACATTGAAATTGTACATAAGACTGTTTAAAACATGTGTTCTCTTAAGCTCCTCTCTGGTAGACTGATGGTCTACCCAGTCTAATACTACACAGCTTGCAAGCAACAAATCTAGGATTCAAATCTAGATCTAACATGAAAACTGGATCTCAAATCCCTCCCACAAACCTATCAGGAAAATATAGACAACCCATGGAAGAATGGGCAAAAGACTAAAGAAGCACTCCGCCAATAGGTAATAAATGTGTGCAATGGCTCAACACCATTGACCATCAGGGAAATATAAACTAAATCCACAAGTAGATACCTCCAAACCCTGACAGAATCATTAAAACCGGAGTTGCTGTATCAGCCAGGTATCTCATCTGTAGATCACAGAAGTCCCCTTGGAGTTACTGTTCAACCAGTTTACCTGTGGTCTTATCTTGGAACACAAAGATTTCAATGAGTAGAATTAAAGGAATTAGAATTTGGTCTAGGATGGAGCTCATAGTTTGGCTGGGTTTGGTTTGGTTTGGTCCTACTTATCTCTTTTTGCAAGTTACAGTGCAACCCCTTTTGAAAAACTAATTTTTCCCTTTCAATTCTCAACATTTCCTTTACAGTCTAGCTGCCAGCAGGGCAAATTTTATCTTTATTGCTATATATTTATACACTATATATTAATATTTGCATATAAATTCATTGAGTTCCTCAGTTATAACACATGCACTTTCTTGACCTATATTTTAATATAAATAAACAAAAAATAAAAAAGACATGAATTCCCCATTCCTACTTTGCCTCTCTTCATCTTCCTGATTTGTGCTCCGCCTCTCGTCTGCACTGCTCTATCTTCTAGCCCTGTGAACTGGTAGACACTCTGGCTTTTACACAAACTCTCCTCCAGAATATTGCTGCCCTCTGGGTCCACACATCTCCCCTGAGAAAGCACCTCCCCTACGACCCAGCTATTGCACTGTTGGGGATTTACCCCAAAGATACAGATGCAGTGAAACGCCGGGACACCTGCACCCCGATGTTTCTAGCAGCAATGGCCACGATAGCCAAACTGTGGAAGGAGCCTCGGTGTCCAACGAAAGATGAATGGATAAAGAAGATGTGGTTTATGTATACAATGGAATATTACTCAGCCATTAGAAATGACAAATACCCACCATTTGCTTCAACGTGGATGGAACTGGAGGGTATTATGCTGAGTGAAGTAAGTCAGTCGGAGAAGGACAAACATTATATGTTCTCATTCATTTGGGGAATATAAATAATAGTGAAAGGGAAAATAAGGGAAGGGAGAAGAAATGTGTGGGAAATATCAGAAAGGGAGACAGAACGTAAAGACTGCTAACTCTGGGAAACGAACTAGGGGTGGTAGAAGGGGAGGAGGGCGGGGGGTGGGAGTGAATGGGTGACGGGCACTGGGTGTTATTCTGTATGTTAGTAAATTGAACACCAATAAAAAAATAAAAAAATAAAAAAAAAATAAAAAAAAAAAACAAGCTAGCCAAGTTCTAAAATAGAAAAAAAAAAAAAAAAAAGAAAGCACCTCCCCTTTTCCTCTTGTCCACCCACCCTCCCCCTTCCCACATGAAACCTCTTTGGCTCTGCTGGACTTACCCCACAACCACTACCATGGTTCACTTTAGGTTAGCCTTCTATATAGTGGGTCTATTTGCCTCTCACATTCTCAGTATTTCAAAATGATGTTGATATGGGGTTGTGTTTATTTCAGAAACTTTCCATTGTTTTTTTATGCAATATTTCAGAATAGGCTTTTTATTACATGGGGGAGAAAAGAGTAGAAAGCTTTTTTTTTTTAATCAGAAGTTTCCTTTCTTTCCTTCTTTCTTTCTTTCTTTCTTTTTTCTTTCTTCCTTTCTTTTAATTGTAGATACACTGAAATAACATCTTGCTCTGCACAGAGAAAAGTTCTTATAACTTAGCTAAAAGTAGTTATGAAGCTAATATGAGAAGCCCCCATGATTATTTTTAAGATTACTTTGCTGACACCTACTGGACAGGATCTCTTAGACACAAACATAGAAGACAAGTAAGGCAATAAAGATTCCCTATTCTAATTGTGATAAATGAACTATTTTTTTCAAAGAATAAAATGAATAGGATTAATTAATTTTTAAATTCCTTGTGTGGATCCAAATTAATTTTTTTAATTCCTTTTTCTCTTCTTTCTCTTTCTTCCTTTCCTGCTTTCTTTCTTTTGCTTGCCTTTCTTTCTTAATTTCTTTCTTTCTTTCTTTCTTTCTTTCTTTCTTTCTTTCTTTCTTTCTTTCTTTTCTTTCTTTCTTTCTTTCCTTCCTTCCTTCCTTCCTTCCTTCCTTCCTTCTT
The DNA here is from genome assembly GCF_048164855.1 of Canis lupus baileyi. NCBI lineage: Eukaryota > Metazoa > Chordata > Mammalia > Carnivora > Canidae > Canis > Canis lupus. The sequence goes on along the minus strand of NC_132868.1, from coordinate 2,630,504 downwards.
TCATTCTTTCTGTGGGAAAGCAATGTATAAAGGTCAAACATTTCCAGCTTTTCAGCTTGGAAAGAAAATGTATCATTTTTCTTTAATACAATAATGAATTGAGAAAATCTGTACTTAACAAAGCTGTATCTAAATGGTCAGATTCCTGCCTATAGTTCTTCCAACTTAAGAAAAACAGAGGAGATGAAAAAATATTTTGTAAATTGATTATCTGGTTTCCAATGAGAAGTTAATGTGCTCTCTTAAGTCATTTAATAAGGTCTTTTTAATCCCAAACAAGCATTTATGAGCATTGGCAATTCCAAAGCAAGCAATAGTTTTATTTAATAGTTAACTAGAGGTAATAAAGCTATATAATTTTAAAGCTATTAATAAATGTGTAGCCACAATGGAACTTAAAATTTATTTAAACATTTAATTTTTAATTGTATGGATAGTGGTGGGGGGAAGGTCCAGGAACTGGAATGACAAGAAACATCAGAGTGCCTAGAACCCAGAACCTGAATCCCAGGCTGGTGCTTCACGCAGTATCTACTGTATCCCTTGTCCTTATATTTGGGCTTACTATTTATCCTATGAAAGAAACGATTCGCATTATATTATGGATTAACATCATTCCTTACTTCAACTACTTGATTTATTAGATGCTAACAATGGAATATATGATCTAGGACAAATCTGGGGGAAAATGTATTAATTCATAATCAATAACCACAAATTTAATAGCCTAAAACAATACCTACTAATTGTCTATAGTTTCTATAGGTAGTTTCTGAGGTCAGGAGTCAAAGCACAACTTAGCTATGTCTTCTGTTGTTTTTTTTTTTAAGATTTTTTATTTATTTATTCATGAGAGACACAGAGAAAGAGAGAGAGGCAGAGACACAGGCAGAGACAGAGGCAGAGGGAGAAGCAGGCTCCATGCAGGGAGCCCGATGTGGGACTCGATCCCGGGACTTTAGGATCACGCCCTGAGCTGAATGCAGCACTTCTAAACCACCGAGCCACCCAGGCTGCCCAGTTATGTCTTCTGACTCAGAATCTCCCAAGGGTAAAATCAAGATGCTGTCTGGCTGTGGTCTCATCAGGTTCAACTGGGGAAGGATCTGATTCCATACACTTCTCAGTTTGTTGGTAGAGTTCATTTCCTTGTAGCTAGCTATAGGATGAAAGGCCTCATTTTCTTGTTTTATAGGACAGACTGCTCTCAGCTCCTAAAGACTTCTTGGAGTTTCTTGTCATGTGGGTTTCCCTAACAAGGTAGCTCACTCCATCCATGGCAGCTTGCTTCTTCAAAGCCAGCAAGACTCCACAAGACAGTTTTATGTAAAACCACCACAGAATCATGTACATGTGATCACAAACATCCCATTTCCTTTGCCACATTCTACTGGTTGGAATCAAATAATGTGTTCCACCCACATATAAGAGAATACCAGGAGGCAGGGATCTTGAAGGCCACCCTAGAATCTTTCCCCCACAAAAGAGATCTAAAAATACCAAACTCACATTCATATCCAACTTGCATTTAAAAAGCATAAAAGCACCCACATGTATAATTTTGCCTTGAAAATGTATGTTTATATTTAATTTAATATAAAACAACACCTAAGTAGTAGCTGCTGGTAACCCTCCACAAATGGAACAGCTCCAGTGAAGGGTTCCAAAGTAAAGGGACCTCTGGCCAGTAATCATCAAAAACCATAAGAATGGGGTTGTGAATGCTCTTCAGGGACAGATGATAGATGTGGAAGAGGAAAGCTTACTTCAAACAGCTACAAGATAGGAAAAAAAAAAAAGAGAGAACAAAACAAATCTACTTGCATGAGCCCTATAGACACATGACTATTTTGAGTTTTAAAACTAATTCTTCCATAGGAAGTACCTCCAAATACTTATTGCTATAGTATACCACATTTTTCAATGCCCATTTCAATTGTTTTGATTGCATTTTAAAATAACATACATTTGAGAAGCTTCTACTATGAGCCGGACAGTTATAGTTTTGTCAACTTATTTGTCCTCCATTAAATCTTGGAATTCATGGACTTGGGTTTGACTAGCACCATAGATAGCACTAGAACAGATGCAGGGCATGTTTTATTAATGCAAATAAGCAATGTGCAGTTGTTTCCTATATTGAGAGAGTTTGACTATGGCAATATGTGAGGGCAATTTTGCAGGCTCTAAAGATGAGTTACAACTAATTAAGCATTGACTCAGCCATGTTAGCACTGCCAAATTGATAATCTATATTCAATAAATCTCATTTAATCTCCAAATAACCTTGTAAGTCACAGTATTACCCTTACTTTATAGATGAGGAAACCGATGGTTAGAAGTTAGGTAACCAGCCCACGGTTAAGCAGATAATGAGTAGGACTGTTCTGACTTTATACCTGGTGCTATTTCCATCATAGGATATCTACCTAATATTTGTATTTTAAATTAATTTCTTATGTCTAAAAATATGTAAAGGAATTATCTTTGTTTCTAACAGATATGAGTTGCTGGAATTGGTTAAAAATCTTATATATATGTCTATTTTAAGTTGAGTGTGAGTGTGTACTTCACAATTATATCTTTTTAAATAACCCATGGATAAAGAAATGAATATATAAAAAACAAATGTCCTTGGCTATCCAAATATTTCCAGGACACTGGTCTGCTGGGATGGGAGGTTTCAAGTTGAGCTCTTGGCTACTAGGATTCACAGACTGATTCCTTGGGGGTTGTGAGAGTCAATCCAAAGGGCTACCTAGAGAAGTTAAAGAGCTTTCATGACATGGAGTGCATTGTAGCAAATACTAGAGTGATCTGTCCTCCATTTGCTCTGTGTGTACAGATGGCGGTTTGGATTTCAAAAATGATATCCATTAAAATCAGCTGAGGAATGATAAATTATTCAATAGTTTCTGGGAAATAGATTCAAAAAATAGCTCTATTTCACACCAAAACCAAGTTCTTATCACATTAAATGTAACTGTAAACACATAATAAATATTATACACTTGTATCATAAAAAGACCTCCTTAGCATATCACTTAACGTGTGTGTGCACACACACCCCACACACATGCACAAACTGTAGAGATATTCTATTGTTCTTGTCAATGATCCTTCCTTCCTTTCTTTAGTAAGAGAAAACTTCTGATGCTTTCAGGAACCATTCCTGAAACCATTCCTTCCTATTGCTTAGTGCCCATGACTCACACCCTACCTTCCAGTGCTAGATCAAAACCAAACCTGACCCATCAGAGCCACATCCTTCACGCCACTTCACATTCATGAGGATGTAAACTGAGCCTTCCAAAGACTTTGCTGGAATTCTTGGGAGACTGATTCCCTCTTTGGGGTCTTGGGAACTAAAACTATAGTAAGTCTTATTCTACTACAGGAGTGAAGGGAGAGGGGGAAGAGAGAAGGGTTCAAAGCAGGAAAGGAGGAGAGCAGGAAAGATAAGGAAGGGAGTGAAATATGAGAGAGAAAAAGGGAAAGGCAATGATCAAGAATCCTCTCTATGCAACATACCTTTGAAATAAATGTTCTAGCCTTGGGATGGTGTTTGAGCCCCCAAATTATTTTGAATTATGGAACAGAAAGGAATTTCCAATTTTCAAGGGTTGAATTGCTTTAAATAGCTATATCCAATTTTTCCATATCGGGAAGTCCCTCAAAATGAAGGCAGAAAAATGGACCACTGATGGGAATGAAAAATACTTACATTAAGAAAGGAAGCTGGGATCCCTGGGTGGCACAGCGGTTTGGCGCCTGCCTTTGGCCCAGGGCGTGATTCTGGAGACCCAGGATCGAATCCCACATCGGGCTCCCAGTGCATGGAGCCTGCTTCTCCCTCTGCCTATGTCTCTGCCTCTCTCTCTCTCTCTGTGACTATCATAAATAAATAAAAATTTAAAAAAAAAAGAAAAAAAGAAAGGAAGCTGAGTGTGTGTGTTTTCTATTCTGCTATACCCTATACAGGAGTCTAGCTAAGAGCTCTCTTCCTTTCCCATCATCACTCTCTATTGAAATTCATGGACTTTAAGGGAACTTTTAAAGATAATGAGGAGGATGTGATTTATTATTATTTAGAGAACTTTAATGATCAGAGAAACCAAGACCTTATGCTAGCATAAAATACTTAACATCTCATTCTGTAGTTACCAAAACAGCTGCACAATTATGTCAACTAATTTCTACTTAATCCATTGTTGGAATAATTTATTTATGAAGATTAACTTGAATAGCACTGCAATCAGTAGGAGAACTGGGATGGGGGAGAGCATAAATAACATAAATAAATAATGAAGTGAAATAAATAAATGAGAAGAGACTATGGAAACAATTTAGTGTTCTGTGTTCTCCCTTCATATGAGACAAGAGTACAAAGGATCTCATGTTCAAATGTCCCTGAAATGTGGAATGGGGTGAGACCCTGGGTTTCAGGGAATGCTGTATTTTACACCAACTAACCACTGTCCTCAAACATACTCTGTCCACATTCTTGTCCCTGCCTTTTTTGCCAGTATTCGTGGAAGGATCTATCATTTTCTAGTCATTTTAACAACCTCATTCAGGTAACTGCCAATGGCACTTACTCTGCACTTTTCACATGTCCAGGTGGAAGAACAGCCATTAAAGGAAGCTCTCATTTGTCTCTTCTGCCTCCCTCATTACTTCTGGAATATCATTTGTCCAGTACTGCCTGTGACTGGGTGGGTCAGTTAATTCTGGGATAACATTTTAGCAAAGCTATGTGAGGACACAACAGAAACTTCATTCCCCAACCAGCTTTATTTGTAAAAAAGTTGAAATAATGATATATTTTTAAAATACCTCTGTCCAACTTTTGAATCAGTCCATCGGTTAATTCAGACAGAAATCAGACAAGGAGGAGAGAAAGTAAGTGTTGTCTTCTTGAATCCCAATGATTCAGTCACTAGAGTCAGGGCCTAATACTATATCTAATTCAAAATTTCTCTTCTTCTTTCACTCAGGCCTGACTCATTATCCACATACCTCCAATGTGGACTCCTCACCTCTCCTCTATTCGCTAGGCAATGACCTCCTTCCTGACTTCTGTGATAGCCCTACTCAGCTCTCCTTCCTCACACCCTACAGTTCTCTCATCTCAGGTAGCTGCTGTCTTGGGTAGGTTCTTCCAAGATGGCTTGAGCACAGTCACCCATCATGAGAGGCAATAAACAGTATTTTATTCACTATCCACATGACCTTGAGTAAGTTTCAGTGACCCACGTATAAAATGGAAAAGATAAAATACCAATATCATGTGGTTGCTTTGAGCTTAAATGAACTAATATACCTTGATATATATATATATATATATATATATATATATATATATATATATATATGTATTTGGAACAGAGCATGAAGAATTGCACATCTAAGTATAAAAGCCATGCAGATATTGGTGACAACTCATTAAGAAGAGCTGGTAGTTCCATGATAGTGCAACAAATAAAATGGAAGAGCACAGAAGGTTAACAAAGAAAGCCAAGGAAAGAGACAGCAAAGGAGAACTCAAGGGTCTCAGCTCTGGATGTTGGAAAGACTGTGTACAAAGACTGCACCCACTGAGGAGCAGCCAGAGCAGGATGTGGGATAAACTTGAAAGTATTCCCTAAGCCACTGAGAGAAGCCTCAGCAAAGAAGAGAAGCCTTATTGGCTCAAGAGATGTACAAGGCTCTACATGTGACCAAATACTGACTAAAAAAATAAGAGACGACTTCTAGGAAGCTTAAATTAAAATTAAATGGCACTCATTCTTGGTGATCTGAAAAGCTGTGTGCATGCTCAGGACTGCACCAACCAAGCCATACATATATACAACCAGATCCTACCAGGCTGGGCAGCACAAGCACAGCCTTAGTCCAATGACTCAGGAGCTGACTCAACAACTACCTTAGGCAGCTACGCTGAAAGACAAAAACAAGGAGAAAAAAAATCGAAGCAGGGACTTCAGAGCCTACACACGCCCAGCAAATAGACTTCATAGAATGTATTCAGCCAAGTCTCTCTTTTTTTTCTTTTTTGTATATTTTTTATTGGAGTTTGATTTGCCAACATATAGTGTAACACCCAGTGCTCATCCCACCAAGTGGCCCCCCTCAGTGCCCATCACACAGTCACCCCATTCCCCTGCCCACCTCCCCTTCCACTACCCCTTGTTCGTTTCCCAGAGTCAGGATTCTCTCATGTTCTGTCTCCCTCCTTCATATTTCCCATTCAGTTTGCCTCCTTTCCCCTATATTCCCTTTCACTATTTCTTATATTCCCCATACGAGTGAAACCATATACTGTTTGTCCCTCTCCAATTGTCTTACTTCACTCAGCATAATACCCGCCAGTTCCATCCATCTCGAAGCAAATGGTGGGTATTTGTCGTTTCTAATGGCTGAGTAATATTCCACTGTGTATATAGACCACATCTCCTTTATCCATTCATCTACCGATGGACATCAAGGCTCCTTCCACAGTTTGGCCACCGTGGACATTGCTGCTATGAACATTGGGGTGTGGGTGTCCTGGTGTTTCACTGCATCTGTATCTTTGGGGTAAATCCCCAGCACTGCAATTGCTGGGTTGTAGGGCAGATCTATTTTTTACTCTTTGAGGAACCTCCACACAGTTTTCCAGAGTGGCTGCACCAGTTCACGTTCCCACCAACAGTGCAAGAGGGTTCCCCTTTCTCCACATCCTCTCCAACATTTGTGGTTTTCTGTCTTGTTAATTTTCACCATTCTCACTGGTGTGAGGTGGGATCTCATTGTGGTTTTGATTTGTATTTCCCTGATGGCAAGTGATGCAGAGCATTTTCTCATGTGCATGTTGGCCATGTCTATGTCTTCCTCTGTGAGATTTCTGTTCATGTCTTCTGCCCATTTCATGACTGGATTGTTTGTTTCTTTGCTGTCGAGTCTAATAAGTTCTTTATAGATCTTGGATGCTAGCCCTTTATCTGATAGGCCATTTGCAAATATTCCATTCTCGCACTCTGTAGGTTGTCTTTTAGTTTTCTTGACCACTTCTTTTACTGTGCAGAAGCTTTTTATCTTGATGAAGTCCCAATAGTTAAAAAAAAAAAAAGAAAGAAATCAAAGCCAGAGTTTATTGAGCTATTAGCAGCCAAGAATCATCTGATAAACTGCAAGAAAGGTTGGGCTTCACACTACACGTAAGATGGGATTTAGGCCAGTTTTAACGGAATCTTCAGGGACAAGGTAAAAACCAGCCAGGTTGCAACTCTTATTATAAATTCAAAAATGGATAATTCAACTATTGCCCAAATTGTACTAAAAGCTTAATGGAAAAAGAACTGGGTCCTAGTTGCATTTTCTAAACTTGCTACATGGCTTCAAAATACATCTGAACAATGAATTGCAGAGCATATGGATTCATACTGCATGCCTCAAATAAACGTGTGTGTTCTTTTTCCTTTTGGGGTGATTTAATTCACATCACATTTTTGCATAGGGGAATAGGAGGAAGGTGAACTTATAACCATTATTTCTGCTGTAAGATCATTTCCCCATCTTTCAATATGAATCTTCTCACCAGTGGGAAAGGATTCCAAACTGCTTGGCTGTAGACTCACTTCATAATACATCAAAGCCTCAGCTCGACCCCAGCAGAGAGACATTTCAGAAGGACCTGTCATTCTCATCATCAGCAATGTCTCCAAAAATTGTGTACTCATTTTGTTCAATGTGAACACTTTTGTATAAAAGATAACCCCTTTTCAACAAGGATTCTTATAACGAAGAAACTCTGTGAACAGTAAACAACTGTATGTCAATGAAGAGTGAGCTGAACCCACAGGAATGTTTTTGATTGAAGAGAATTTCATCATCAGGGATTTGATATTTTTAAAGTACTGTTGCAACTGTCTCCTTTTCCTCTATCACAATGTAAGAACAGCCTTTCTCTTGAATGAGATTTCCTAAAACTATTCTTTCTAGAGTTAACAAGCAACCTGTGGCCAAGACTCAGCAAGGCCAAAGAATGTCTAAGAAATGAGCCGTGTAGGCTCTTTGACCCTGAATGAACCTGAAGATCAAGGAGTAACAGAGAAAGGGTTTGGGTCTGAGCTGCATTTCAAGGAAAGCTGATAAGGAATAATTCAGATTAATGCAGGGGATACGGCCTGAATCCTGAGCACCCAGAGGAATGAACATGAACACTGCAGTCAGAAGCACTCCACTATTCACTGGCCATGTAACCTTGGCCTGTGGCAAAGTTAATTTCTTGGCACCTCTATTTTCTCTTATGTAAAAGGAAGATAGGATTTTTTAACCTCATAAGGTTGTACTGGGCATAAATGAGACACTGGCTAAAACACCTATATACTAACTTGGCAGATAGAGTTTTGTCCGGGTTGTCATCCCCGATGAATAAAATATATCTAAAATAAAATGTTTACAAATAAAGATTGAAAATTCTTCTTGAGTATTTGTTAAGAACATTGTTTTTGTTAATAAACATGATGTGGAGAATTCATGGCCATAATTTATGGTGGAAGGAGGTTTGCAATGAAAACCATTTTTGATGCTTAGATAAAGGACAGCAAAGGGAACACTCATGTCACCTAGAAGCATCACACCTAATATCACTTCCTGAGAAGCTATTAATTTAAATCATTAAACCCAAAGTTGTTGAGAGACAGAAAATGCCACAGAGCCCTTGTAAGTTTGTTCGTAGACCACAAGTAAGTTCCCACCCTCTTGTGTAGTGTCTGCTAGTCCATTTTTTTCATCTATGCAAATGAACAGGAGGCAGATGGCAAGGGTTATATCCCTGTTCTGATTCTAATTGGCACTTTCATTTTCTGCAAAATAAAAGTCACTTCATTAACCAATGCTCAAGCAATTGACTAACTCCTCCTTTCAGCAAGTCTAGAGAATTTATCTAGGATGATACTATATAGAAATGCTGTTTTCAGGGAGCCCCGCAGGGCTATATTGAGTAACAGACTAGCCTGGAGAAGCCTGGAGAACACTAGAAACTCTTGGGACTTATAAGAGCTGCCAGAAAGTAGGTTTCCTTGTGTTTCTAATGAGTCAACAGCCATTGTTTGCTGTATGAAGAGGCAGGACATCAGATAGGGTTAATGGTACCAAGTAGGAAAAGCCGATCTGGCCTAGATTATAGGATCCACCCCTGCTAGCTAAGTGGCTTTGAGCAAATTACCCAAACTTTCTTAATCTTGTGTGCATCATCTGTGGAACAGGTGCTGACAATAATGCCTACAATAATAATGATGAATGTTAAATACATTAATATGGAAAGAACTTTCTTAAGCCTTAATGTTCAGACAAATCAGTAGGAATCTTGCTAAAGTGAAGATCTTGACTGAGCAGATGTGATCATGCATTTCTAATGGGCTCCCAAGAATTTCAGTGCTGCTGGTGCTAGCACAATCTTTCTAGGAGTCAGTCTTTAAAGATGTTGTCTTGGGCCTGGTGCATTATAAATATTCAGTAAATATTTACTTTATGATGATGATTTTTATCCATTAAAAATCCCAAATCAAAGAATTCTGCATACTGGCCCTCCTTTCAGCTATGGAATGCCTTGAACTCTCTACTAACCCTCAGGAACAGTGATGTTCAAGAAAAGTTTACATACAGTAAAATAACATTGGGGCAGTAGGCTAAATATTCACACCCAAAGAGATCAGGTCCTAATACTTCACACCTGTGTTCAAATTTGACTTTATAAGGAAAAGCGGTCTTTGCAGATATGAGTCAATTTAGAATTCTGAAATGAGATTATCCTGAACTATCTGAGTGAGCCCTAAATGCCATTGCAAGTGCCTTCATAAGAAAGTGACTGAGGGAAATTAGATGCACATACAGAGGAAAAGGTGGTATAAGAAAAAGGCAGAGAGAGGTGCCTCGGTGGCTTGGTCAGCTAAGCATCTGACTCTTGATTTTAGTGCAGGTCATGATCTCAGGATCATTTTGAGGATCAACCTCTGCATTTGTGAGGAGTCTGCTTGGGATGCTCTCTCTCCCTATCCCACTGTCTCTCCCCTTGAGCGAGCTCTCTCTCTCTCAAATAAATAAATAAATCTTTAAAAAGAAGGAAACAAACAAACAAGCAAGCAAAACGAGAGTGGAAGGAGGTGGCCAAAAGCCAAGGAAAGCTGGCAGCCACCAAAAGCAGGAAGAGGCAAACAAGGATCCTCCCCTAGAGCTTCCAGGGGGAACACAGTCCTGCTGACACCTTGATTTTGGATGTCTAGCCTCCAGAACCATGAGATAATATATTTCCTTTGTTTTAAGCTGCCAAGTTTGTAATACTTTGTTACAGCATTCATAGGAAATGAACACAACTGGTTTAAGTGTTCATATATACAAGCACAGTTCCAAATACCTCAAAAGCTAAGCATTTTACAGGGTAAATTATTTTCTCTTTACTTACAGAAACAACCTGACCATCAGAAAAAGCCAAAAGAGACTGAGGTATTAACAATGAGTTTTATTTTAGGGAATTAGAAAAACTCTATATTCTGCTCTTATGTAAAATACAGAAATTTTTGAAGAAAGTTGCCCCAATTCTAAGCATGACAAAATACCAGATAAACCATAAAATTATAACTTTTATGAAATAGACACCTAAAACTGAAGCGGCATTTGTGTCTTCACTGGCCTACACTAATCTTTCACCATTTCAGAAACACTTACAGAATTTTCAGTGAAGCATTTCTGTAGTGCAGGGGGTGGTTGACTTAGAAGGCATCTGATACCTTCAATGCCCCCCAGGCCCTGGAAGAGGCAGGATTCAGTTGAATTCAGTCTTTCGCATCAGAGAGTACCAGGTTTTATCAGAAAGCACCCTGCCTGGGTTAATTGGCTATCACAAATTTAACCATATATAAAAAGGAGTTTTAAAGAAAAACCCAACAACCCAGAATTCTATACACGATGAAAAAAAAATAGGTGAAATAGGGATTTTTCTGGACAATAAATGCTCAAATATACCAGCAGAAATGTTCTTCAAAAAGTCCTCAAAGATGTTCATCAAGCAAAAGAAGGCAGATGGCAAACTTAGATCTATAGAAAGAAGAGTGAGACAATGGAAAAGGTAAACATAAAAAGATATTTCTGGTTTTAATCATTCTAAAACACAGCTAAGACAAAAAGAGTTACAATGAATTATGGAGCCTCTAACACCAGTAAAAGTGAAATGGGTAACAAGAAAGGATGGAAGGGAGGGACCATATGGTTCTTACACACAAATAATGTAATTTAAAAGCAGACCGTGATAAGCAAAAATATATTTTGTAAATTCTTCTCTAAGAAGAACTGCACTACACACTTGTTAAAAACAGCAAGGAAGACTTTTTCAAGGCTACAGCAATAGGGGAAAGAGATTGAATTCAACTCCATTGGAACAAAAGGCAGGCGGATTTTTAAACACTGGGGTGAGCCAATGGAAAAGTCCTGGAGGACACTGAGAATGGCTCATCAATGTACTTGGGCCATATGAGTTTGCCAATTGTTGCCTGTTGAAGTTACACTCCCACCTTCCCACAGAGACCCTACTTTTCTTGAGGGTCGTGTTTCAAAGGGATGGCTCCCAGGTCCTTGAGAAAGACTGATATCTCAAAGGGGCAGAGATAGGACTTATAATTACAAGTTTTCCAAATAAGCAGTCTATGAAAAGGGAGATCCAGAGGCCCAGAGTCAGGAAGAAGCCTGCACAATATTTCCTTCAAACTCCAGAAACAGTAAGGCCAACTGGGCATTGGTCACTCCAGAAATCCTCCAAACCAAGAGAAAAAACAAATGACCTTGAACTAATAAGCCAATATTAGAGATAAAATGGGATCCTAAACAATACTCAATACAAAAGCAGACAGAAAAAAGAGAGATGGAATAAGTAGAAAGCAAGTAGTAAGATGGTAGGTTTTAATCAAACCATATCAATAATTACATGAAATATAAATGGTCAGTACACCCCAATTAAAAGAGGTTATCTGATTATACTAAAAAGAAGATTGGGGCACCTGGGTGGCTCAGTCAGTTAAGTGTCTGCCTCGCTCAGGTCATGATCCCAGGGTCCTGGGATGGGGTCCCACAAAGGGCTCCTTCCTCAGCAGGAAGTCTGTTTCTCCCTCCCCCTGCCCCTCTGTCCCTTCCCCTGCTTGTGCTCTCTCACATGCTGGCTCTCTCTCTTTCTCATGGGTAAATAAAAGTGTTTTAAAAAATAAAAATAATAAAAAGAAGATTGAATTAGGGGCTTCCGGGTGGCTGAATTGGCTAAGCCTCCAACTCTTGATTTTTGGTTCAGGTTGTCATCTCAGGGTCATGAGATCCAGCCAGAGCAGGCTCTGCACTTATCACAGAGTCTGCTTGAGATTCTTTCCTCCTCTCTCTCCCTCCCCCTCTGCTACTTTCCCTCACTCACTTTCTCTCTCTTTCTAAAATAAATAAATAAATAAATAAATAAATAAATAAATAAATAAAATCTTTACAAAGAAAATTCTCTCTTTCTGCCCCTCCCCTGCCCACTTTTGCACATACTCTCTCCCTTCCTCTAAAAGAACAAAACCAAAAAAAAAATAAAAAAAATAAAAAAAAATAAAAGAACAAAACCAAAAAAAAAAAAAAAAAAAGACTGAATTATATAAGAAGCTCACTTTAAAAATAAAGGCAAGATAAGACAAAAAGAAAGAAAATAGAAGGATAGAAAAACACAATCAAAAGAAATCTGGAATGGGAATATTAATATCAAAGAAACATCAGAAGAAGGAATATTACCCACAGTAAAGAGAAATATTACATAATAATGAAGGCGTCAACTCACCGTGAGGACACAGTGATCCTAACCATGTATGTAAGAATCCATCAGAATCCATCAAGAAATGTGTGGTATCATGTCAGCAGCACTGGTACCGTCTGGGAGCTTGCTAGATGCAGAGCCTCAGGCCCCAGCCCTGCTGGTTAAAAACTGCATTTATAACAAGATCCCCACATGGTTTTAGTGCATTTTAAACCCTAAGAACACTGATAGAGAGCATCAGGCCACGCTTCCAATAGAGAATAAATGCTCAGGTAGTGTATTTTCATAGCAGTTCTCAGCACAAGGCATGAAAAAATGCTAACTCTGTGAGGTGATGGATACATTGATTAACCTGATTGTGACTGTGTCACAATGTGTACAAATAACTCATTAAGTTTTACTCCTTGAATATATATAATTTTTAATCACCAATTACTCCTCAGCGAAGCTGAAAAACAATTAAAATCTATATTATTCCACAAACTGTTCAATGTAAATACAAATAAGATAAAACAATTCAACGAACCTATAACAATTTAGCCAAATAATTACAATTTTTTAAAATTCTTTAGAAAAGAATCTTTTTTGCCTCATGGGTTCATAGAGGATACAGAATTTAGCAAAAATGTTTTATAATAAAGATTTGAAAGTTGGAGACTAAAAGTATTAATATGAAAAACATTTAAAAGTATGAGAAACATTCTAAAATCATGTTTTAAAGGTACTTTTAATCATCACAACTCTCTAGTTAGGTAATTGCTCTAAGCTGTTCGAACCACAAATACAGGTTTCCCCATTGCTTTATTGATGAGCATCAATAGTCTGTAGTCATTTACACTTTCAAGTAGTCATTCTGGTTCCACGCTGCTTTAATGGGAGGCCCTGGCCCTTCCCCTAGATATTTTGATTTTATTAGACTGTAGCGAAGCCCTGGTAGCTACAGTTTTTTAAAGGTCCCCAAATGACTCTAATGTACAGCCAGGGTTAAAAAAAATCTTTATTTTAACAAATTAAGAGTTTTGGAGGTTTTTTTGAGAGAGAGAAAATGCATGTGCATCAATGTGCATGAGAGGCGGGAGAGGCAGAAGGAGAGAGAGGATCATTAAGCAGGCTCCACACCCAGCGCAGAGCCTGATGTGGGGGCTCAATATCACCACCCTGAGATCATGACCTGAGCCAAAATCAAGAGTCAGATGCTCAACTGACTGAGCCTCCCAGGCACCCCGCAAATTACGGTCTTTTAAAAAATACACAAAACTAATAACTTTGATTGCAACCCAGTATCTGTTGTTCATTTTACTTCTCCATTTTGTCATTTCACCACAGTTGGTAAATGAAAAAAAGAATCTGTCGCACTAGTCCAGACAAGCACAAAGAAAGAGTAGTATCGTTGACTACAGCGTAACAGCATCAGACATCAGCATTTAATGGCACAATAGTATACACACACTTTGTATACTTATGACACACCATGCGGAGAGAAATTGTAGAGATTACAAAGCTTTGCTTTGGATTTACCTACAAACACATGCACAGCAAAACAATACGGATTAAGGAAATCAGTTCCCTTTTAAGTTGAAAACAAGGAGGAAATGGCATTGATGGAGTTAAAGTTGGGCTTATTGGCTTATGTAGAAGGATGGCACCTGCTGACCATCAGGATCACCACCTTAGAATGTACTCAGGCCAGGAAGCAGCAGCCTGCCCCACTCCTCCTTATGCAAATTGACCTGTAACAGGTAGGGGAGAGGAAATCTTCTTTGCTGAGCATTCCTGTCCTGGGCACTTTCTGGTTGTCTGTCACTATTGTCCCTTGCAACAGCCCCTACGACCTACAGCATGGAAGCTACTGTGTACCCATTTTGCAGATGGGGAAACACTACCTCAGAAATGCTAATCAACTCCACCAAATTTATCCAGCTAATAAGTGGTAGATTCAATCTGTGGGTCTGAACCAATCTGTGGGCTCCAAATGCTCCTCTTTCTCTGGTCACCCTGATATCTTCCAGGCATCAGAGTGGTGGTCAAGAAAGAATGTGCCCCTGTCCTGTGCATTTTACGATGTTCAGTAGAATCCCTGGCCTCTACCTCCCAGATGTCGGCAGCACCCATCCACCAATGGTAACAACCAAAATGTCTCCAGACTTCACCAAACGCCCCATGGGGGACCCAAGTTACCCTTGGTTAACAACCCTTGCCCCAGATACAGATGGCCGACACATGGAAAGATGCTCAACATCACTCATCATCAGGGAAATGCAAATCAAAACCACAATGAGATGTCACCCACACCTGTCAGGATGGCTAAAATAAAAAACACAAGAAACAACAAGTGTTGGCGAAGATGTGGAGAAAAAAGAACCCCCACGCACTGTTGGTGGGAATGCAAACGGGTGCAGCCACTCTGGCAAAGAGTATGGAGGGGCCTCAAAAAGTTAAAAATAGAGAGAGAGACAAACCATAAGAGATCCTTAACTCTAGAAAACAAACTGTGGGTTACTGGAGGGGAGGTGGGGGGAGAGGATAACTAGGGAAAGGGCATTTAGGAGGGTATGTAATGGAATGAGCAGTGGGTGTGATGTGCAACTGATGAATCATTAAATTCTACCCTTGAAACTTAAAAAAAAAAGAAAAAAAAGAAAGAAAGAAAAGAATAAAGAAGAAAGAAAGAAAGAAGGAAGGAAGGAAGGAAGGAAGGAAGGAAGGAAGGAAGGAAGGAAGGAAGGAAGGAAGAGAAAGAAAGAAAGAAAGAAAGAAAGAAAGAAAGAAAGAAAGAAAGAAAGAAAGAAAGAAAGAAAGAAAGAAAGAAAGAAAGAAAGAAAGAGCCCAGGCAGCCAGCTGGGGACAGGGAATTTCTCAGAGAAGAAATTTTCCAGGCAGGATCTCCAGAAGCTAGTTATTCACACTCCTATTCCTATTATGCCCCAGAGGATGACAGCTACTACAAGGTGATCTGAACTGGGCAAGTAGATGGTAAAGGTGGGAAAACTAGAACCTTCTGCTGTGCAGGGGTGGAAGTAAGGCCTTGATGTGGAGGTGTGGGTATTAGGATCCTCACTTCGAACTCTGACTTCTTCCCATGAATGTTTCATCACAGACTAGGCTCTGTGTTATTACTATGTATAAAGATGCTCAAAGTTAACAGAGCCTTTAGTGAGCTGGTTGGAGCCCAAGTAATATGACCAAATGGAGTGACTGATCAGGCCAGGAGATTCCAGGTTTACACCTGTCATCCCGAGGTGCCATTTGTTTTTGACATTCCTGAACTTTTCATTTTAAAACAAAATAGTAGTAATAATAATCCTATTGAATTAGGTCAGGATAGGTTTGAACCTCCCGCTTCTGTCATGGTCTCATGCATGAGATGCAGTTGTCCTTTTAACATGGGATTAAATTTGAAAGACAACCTGTACTGTCTGGAGGTTCAACCATGCCCCACATTTTAAAGATGTTTCCATGAAAACTTTGGCTGTGTTTCCTGAAGGAGAAAAGAACAGTCCAGGCCTGTGATGTATCGCATGCAAAGGTCTCTATAAGTCTAGGTCTCTATCTAAATGTAAGCGGTCCTCCAAGGGTAGCTCATATTTCACTATTTGCTAGAATAGCAAAACAAGTTTCAGTGGGGCATGCAAATGATCACTTTTCAAATGATAGAACACTAAAATATTTTATAAGCTCTTTTTCCAGAGGTCTCCAGGGATTTGCTTTAAGTATTTGCACAAATAAGTTATAAATGGATACATCACAGCAGACTCAGTGGAGCAAGGAGGAGGCTCCACAGAATGAATTTTAAACTGCGTCCACACTAAAGGGGAGTGCTCACTATCAGCCAGAGCACAGGCTTTGCTTCTTTTTTTTCTTTTTTAATTTTTATTTATTTATGATAGTCACAGAGAGAGAAAGAGAGAGAGGCAGAGACACAGGCAGAGGGAGAAGCAGGCTCCATGCTCCGGGAGCCCGATGTGGGATTTGATCCCGGGTCTCCAGGATCGCGCCCTGGGCCAAAGGCAGGCGCCAAACCGCTGCACCACCCAGGGATCCCAGGCTTTGCTTCTTAATCCTTTACAAATCTCTCCATTCTGTGACTTTCCAGGTAGACTCTTGGTTGGGCGTCCTTCATCACATTTAATCTTTCTCTCTTCTCAAGTACTCATGAACATGGTATGTGGCCTTATTAAAATCGACTCCTGCACAAGTCATGGGGAAAACTTAATTGGCTTTCCAGGCAACTCTCTTTGTGATTACATTTAATACGAATGTTATGCATATTAGCCTGAGTGAAGAAATACACGAAGAAAGGTATTAACAGTAATCATAAAACCTTACCAGAGCAGGGGCAGAGCATGGTGCTGCACAATATGTCTTTGCTCTACCCACATGTTACACAGCAAGGAGCAATAATGTACAGCCCAATGAAAAATGGCATTTGGCATGCAAATTAAAGACAGAACAAGGCTCCCAATCTTGGCCCTGTACGCACCCAATATAAACTCAAACCTGGAAACAATTAAGCTTGCCTATAAATCCAGAGCCTTGGGAAACTAAATGGAGCCCTATATCAAAGAAGATACAAAGAAGGCATAGGAAGAAGACTCATTAGCCAAATTCACACAGTGGTTTGATGAGTGTTGCTAAGAGGTAGGAGCTGATAGAACTTTTATAAAATCTCAGATCTACCCTTTAAGGCACTGAAATTATAATGCTAGATCATAATATCATTGATATTTTGTAATGAAAACTTTGAAATCCAGGGGGTAAAAAAGCTATTTTTTAAAGGCTCTTTTACTCATCCCTCGTCTTGATCACCAGAATTACAGCTAATAATTGCATTCTAACAGTGTCTGAAAAGAAATCTGACCCTCCTTCTTATTCATCACCCCACCCCACTCAGGATACTTCTTCTCACCCTCAGATTCCTTCCTTCCCACCAAATCTCTATATTTTCATTTCTTCTCATCCAAATGAGAGTAGGATCCAACCCATAAATACTGTCTATCAGGCTGCTCTGCTGTATGTTTTTCCAGGCTGAAGAACAGAACCAGGAAAGCCCCTCGGGTGCAGATTGAGCCAGCAACACATTCTGCTCTTACATCAATCAGGTTCATTGTATTTCAAGTGCAACACAGAATGACACTCACAATTTACAATAAGTGAGAATGTGTTCATGGATTCAGGGCCTTAGCCAACCTCATCTCTAATTCTAAAGCTGACCATTGAGTTCTCTCCTATTTTTCACTGTGGAGGTAGGTATGTGTGGACTCTTAAAATGCATATGTTGGGTACAGATGTCAGTCAATAGCCCAGGATGCATAAACTTCAAAAATTAGTACAACTACAACCCAGCAATTGTACTACTGGGTA
Organism: Canis lupus baileyi; assembly: GCF_048164855.1. Lineage (NCBI taxonomy): Eukaryota > Metazoa > Chordata > Mammalia > Carnivora > Canidae > Canis > Canis lupus. Next base: position 2,612,332 of record NC_132868.1, on the reverse strand, counting down.
TTTACACCAAAGATACAGATGTAGGGAAACACTGGGACACCTGCACCCCAATGTTCATAGCAGCAATGTCCACAACCGCCAAACTATGGAAAGAGCCAAGCTTTTGACAGATGAATGAATAAAGAAGATGTGGTCTATAAATACAATGGAAAAAAAAAGGAAAAGAAAAAAAGAAAAATAAATAAATAAATAAATAAATAAATAAATAAATAAATGCAATGGAATATTACTCAGCCATCAGAAAGATGCATACCTACCATTTATATCGACGTGGATGGAGCTGGAGGGTATTATGCTGAGTGAAGTAAGTCAGTCGGAGAAGGGCAATCATCATATGGTTTCACTCACATGTGGAATATAAGAAATAATGAAAGTGACAATAGGCGAAGGGGGAGAACTGAGTGGGGAAAAATTAGAGAGGAAGACAAATCATGAGAGACTCCTGACTTTGGGAAACAAACAAAAGGTTGTGGAAGGGGAGGTGGGTGGGGAGATGGGGTAACTGGGTGATGGGCACTAAGGAGGGCACATGATGTGATGAGAACTGGGTGTATGTTGGCAAATTGAATTTAAATACGTTTTTTTTTTAATTACTATGACAAAATGCTACAAAAATTATAAGCCAAAACTACTATATTTCCTCATGTTTTCATCATCTACTGATTTGCTTATTGGTCTTCCAAAGCATTTATCCAATCTTGAGGACCATATTTTAAATACATGTACACCATTTGTTTACCCTTAAGAGGAATTCTTTTGATGGATTGTTGGGGGCTACTCATCAACAGTCTTCAGTCACACAATATAATTCTTAACAATCACTCTGAGTACTTGCAAGAGAAAAGTATTTAAAATTTAAAAATAGTTATGCACCTCACTGAGGCCTGACACAGGAAAAAAATATGTTGCAGATTTGGGGTTGCGAGGGGAAATTATATCTTTAAGAGAAAACTGCTCATGTATATATTTTATTACTTTCATCATTACTAATGCTGTTTGTGTAAACTACAACTACAAATGCATAAGCTACATTATCAGTATACGTTAACATACCTATTTTTTTTTATAATTCTACACCTTGAACAAATATGTATACTGGTAAAGATATGGCTGTGCCTTTTGTCTATATTGGAGAATCCTGCAAGCCACTTACCATCTGTGGTTTGCCTCATCCTGTCTCCTAATGTCAAACTCTTTACAAGACTTTTCCATCACAAATAGCATTTAACATTAGGAAATACTTCTAACTCCAGTGACTTAGAAACACATGATTTCCATTGGCCACTAGTCTGTAGCTGGCAGCAGTCAAGCAAAGTTTGAAATTCCATTAGGAAGCAGCCCTTCTCATGCCTTTCACTCCAGGCTGGGTTTCTTGTCACCCTTACTGGGCTCACTTCCTCTCATGAGGGAGCAAGAGAAGTCTCCCCAGTCCATGCAGGTCTGAGATGTTTTCCTTGTCCTTCAGATCTAAATTTAGAGGTCACCTCTACAGAGCTGCCCTTCCTTACGGCCCAAATTAGGTCTCTGCAGAGAAAGAGTATCCATGATTGAGAGGTTGCTTAAGAACACCTGGGCCATAGCTTTGCCATCCACAGATGGGGACCTGGCCTCACTGATGCTGAATTGGTACGATCCTTGTCAACATTCCCTTAAAGAGAAGCTCAAATAAAATGGAGATAAGTGGAAAGGTGATGTAAAGCCCCATGTATAACAGGACAGTTCTAATGTGGCAAAGTGGGAGTTCTTTGTCTCAATTCTGGAAGGACTTTATACATGCATAGAATGAGCCACTGGCAGCTTAACGCAGGGGACCAGGAAGAGCCAGACAGCAGCTGCTATGGCTCAGGGGAGCTCCTTGCTGCTGTTATGCTTTGTGTCCTTCATTAAAAATAAATGGGGACGCTGTCGTGTGGCTTCTGCCTACTAATCCATGACACCTGAATGGCTGTGGTCTCCTTCATGCTTCTCTCTCCTCGCATCCAGCAGTTTCCTTTGTAACACTACACTCCCCATCTTCATACCTCCTACGTATCTCACACTCGTGTCATATAATACATTCATACACTAAGATCAAATAAAGTTACATACCTGAATAGTCGCTTATTTTCTGTGTCTACTCCTCTTAAGCAAAGTCCGTGAATCGGGGAATGTGAGCATTTTTCTCACCATCATTCCACCACTGCTTGCGCCAGAGTGCCTGACACACAGGAGTCAGACACACTTAACTAATTTTCTAAGTAGATCAATGTTGAGATGATAACAAAGACTCTGCAATGGTACCAGGACACTGGGTGTTGTTTCCTCCTCAGCCAAGCAGTGGGCAACTATCCCCATCACCAGGAAGAATCAATAAGTTGGTCCTCTCTTGCCCCACTTCCTGATTCAGTAGAAGCTGAGAATCTTTCCATAGGTGGGAGCTGCAGGGTAAGAGATGGATGTGAGGTAGAAAGGTGCTTCACTGGCTCTTCACTCCTTCAGTGACATTTCTCATTGAATCAGTCCCTAAAAATTTCTAGTTGTTTCCATGGTGTCCTTTTGTACATATACACCAACAGGATATTTCACAAAAGTAGATAAATTAGACATTTTCAAATAACTTGATAAGAAACCTAGTTTTGAAGGCTTATTTTTGGATACTCAATGGCACTTGCCCCCTGGCAAAGAAATAGCAGTTACAATTCAGACATTCATTGACAACTTTTTATTAATTCACATCATTTCTACATTTTCATTATTTGTTCTTCAAAATAAAATGATTGTTTTAGCATAATTCACAAAATCAACTGATATATGTTAATTCAGACCAAAAGAAGCTGCTCAAATGAAAACAGTCTTGTCCAAGACTAGTAGGTGTCACATGAAGCCCTCAGTCCCAGCTCTGACCACAATTAACATAAAATGATTCTTTTTTTTTAAAATTTTTATTTATTTGTGATAGTCACAGAGAGAGAGAGAGAATGAGGCAGAGACACAGGCAGAGGGAGAAGCAGGCTCCACGCACCCGGAGCCCGACGTGGGATTCGATCCCGGGTCTCCAGGATCGCGCCCTGGGCCAAAGGCAGGCGCCAAACCACTGCGCCACCCAGGGATCCCTAAAATGATTCTTGTCATAGAGAAAAGTTTAGTGAGAAAGACCCACACCTGTCTCCTTGCAGCCCTTCCTAGAAAATGCTTTATCACCAGAAACACGAAGTTAGGCAGACACGAAGTTAAGCAAATGTTTGTAGACCCCAATTCTAATTTAATGCTGACCAAGCTTTTCATTCAATAAGTTATAGATGAAGCAGTTCATAATTTATAACCAGGATTTACAATAAAAATATGTGAAAAATTCCACATACAGTATTTTCTTCATTGATAAAAGCTCATGTGGCCTCCCCCACACCATCTGACTTCTATTCTTTGCCTGTTATTCCGATTATTACACCCTTTCAAGTCAACCTGATATTTTCTGAGGTATATCTTTCACTTCATAGTACAACGTGTTTACTGTTTCCATGTTAAGAAAGCTTCGATCCTGTTTTTCACAGCTGCCTCACATCCTCTAACTTCCTTACGTATATAGACTTAGTATTGAACATGTAAAGCACTCCCACTGTTTTCTGTTATTAAATACATTTTGATATATAAATTATTTCAGCTTTTTAAATTGTTCTCTTGGTATAGATTTCCAGGAGAGAAGATAAGGATCGAAGCATGTGAATATTTTTATGGCTCTTTCTGTGTTTGGATATTTAACTATTTTACAAAAAGGATGGGTTATTTCCATCACTCTAGGACTCTAAAAGCATATCACTTTCATAAAGACCTCATCAAAATTCACTTTAAGTTTCAATTTTTTATTATAAAAAATATCAGTATCTCTTTCTTAATTATCAGTGGGGTTGAACATTATTCCACATGTTTATTCTATAGGATCACATGAATTGTCTATCTATTCACATTTTTAGCCCATTCTTCTGTTTCCTTCCATTTTTTAAAAGGTCTTCCCAAGGGCTGCTTGAGCCATGAAAACAAATCTGACCTAAATGCAAAAGGCCATAGAAGCAAAATCAGCACAAACCTGCCATGTTACTGTAGAGAACAGGGTTGTCACCAGAACCACATTAGCAGAAAAATAATCCTTTGAAGGAAATGTCTGCTTGACCTACTCAGTCTTTAGAGCTGAAGGCATTACTGTGGATTTGAGGGCCACACTTCATTAGGAAGTTGTAAAATTTGCTTTTAAATCATCAAATAACTTTTCAACAAACACAGTGATTGGTCATTAAGGATAAAGCAGGTTATATGTAATTAAGCATCCAACTAAAGAGTAGGGAAAACCTACAGAGCTCATTCACCGCATGATCTGATTATACATTCATTGTTGAGCACTCATAGACAAATAAAGGTTAGGGTAATTTGGATCCTGCATTTTCTGAGGTTTTGGGTAGGGAACACATCCCATGTTACTTGATATCACAGAGAAGGGCAACCCCACGGAGCACCCAGTGTTCCGGGAGCTGGGTCGTCCTGAGGTCCACGGCGGCGATGTAGTTCAAGTCCGTTCGGACTGGCTTCTTGTAAATGGGGCAGGAATAAAACCGAGAATCTCTTAAAGCTACAAAAAAATTCATAAAAAAAATTTGGTGAATTTCTAAATTAAGCAGCCCAAACAGAGAGCAGAGTCAAATTTGTGCATTCTAAAGATTATTCCAAAGTTTGGCTAGAATGAGAGAAATTCTTCCTGAGGTAAGTCAGTCTCTAGATGTGAAGAAGACACACCTGCAGGTTTCCAGGAAGTGACAAACAACCAGGCATCTTCAGGTTCATCCCATTGGCCTCTTGTCCCATGTCCTTGAGAGTAACCCCTGCCCATGTGAAATGACTATGAACTTCCCACTGCTTCCTTTCCACCCATCAATTCAATATGGCCCCTCCACCCTTTCTCCTTTACTTCCCACCAAACCTTGTGCATGCACACCCTCTCCATTTTTCTCTCATCGCTTGCCTTTGGCACAAGGCATCTGTCACTTTTAATGTCCAGCACCAATGCTCACCACTATTATTTCAGCATATTAGGATTGTGATTTCAAAATCCTGCCTTCAACCCTCTGTACCATAGTCTAAACCACATTTGAAATCACAGGACAGAGGACATTGCCTATCCCTATCAGGGGTGGTTAAGTTATCCATGTGTGCAGAGGAAGAGAAGTAGCTGGGAAGCAGAGAGCCATGACACAGTTCAGCTCCCTGAGACGCAATCAACCTTTTTGGAGTAGATCAATACATGGAGTTCCCAAAACTATATATGCAACAAAAGGCAACCTCTGTATGTTCATCTATCAAAGACCCTTTCTAATGCATTCATCCCTACCAAAGGCTCACTTTCTCTCCAGTTTTGGAAACCCCATGGTCAGGGATGAATCCAGGTCTTGGGGGTCCTTATACAAGGCAGAGGGGCAAAGGGCTTCAAGAAAAAGAATAAAAATTTACACATACTAAATTAGGCTTTGGAAGAAGCCTCTGCATTGAGTAGCTTGGAGGTTCAGCTTCCTCAGTTTCTCATTCAATCTACACCACCTGCGCAGTTTATCTGCACATCTCCTAGTATCTGGCGCAGGAAGCAGTACATTATCTCTTCTCTCCCAGTTGTAAATTATCTCAGCACAAACATGGGGTCTGCACCCATCCTTGCACTCCCCTACAAGACCAATATTATAAATGACCGCCACATAAACATTCAGACAAAAGCACATTTAACTAAGAGGAGAACTTTGCTTCGGTGAACTCGTGTGACATGTGTGGACACTGAAACATGGAAACAGCAACTCTCAATTCTCTACATGCAGTGTTGACATAGTGCTGAAATTATTTCCCAAAACTAACTTGGCTCAAGAATCCATCTTTTTCCTTCAAATTCCAAAAGCAAGCCACCTTCGAAAGTTAAGATCTCATTTTTTGACCCAATAAAATCTCCTATCTGCTCTGCCATGTGTTTTTATATCTCCACTGTGATTCATTTTATTGGAAGAAGTTAAACACTTGAATATGATGATGTTATACATTAAGTTTCAATATAAAGCAAATATTCTAAAGCAGTGGTTCTTAACCAAGGATCATTTTACTCTTGGGGGACATTTGCGACTATCTAGAGACTTTTGTGGTTTACCACAACAGTGAGACTGCTACTGGCATCTAGTGGGTAGAGTCCAGAGATGCTGCCAACATGCTATAATGCACAGGACAGCCCCTCCCAACAGAGGACATTTGGCCAAAAATACCAATAATATCAAGGTCAGGGAACCCTATTCTAAAATAGACTCATACATAGTTTACAGTACTTTAGAACTATATGTTCACTTAATCCCACGAAATTAATCATTAGAACCAATTGAAATTAAATTAACACCTAATTTTTTTGTGACATCTAATTTTTAAGTCTAGGTGTTATTTTTTAAATTACCATGGGAATATCATTAGTAATAATTATTAGGCAGTGCATTCATGGAGTGTAGTTAATATGAACATTCTGACTGATCTAATTAAATAATCCTGGGATCTGTAAATATATAATAAATGTTAAATATTGTTCTTCTTGATGCAAGTTTGACTAACATCCTAAATCTTGAAGTAACCCATTGTAGTCTCACATTTGGTGCAAATGTAATTATAATATGTATGCAATAATTAATAGATGTAATTATAATAATTACACCTCAAGAAGCATTTGACCACTTGGATTTTAATTCCAAAAGAAAAGATGAATTGGGGGTAAAAATAGCATTCTTTTCAATAAGCAGGTAAAAAACAACTCTCAGATATATTTATCCAATTTTATTCATTTGTAATTGCTGTAGAACCAAAGGTGCCCATGCCAAATCACAGCACGCAGCAAACTTCTGCAGTAGGATTAGAAGCCACTGAACATACCATTTCATAGTCAAAGTGCTGACAGACGCTAAATAACCACATAAACAGATGATTCAAAACCATTAGCCCTAGTTAGACAAAGAAATTTGAAGATAAAACCAAACATGCTAGGTAGGTAAAGCTAATCAGCTAAACATATTTAAAGCCTTAGGGTCCCAGAAGGAGGAGCAGAGACAAGAAGCTGTCTAAATTGGTGAACTCTATGCTTTAGGATCTGAAAAGCTTGAATAAAACACCTTAAGGGAGTTTCATTTTCTGACTCTTTCACTTCCCTCTCTAGCCTACATTTTTCATCCAAGTTCTAGTATATCATTACACCAGATGTTCTTTCCAATATCCAAAATAATCTAGTTACATAGAGATTCCCTATATAACCTTTAAATCATCCTTTTAATTTAACTCCTCTTTGCAAAAAACATTTAAGTGATTAAATGGTGCACTCATGTATTTCTTTTAATCCTTCAACAAACATGTGAGTGAATATATTAATAATAGCAATTGATTTATTGTATGATTGTATGATATGTTAGACACTGTCGGCTTAATGCTCTTCACAATCCTATGGGATGGGTACCATTATTAAATCCATTTTGCAGGTGAGAAAACGAAAATAACAAGGTGAGCTTGTTATGTAGGTGATAAGAATCAAACCTGGCCAGAATGAGTCAAGAGCCTATGATCCTTAATCTCATCAATAGTCAGAATGTAAATGTGTGTGTGCCTCTATGTCTTTGCAGGGGGATGTTAAAATGTAGTGGAGATAACTAGATGACTGACTTCAAGTCATAGCATATTTGAGACTCCTCTAAAGCCACATGACTAATTACTTTAGTGATAAAACCAGAAGTGCAACTCAAATATCCAGGTTCCTGGTCTTTTACCTAAACACATGGTCACCCACCCCCACCCCACCATCTGGCAGGAGAGGTGACCAGCAAGCCTGCAGAATGCAGAGGAGGCCACAGGGAATAAGCACTCTCATCCAAATAGGGCAGAGTCTGTGTCTCCTTCACCAAGTATCTGAGAAAAATAAACTCATGACTTCGAAATGCAAAGAAGCTATCCTCATTTTTAATTTAGGCTTTGTTTTGAGGCTTCATCTCAGACTCCCCAGAGACTCACTAAATGCATAGTCTTAAGTAGAACACTAACCATAGGAATTCTCAGAGGTTTGCATTCATCCCACATTCTGATAACAGTCTTGGTAGCTGGAAATCATAGGCAAATTTCATACATCTCTACACCTTAATCTCCCCACCCAAAAATAGGGATGATATATCCTACAGAGTTGTTGTAAAGATTAAACAAATTAATATATGTGAATGACTGGCATAGCATAACCCTTGAAATGCAATAGACACCCGAGATGTATTACATTTCTTCTCTCTCTCTCCGTACACACACATGCATACACATACGCGTGCACAAATATATATGCACCTTTACCTTTTTCCTGAAACAAACCCCCCAGTTTCACGTTCCCCATGACTTTAAAGGAGTCCCAGGTTTACAAACTGAAGGTGGATTAAATTTCAAGGGGCTCAAAAGTCAGGAGGCCTCTACCTCCTGGTCACAGCATAGGGCTATTCTCACCCCCAACCCACATCTGCACAGTGTTGCATCAGGGTGGGTCATAGGGCATTCTTAGAAACACTTTTTCTCCTCATTAGCTGCACAGAGCCTGAGATCCTTCTCACCGTACTGAGTGCCCAAAGGTACATATAAATCTTGCTTCGTTCCTCCAAATGTTCCAATCCCCATTTTCCCATCACATTGGCTATAGTACTGAAGTCCATGTAGAAGCACCACCCTACCTATACAGTAATCTATAAGGAGACATATCTTTCCTATGTCACCTCTTTTCAACTGCCTTTGAGAGTAGGAAAGCTAAAGTTGATGTGGGAGGCTTTGCCCTTTGGGTGAATTCCATACTATTTGGGTGACTTTCTTATGATGTCCTAAGAATCTAGGGACACATTATCCAATTTTTAGAGTTAAAATAAATATCTAGGGATGCCTGGGTGGCTCAGCGGTTAAAGCATCTGCCTTTGGCTCAGGTTGTGATCCTGGAGTCCTGGGATCGAGTCCCACATCAGGCTCCCTGCAGGGAGCCTGCTTCTCCCTCCGCCTGTGTCTCTGCCTCTCCCTCTCTCTGTCTCTCTCATGAATAAATAAATAAAATCCTTAAAAATAAATAAATAAATAAGTAAAATAAAATAAAATAAATATCTAGACTTCTTTTTTTAAAACAAACTGGTTTTATATGGAAAATACAATGATGAATTATTTAAACTAAAATAATATTCATAATTTAATTTAATAAATAATTCATAAAAAGGGTAAACTAAAAGTTACCCTTCATGTTAACATAAAAACAACTTACTATAAGAATTTTACCTTTAAAACATTGTACTTTGGGGATTGCCCTTTGGTCATTAGTGATGCTACACCCCTTTAGCTCAATTAGAGCCCTATTCATTTTTTAAAATTAAATGAAAATTAGATTTATGGTATGAAAAGAGCAATGGAATTTTAGCTTTTCATCACTAATAAAACACTCCTCTGACAACAAATCTATTTGGCAAAACAAGTTTCCACTAAGTGCTATTGAAACCCTCCCCCCAAAAAAGATACAAAAGAATGAAAGTTTTCTTTTCAGTCCTTTGAAATTAGTCACTTTTTCCTTTGCTTATTTTATTTTCTCCCTTAATCTGCTGCTAATGAGCATCATTGCTAATTCCCAGCAGGGTGAGTACAGTTTTTCTATAAAATGTGTTCTTAAATAATAAAGAACGGCCTATATTATAAAATTATTATTTTATTAATACCATGCTGAGATGCTCAAAGTCAGGTTGCAATGGATTTTTACAATTTAGTACAAGATACATAAAAGTAACACCTAACTAAATGTGAGGAAGATTTTTCTTTTACTTTATAAGGGAAATGTTTTTTGCAACATGTTGACTAGACCCAATGATATGATAAAGCAAAAATTCTAAAACATTATTTTGGTTTAAAGAACACTTAATGATTATTGCTGTAAAATAACCACCACCCTAGGTCTTCACAGCACCCTAAGAACCAATAAAGCTGAAGCCCCAGGCAGCTTGCTTGCCTAGGCTTAGCCAGACACATTTATCCCACCAGATTCAGTTGGGGTTTGCCGAGTAACACTATGTGTTAAGAACTGTGTGGGGCACCTTCCTGTTTCTTTCCTGATGCCCATCTCTCCATAGACTCCTCTTCCTTCAAGCACAGCATATCCATTGCTACCTCAAGCCTCTGCATCCTCACCTTTGCTCCTGGATATTAGCAGAGCTGCCTTCTGTCACCTGGATCTCAGGTCAATATTCTCTTCTCAGTGAGCCTCTTTCCAAACCCCTGAAAACTATCTACTCTCTAGCACAGCACATGTGTGTTTTCCCCATAGAAAAGAATGATCTGAAACCAAATGTTCATTTACAGTCAATTCTCATTATCACGGGGCTAACATATACGAAGTCTCTATGAACACTGAATTAGCAACTACCAAATCACTGCCCCAAGGGTTTTGAAATACAGGGCAGGTTTTCAAGCCTGTATTTCAAGCTTGAAATACAGCCTCTGGTCTGTACAAGCCTCTGGTCCCAACATTTTCATCCATCCCTCAATACATAACATTATTGTAGGTGTGTTTTTGTTTAAAGATACCGTCTAAAAAAAAAAAAAAAAAAGGTTCCTCCTTAATCTATATCATTGATTCATTCACATTTGACTCAGGACACTTTAACTCAGGCCTCAGTGAAACTTGTGTTAGACACATGTTTTCTCCATAAGGCACATCACAGCCTTCTCGTGCTGAGGAACCCCAGACAGCACTTCGACACATGCACTTAGGCCACTTTAAACAGCAAACAGTACAAAAATGTGAAAAATGTAATCCTATATAGACCACAGAAAGGACACCTGTTTACAGTACAAGAGTCAAGCAAGCAGCAGGGTATCCCCTCAAGCACCTCAAGTGGGAACCAGCCTGTTGGGTGAATCATATCTTTTGCTGTTTTGTGCATGCCTGCAAGGAACTGTGCCATAGCATGGATTCGGGAATTACAGACAAAGGTTAGAATTCCTAAGTACAGAATCCATGAGTAACAAGGACCAACTCTATTTGCTTCTTTTTTGCTGCCCGTCCCTCCTTACACCGGGATCCTCAAGAATGGGCACTCGCCTGGTCTTTCCTCACTGCTGCATCCCCAGCACCAGAGTGGCATGGCAGATGGTCAATACCAGACACATACTCACCAAATGACCGAGTGAGCTCATGCTACTTCCCTCTGCCAAGAAAAGTCTATCTCCAGCTCCTCTCACACTCATTCTTAGCATCATAGCACATCTCAAAAGCGATCTCCACAAACCTTGCAGGCATTGTTATGTACTCCTTCTCAGCTCCCAGAGCATCCTGAGTGTATCTCTATCTGGCCATGTATCAAATTCTATTTTAATTATTAGTTTACTTGCCAGTCTCCCTAATCCCTTATGGGCATGATCTGCCCATCATCATCATCATCGTTGTGTCCTTTGTACCTAAGATAGTGGCTGCATGTATCAGGCATCCAGAAAATATTTGCTTAAAAAATATTCATAGTTTATAAACTCTCTTCCCTTGACCCATATTCCCAAATGTGCTATTTATCTAAGAGACAGGGATACTAGAAGCTGTCTTTCAAAGAGGAAATGGCGGGGATCCCTCGGTGGCTCAGCGGTTTGGCGCCTGCCTTTGGCCCAGGGCGCGATCCTGGAGTACCGGGATCGAGTCCCGGGATCGAGTCCCGAGTCAGGCTCCCGGCATGGAGCCTGCTTCTCTCTCCTCCTCTGCTTCTCTCTCTCTCTCTCTCTCTCTCTCTCTTTCTCTCTCTATGTCTATCATAAATAAATAAATAAATAAATAAATAAATAAATAAATAAATAAATATTAAAAAACAAAACAAAGAGGAAATGGTCTATTCCTTACTTATTGAAAGAAAAAATCTATTGTGTTCCTGTCACCAAGTCAGTACTTCCAAGGAAGTCCTTGGGATCCACCATCACAGCCACCTCCAGAGTGCATGGCTTATAGCAAATATTTCACCATATATATGTACATGTACATCAAATCATCATGTTGTATACCTTAAGTATATGTAATTTTTATTTAAAAAAATTTTTTTAAATGAGATGGACAGGGAAGTCCCACATGTGCTGAAAGTTGGTTATCACAGAGGAGATATTAGCTCGGGGAAATGTAATAGTAAAAGCCTTCAGAACAGGCCAACAATGGTAACCCATTTAGATATTCTTAGACTTGTCAAATAGAACTTTGTCAAAGTGGAATAGTATGTATGCTTCATGGACATGCTACTGTGCTCACAGGCTGAAATATGAATCCAGCATTTTACCATTAGTTGCTAGATTAAGCCAAATGTCCCTGAATTCAACCTGGCTTTCATAACCTGGCTTAAATCTCCAAGATGGTAGAGTGGGCATCTCCTGTAGGCCCTGTGCAGTCCTGCCACCACCTGTCCAACCTTCTGGGCCCCATCCAGGCTCTGCCCCTGAGACCCAGCCCCTGATCACTTCTTCCCACTCCTACCCACCACCCTTTCCCACTATCTATTAACTATTCCAAACACTTGCTTCTTATCTCATCAGCTAATGTTTCATGAGTATCCATATATTTTTTACCTGCTTTAGTAGATAGGCAAGAATGATCTAGAACCATTGCCTCCCTGCTAACCCTCAAAACATGCCTAGCAGTCAACAAGCACTCATTAAACATGGGCGTGAATGTGAAGGCTGATAAAATAAAATCCTCATGACATGATAACAAAAATAATGAGATCTTGTATTTATAACATTATCCAACCTGATAATGCCAGCCGTCCCTGAATGCACAAGACAACTTACTGTTGTTTTCTGCATAAATCCTTATGACAGGCATGAGCTCAAACAGCACTTTTGGTTTGGATTCAATGAGTTTCATGTTCCTCTTGTCCCAACCAGCTCCTTCAAGATACAAGCCATAGACGTAGACACCTTCTGTGGGAGGGGCAGAAATGTCATCCTTCATCCACTTGGTGACTTCATTGCAAAGCATCATATTGTCCAAGGCCCAGCCTTTGTTGGCACGAGTTATTTCCTGCTCAGGACAAAAACAAGAGGAAAGGACAAGGGGAGCGATTACAGGCTCATCTTAACATAAAGAGTGTGAAAGTGATGAAAGTGTAATCCCAAATTACCCTAATTCAGAGGAAGTAGTTAAAAAAATTCTCTCATAAACAATACCCATGTCCTAATTTAACCATCTGTTCTCTACAAAGAAAGATCAAGTTATACCAAGTATAAAAATAACAAATAAATGCTCTAAAATTCAAGCTAGCAGCCTGAGAACAAGTTGCTGGATTTACTTTCAGGACGATGTAACTGCTGGTGTCAAAAAAGGACAGCCATTCTCTGTCTTGTTATAGTCTTTAAAAACTATACTGATAGAAGAAAATCTTGTAGAAGAAAATCATAATAATACAACAGGTGTAAATCAGAACTATTACCTGGCGCATTGCAGTTAAAAATCCTTGGGGGTTAAAGAAGCCTGTCATCCAGAAGCAGTGGGGTCGGCCATTGAAAACCCAAGAGGTAAACTGGCAGTTTCTTTCTAGAAGTTCAGTAAACCAGAAACCCAACGTACTTGAAACCCATGATGCCTGAAATGCATTCATCGAAATAATTAATATAGGCTTACTTCTGTTGTGTAACCAGCTATGTTCACAGAAATAAGTTACAAAATCCCATATTCATGTTTAGAATTTAAAAAGTCCCTAAAATATGAATTTCCCTTGGGTTCTGACATTTCAATTTTCAAATGATTCTTCCTCCTCCTGATATGAAGATACAATAGAATCGTCTAATCATCACATGAATTCCAGATCAATCTCGCCCTCAGTATGCCGGTCAAAATGTCTGATGTCAACAGGATCACCTTCCACATACAAATACACCCACTATTGGGACTCCTGGGTTGCTCAGTGGTTGGGTATCTGCCTTCAGCTTAGGGTGTGATCCTGGAGTCCCAGGATTGAGTCCCACATCGGGCTCCCTGCATGGAGCCTGCTTCTCCCTCTGCCTGTGTCTCTGCCTCTCTCTCTCTCTCTCTCTCTCTCTGGGTCTCTCATGAATAAATAGGTAAAATCTTTTAAAAAAATAAAATAATATACACACACACACACACACACACTACCAATTCTATAAAGCAATTAAAACAGCTAATTTAAAAAAATAAAACAGCTAATTAGAATTAAATTTCATAGGTTTCAACTATTTCTCCTTAGATCACATTTTTTCCCTTAGGTTACATTTTTAATAGATACACTATAAAACTAGGTCTTTCTTTACACAAATGTGCTTATGGTCTCTTTAAAATATATTCTGTGGATGACAAATCATAGAAGCCTTTCTCCACTTCTCATTTTTAATGAGGCAAACAACCGTTATTTTCTGAAGTTCTTGTCTCTTAGAATGAACTTTTATTTCCTCTGATGAAGGAGCAGAAATTGAAACACAGGTCTTTTACCACAAACAAATTAGTTGCACTCATTGCCTGTATTAGTCTGCCTGATTTCACACATGGTACTTCTATTATTACAATTGGCACGGGGTGCCTGGGGGGCTCAGCAGTTGAGTGTCAGCCTTCGGCCCAGGTCGTGATCCTAGAGACCCAGAATCGAGTCCCCCATCGGGCTCCCCGCAGGCAGCCTGCTTCTCCCTCTGCCTGTGTCTCTGCCTCTGTGTGTCTCTCATGAATGAATAAATAAAATCTTAAAAAAAAAAAACAATTGGCATGGATATGTCATAAGTGCTAGCAGGAACTGTACTGGGTAGGTATCTCCAAATCATATTTTGTAACATTTTACTGTAATTGGAATACTTTATGTATGAATAAATGCAGTGATCAACCTGTGTGGATATGCTGCTTGAATTTCAGATTCAAGAATTAATTTGCCTATTTTTCAAGAAACAGTGAGGTTCAAATACTGATAAGTTGAATAGAATAAAAACCTGTAAAAAATAGCATAATTTTAAAATTAGGTAACTCATTTGATCCTATCTTTATGGATGTGTTAACTAGAAGAGATGCATTTATACTGCATTTAATCTGAGGGCACGGGAACCATTAATGTGAGGGTCCCCCCTGGCAAGGATCCCTGTTCTAGAGCCTTCCAGGTACTGACCAAGCTGAGTGAGCTGGTTGGGTAGGGAATGAACCTGCAATGGCTAGTGACCAGGTAAGTTCTCCCTCTGTCACTGGCAACAAGAAAGGTCAATCCAGACAGAAAATTCGCTGGCTTTAGGAATGAATTGGTAAGGAGAGGATGGAATCTGGTCAAAGCTGACCTTGGTTTCTAAAGCCCTGGGTGAGATAACAGAGTCTCAGTGCTAAATGAGTCTCTTCCAGGAGGCTGGCAGTTCTAACCGTTATGTCTCATCTTCCCATTTACCTGAATAGCCTTCGAAAGGCCAAGACTCCAGTCACCACATGACCCAATCCCATCTCTACATGCTGCTTTCCCTGGCCCAGCCCCAGCTGTCTGTCCTCCGAGGTCCTCCTACTACACCCCAGATCTTCACAATTCCCCACAATGCATGAACTGCTGGACAAAGATACTTTGGTACTCCTTTTACTTCTCCAAGTAGACAAGTATTTGTCAAAGGCATATCTGTCATTTAGCACAAATACCACCACATGACCAGGAAGCATACTGGTAAGTCCTTATCTTTGTACCTGGAGGTATAGACACTCTCATATCTACAGACAAAGCAATGAAAAATACTTCTCTTTGGTGTGATTTTTGCAGTGTGTGTGTGTGTGTGTGTGTGTGTGTGTGTGTGTGTGTGTCTAGGAACACTTCCTTCTATAAAACTAACATCACAGGCTTTTAAGTTCAAAAGCTTGGTTTTAAATTCTGGTCTTCTGCCTTCTTAGGTGTGTGATCTGGGAAAAGACTTAGTGTCTTCTAATCTCACGTTTCTCACCTGCAAAATGAGGGCAATAAAATGCAAAGATTTAAATGAAATAATGCATGTAAATGGCTTCGTAGAGTGCCTGATATGTGGGAGATGCTAAATAGTCTCCTTCCCTACCTAAAAGCTAAAAATACAGGCCTACAAGGGGATTGATCCCTCAACAAAAGAGCCCTTTTAAGTAAATCATGCTAGCCTGCTTTCCACTCGCCAATCACTACTGTTCACAATAATAAACTGATGAGGTAGGATAAGAGCTGCCTTAAACATACTTTCTTCCACCGAGCAGGAATTCTGGCATCAAACATGCAATTCAGTGCATCTCCTAGATCTTCATTCATGATGATGGTGCCATCAATAGCAAGTTTTAGCTCAGTCAGGGTGCTGCGGACCAGGCTAAGTAGCTTCTGCATTCTGTCTATCTCCTGCCTGAGGAAAATGTTCATTGGCTGGAACGGCCCCATCTTCTGTAGCCTCTCTTTCACCTGCCATGGAGACATTCAGCACGTGTTAAAAATGTGACAGCTACTAATATTTATGTAACTGGTACCCTAGGGCTGCTAAAAAGGTCCCCACTTTTACAATTCTGTTCATGGTAAGCTTTTATTTTTTTTTTCACTGCCAGAAAACAAAGAAGAAATATAAAAGGAAACATCTGTTAGCGGACCAGCAGATTTTGCATCCCAGGTGGGAGAATAGGCAGCCATTCATTCACAGAGGAACACGAACACATGACCACAGCCACACAGCCTTCCAAACAGCAACTGTGCTCATTGGGAAATGTTCATTGCCTGCCAGTCTAAGACACACAGACATGCACAAAAGCAGACAGGTATACGTACACAACCATCTTGCTGGCTGCTTCAAAAGACTAGACTCCTGTTTTGAAAGCTTCCTGTTTTTTCCATCAAAGCACCCATCCATTCAACCACCAACCAACTCACCCACCCATCCATCCATCCGTTTGCATCCTACAAGTATTTATTGAGAATCTGCTATGGATCAGCAACCCTGCTAAGGCAGCACTGACAAAGTCAGCCAAAGAAAGGGGACTCTCCTAAACCCCCTTACTTACCATGTTTTTTATGTAACTGCTATTATATTTTTAGATATTCTTATTGCTTCATAAATATTTCAACCACTGTTAGATATGGATGACCTCTTTCCTGATACTATAATGAAAGGTGCTTATGAAAGCTGATAGTAGGTTGACTTTCTCCAAGCAAGTGCTCAGTTTTTTCAAGGGGAAATTATTCCCTTGGTAATAAGTCCTTGAGTTCAGTTTACAGCACTAGCAATCAAAATGGTCTGCTTTGTGGAAAATAATAAGATGCTAAAGAAACAAAATGCTGCAGTTTTCTTTTTTGAAAACCAGGTTTAAAAAAGGGCAATATATAAAGAAACATGGGGTTCTATGACAAAAGTGTTACACGGTTAGTCTGGGACATTTGCTAAGACTACTTGGAAAGTAAATCAGTCCCTGGTGCTTTTATCCAACATTTTAAAATGTTTTCAGGGTAAATCTTTTCACTAACATTTGCTAAACTGTCTAAAAAATTAACTTTCCTAATCATGAATTTTTCTTAGAAATTTTTTACATATTAAAAAGACAAATCAATTTTCAAAACCCATGAAGCTGTAGAGTTAATGATATAAATACAGACCCCTTGAAATTAGGTAGGCCTGAATTTTAAGATGTGCATTAAATCACACAATATTTTTTAAATGATCAGGTGCTTTACTCTAAAAATATCCTTTGAACAAATGACAATGTGAAGTACATCAAAGGAAAGTTCTAGAAAAACAATCCTAAGCCATCTGTACACACTTATAACCTTGTTATGAACATGAACATTCCTGTCAGGTGTCTTTATTGTTTACATTCCAAAAATTATCACATTTATAGATTTAAAAACTTCTTTTTCTGGTTCTTCAGGAAGTGAGTTTTTTAATAATTTTTAATTTCAGAAAAATCAGTTTTTGTCCTATTTCCTTACTCCTTGCTCCCCCAAGTGAACAGACACATCCACAGTTGACAACCTGTCTGAATGTCAACAACTCACTTCAAATGGGCCATAGCCTGGGGGCAGCTTTTCCAGCATATCATCAGCCAGCCGGGCCACCACAGCCTCCCGGGTCTCATCCCCTCCACTAGAGCTGTCCTTGGGTTGGATGCTGAGGATGGTGTCCAGCACGTCCTTGGCCAGCTTGCTCTGGTAGGTAATATCGGCATTGGGATGCAGTCCAAACACTTCGGGGCTGTCGTAGGTAGGCAAACTCTGAACAACAAATACCCCAGGTAAGCCCAGATTGCTGACATTAGCACCAGTTAAATTCTATTGTCTTAGGAAACAAACGTTTTTATTAAGATAAATAATGTAGCATTGTGTGCCAACTATACTCGAATTTAAAAATAAATAGATAACAAAAAATAATCCTCCCTCCACCAAAAAGATAAGTATTTACATGGTATGTCTTTTTTGTGTCACGCTGCAATCTCAATGATTCCTCCAGAAAAGAATAAAAAGTTGGCTTGAAATAAGATGAACACCAAGAAACATAATAAGTTCATGGTTCCTTAACATCTGCACCTCAAGCAAATTTAATCAAAGAGACATGGTCTTATTTTAGAATACATGAACTAGAAGGGGAGGTATGGATTAGTATTTTGTTTTCTGAAGTTGATTTAATTCAAACCAATCATTTTAATTGTGGAGGCCAAGAAAATTAAGGCCATTCCACTTTAAGTTCAACGTTAGCACAAGTACAGCCATCCCAGGCCCCTGTGAATAAGAGCTGAACTTTACCTTCAGTTACAGGAAGAAAACAGCTTACAGCTTAACGTCCTAGAAAGCCCCACATTAGAATGAGAACAGAGCCCAAGCCAAGGGCAGGAACCCCCATCTACGAATGAGAACAGAGCCCAATGCCCTTGAAAGCCCCATATCAGAATGTAAACAGAACTTGAAAAATTCCTCCACCCCTCCTGGAGGTCCCCTAAACCAGCCCTTAAAACTAAGCTGAAACCCCCCTCAGGGTCCAAGTCCCTGCTCCGCTGTGTCAGGTATACTTGGTTGGACCCAAGCTCGAGCTTGTAAATCAACCCTCGTGTGTTTGCATCGTTGTCGGCTCCTTGGTGGTTTCTCGGATTCACAATCTTGGGCATAACATTAATAAATGTGGTATAACTAATGACTACTATGTTTTTAAAGTACCAGAAAATAAAAGCCCAAAGAAGGCTGCCAAAGAGTACAGTGGGAACTGTACTCTCCCAAGGAGAAAGATGGAGACTAGGAAAAGAGGCATACTGAAACAACCAAGTCCGAGAGAAATGCAGACATCAAGAGACAATCGGAAGCAGAACAAGCAGGCAAAGAACACAGCTATTTGAAAGAAAAAAAAAAGTACCTAAATTTGACATTTGTTTCTATGTGTGAATTGCATCTTAAACTTTATTATTGCCTCACATTTTTCCTGCAATATCTCCTTCCTTATTTTATTCCTTTTAATATAATGTCTTCTTATGAACAACCTCAGGTTCATTGTGAAATGAGGTATATGTAAATAAATACATGTACAAGCATATCTAAATTTATATCTTCAGAGGCACTTTCCTATTCAGTGCTAATGATTTAAAGACATGTGTAGTACAGTTAAGACAAATATATTTGTTGATTTGAATTAAAAAAAATGTAGAGGTGGTAATATATGATAAACTCATTGCATTTATATATCACAGAACCTCTATACTGATAAAATTAGCCCTTTGGGGCCTCTGGGCTTTTGTTTGTTCACTGTGAGATAAATCTCAGAGGCAAAAGAGATTTCTAAATAATGATTTAATGAGTTCAAGGTATAGAGACAGAAAATGTAGTTATCTTGAAACACAGATCAGATCTTTTCCCCAAAATTTCCTGTCAAAATCTATCTTATTCCTTCCTAGAGCAACACTTCTCAGCCAGGGCTGATTTTGACCCCAGGGGATGTTTGGCAATGTCCAGAAACATTTCTGGTTGTCACAACTGGAAGGTGTGGGGGGGGGGGGGATGCTGCTGACATCTAGATCTAGTAGGGTGAGGCCAGGGATGCTGCTAACCATTCTATACACAGCCCCCCACCACCAAGAAGAATCCTTCCCAGAATGTCACTGGTGCCCAGGTTGAGGAAGGAAGCTCCTATGCAAAGTGGGTTCCTGAAAAATACTCATATTCCCAAAGAATATTCCTCACTGAAGTATAAAAGAGAAAGCAGGGTGTGAAGTCAAACAAAACACACACTCTGAAAAACATTTTAATCATTAGGTGAATATAAACATAGGAATAAAGCAAGTACGTATCACCATTAAAATTTATTTTAAAAGCAGTATTTGCAGTGTAAATAAATATCAAAATCATCAATAGAAAAAAAATAAAAATAAAATAAAAATAAAATTTAAAAAAAATCATCAATAGGCTGTAGATATTTTCTCTATGCAAAAATTCTGAAGTTGACAAACCTGAATATATTGAAGGTAGTTATCCACTGTGTTGCATTTTGGAATATCATATCCTTGGTAAAAGCTGAAATCTGATCCAAACATATTTTCACTGAACCAGACCTTAGCAAATGTGTTCAGCAACCTCTTATCGTAGTCATCCGTGACTCTGCCCCCATACTGAATCTCCCCTATCATGTAGCGGATGGTGGTCCAGGAGACACCCTGTGGAAATTTACAGAACAGTTGCATAGAACTGACTACTGGCTCATCCTGATTTTCCCCACCAAGTAAAATCTGCATATTCATGGTCACCAATGTCATTCATTCATTCATTCATTCATTCATTCTTCATCAGTAATGTTAAAAGTGCAGGAAGAAAATGACATAGACAAACTTGAGGCTCCTCCTCATGATTTGAAATAGACCTTTTTGGTGCATTCATAGCTTTCATACTTTAATTTCAACCAAAAAAAGATAGTTTTTGAGAATATTGTGGCAGCTTTTTAGAATGCACATGCTTCAACAGTACTCTAGACTTTCATTTTCATCTTTTAAGATTTTAAAAAACAAGTTTTATTACCTATCTCACCCCACAATAGACCCTGTTGTCTTACATGTAATTTCAACTTGGCTGTGAGAAATTAAAAGTTCATCTTTTTCATGTGAAATGCAGAGAGGCAAGTGTGACCAGGTTGCCATGACTTTGCAAGCACAGATCATCACTCGCACAGAACCAATCCCAAAGCTGGGCAGCTGCATGAGCTTGACGACCCCTGCCCACAGTTGCCAGCAGCACAAGGCGGCACACACACAGTACCTTTTTGACATCCATGTCATCTAAGTGGTTTTGGACAAACTGCACAGTGGCATTAAAATCGGCTTGATTAAATTCATAGGGGATGTTCCACCCCAGAGGACCAAACTTCCTCCTCTCCTGGACTGTGGAGTGCAGGAAAGCCACAGCATACAGCATGGGCTTCCACTGGGAGGCAGTATTCACATCCAGCAGGTCTTGGCTCACACCTGTTGTGGTCAGTGGGGTGAAAAACTGTATCATCACTCATACACCTTTATTTTTTTATTACATTTATGTTACTGATTATTTTTGTAAATTTCTGAGAGTAAAATTCACTTATCTTGAATTCATTTTATCACATTCACATGACAATTATAATTTAACTTGGGTGTCCAGAGGGTATTTCTCTCTGAAATATCTCCAAAGAGATTGGGGAGGTGGTTGGGGGCTGGCTAACATGGGTCAAGTTCCTGACAATCTGACAAGATACTGTGGAGATAAACTACAGGTGCAAGAAAGATGGCAGTAAAATAAATATAATCACTAAAATACTAGTATTTTAAATACTAATATTTGTATTATTATTTAATATCTAATAATTTAATAATATATTATGTAATATAATGCTATTATAAATATTATACTAAAACTACTAATTATAATTACTTTTTATTATTATTATTATTTAGAGCATGTACTCAGGTTGCAATGGGCTTCTGAATATACTACTAACAAATTAATATTAATTAAAACTGTGTATCAAAGCCCACCACAAGCTGAGTATATTCCCCAAATAATAATTATAATTACTATATATGTGTATAGATTATATTATATATAAAATTGTATATTTTTTATTTAGAAATTTTTTACTGCCCTCATCCTTCCACATTTATTTTACCCCCACATTACCTTGTAGCTTGACAGGAATTTGAGCCTTGTTGGCAACACAATAAAAATTAGTTTGTTCAGATGGCTTCTTGTAATGGAAGCAGGTCATAACTTTAATTCAGCCTCTCCTCTTGGAAGACGCTACTGGCCAACTTTAGGTATGGAGTGTGAAGATCATAAATGATAAAATTATGTTAAACATAAAAAGGCAGGTGTCTAGCTGGAGAACAGCATAGGCCAAAACAGAGCAATATGGAGAAAATAGGAAAAACACAAGGTGGATAATGGTGAGCTCTGATGCCCTAAGGCCACCAGAACACATTCCATGTGGAACATGACGAAGTGGCATCCAATCCCCATCATGTTAAATAACAGTACAATTTGCTATAACTCTATCCTTGCTAACTGTTTTTATCATTTCTTTAACACAACAAATTTAAGTATGAAAAACTCCTGTAAACTTCGAAGTATTCCTCAACTCACCACCATATGTTCTTTTCAGTCCTGCCCGGAGGCCCTGTGGAGGCTCATTGGCAAATTTAATGGCCATCTGAAGGAGTGTAATGGGAAAGTGCTTATGAACTTCGGTGGTCATCCAGAGGCGAAAAGCATCATGTACAGTCTCAGTTTCTATAATTATGTCCATTAGCTCATCCATGAAATCGAGCCCCAAATGGCAGTTCTGCAGAAGTGCCCATCCTCCCTAAGTCAACAACAGTAAATGGAAATGAGACTATTTCGTGTTTCACCCACAGATTTAAATTAATACATTCTTTAGGAAGTAAGTAATTAAAATTTAACAGAGATGCACACGAAGCACTAAATTAATCCAGGTCGAATCTCTGGATACAATAACATTTAGTTGAGATAAATAATAAGCCCTATCTTTTGTATAAAACATTTTATAAGCATAAGAATATTCCTTATATAAAGCAACAGAGGCAATATTTTAGATCATGTTGTAATAATTTACTCAACATCTAATCTATGGAATATTCTTACTAAAATGAAAGATAATATCCACATCATAATCTAGAGCTGTTTTTTTGACTCTGTAACTTTGGCTCATTTAGATTTGACTGGTGCAGCCTGAGTTATTTCTCTTTCCGAGAAACAAATGAAGCACCAAATCTAAAATCTTAGTATAAAACGGATCACTGCGAAATTTCACATATCCCGTTTTATTTTCTTGAGTACAGAGCACTGCTGAATAAGTAATTTTTTGTTCCTTGAAAAATTCAATTGGCACTTTTCACAATTCAAACAAAAAAATTAAATATAAAACAACCACCACATAAAGGATTGAGCCACCCTCTGTCACCCCGCATGCTAGAGAATCTGAAGTGAGAAGTTTGCTATTTTAATCCTCCCCCTGGAAACTATTGGCTGTTTGTTGAGGTTGTTTCTGTGGGATTACCACATTCTGTATTAAGAATGTGTCCTTCTTACTGAGTAGATCATCCATGTTGTTATTCTTGTGTAATTGGTTCATTCTGTCATATTGCCTCAAATCTTGCTTTTTTATTAAGATTATATTTGGGGGGCATCTGAGTGGCTCAGTGTTGAGTGTATGATCTCGGGTCCTGTGATTGAGTCCTGCATCAAGCTCCCCACAGAGACCCTGCTTCTCCCTCTGCCTGTGTCTCTACCTCTCCCTCTCTGTGTTTCTCATGAATAAATAAATAAAATCTTAAAAATATGTATTTTCTATTTTTTAAGTACTCTCTACACTCAATGTGGGGCTTGAACCCACAATCCCAAGATCAAGACTTGCAGACTGTTACTGACTGAGCCACCTAGGTGCCCTACCTCAAACCTTACTTACAAAACTTTTAAAAACTATTATCTCTGAAAAGTTATTAGCATGTTAATACTAAGAATTTTTTCTTTTACTTGAATTACTAAACTGCTAATTTAGTAGTTTACTAAATTATCCATAAACTGAGGGCTAAAATTATTCCATTTATACTCTAATTTAGTTGCCTGAAACTGTAATTATTTAACAGTTATTTATTTTAAATTAGAGTTAAATAAGTGTCCTGTAATTGTTGGTGTTTTTGTTCTAAGCCCAGTAATATGCAGAGGGAGGAAAAGAGGAAGTGAAAAGAGGGAGGGAAGAGAGAGGAGGCGGCCAAGAGGAGGGAGAAGCCAGGGTGGAAGCTCACCAAGCCCTCATGTCAGACCAGATCTGCCATTCTTTTTAAGATTTTATTTATGTATGAGAGAGAGAGCTAAAAAGAGCATGAGCAGGGGGAGGGGCAGATGGAGAGGGGTAGAGGGAATCCCAAGCAGATACCAATCTGAGTGCAGAGCCCAACTTGGGGCTCAATTCCAGGACCCTGAGATCATGACTGAGCCAAAATCAAGAGTCGGCCACTTAACCAATTGAGCTACCCAGGTGTCCCTTTCAGAGTGGCATTCTTAAGTAGAGATGCATATTTTCTTCTCTGGACACACTTCAGTCCACCCCTGCTGCTCTCCCAGCTGCCTATCAAGTGCTTAGACATGGCACACATGTGAGTTCTATCACAACCTTCCCCAAAGCAGGGAGCAGGGCATAATTTGGGAATAAAAGAGCCACAAGATAAATGTGGAGGTTCTACAACCCAATGGGCTCAGTTCTAGACCAGGGGAAACCAAGATATGACACAATAGTGAGGTTCTAGAATCAGTAGCCAGGACCTAGAACCCAGTGGTTTCATGGTGGGCCTAGTAGTTGGAGGTTGGGGGTGGCATGAAGACAGCCAGATTTATCTTCAGCAGAGGGAATTCCCCAGAGGGCACAGAAGGAATCTTGACGTAGGAACGGAGAGTTCAGATGTAGGGAAGGAGGGTCTGATCTCAAAAAAAAAAAAAAAAAAAAAAAAAGACCAGAAAAGCATCTAGACCAATATTGCATATTCTCCAGCAGCAATGAGAAGCCAAGTGGTTCTCCCTCCCTGGCCAAAGTGCAGAGGAAAAGGGAAAAAGGGGTGAAGAGATCCTCTAGACAGAGTTGGACACTCCTAAGAGAGCTAGACCAGAGTAAACACATGAGTGCCTGTCCTGGAGATGGAATTCTAGAGATGAAATGGAACACCACTTCTGCATTAAGCTAATTTAAGTCCCTGAAAGTACCCTAGTTCTGGACTTGACTATCCCTTTAGCAAGATTATCATGTGGTTTCCAGTACTTTGTGGTCCCCAGGTGAGGCCTGAGAATGGCACGCTCTGCACACTATAGAATTTGCAAGCCACAAAGGGCTCTAGGAGCCCCAGCCTGGAAGGTAATAAGCCAGGTTTCCTAAAATCTCTGGTACCACCACAGGGTAATGGCAGATTCCTGGCCTCTGGGATTTGGGCCAGGCCCAGAGGACTGCAGGGCACAGATTATACATTCTGGAACTCAAGAAAGACATGGTGTGGTGGATTCTGGAGTGTTGGGGATTCCAAGACAGAGCTGGAAGCATGCAGAGGGGCTAGAATGTATGACAGAGGGGGTGGGGCTGTGGACTCCCCTGAGTGTTTGGGATCTATGCAAACCAGTTGGGAAATAAAATGTTCTGATGGGGTTGGTTTTCTATAGGTCAAGGTTCAACAGAAAAAATGAGATCTGTTTTTCCATGGAAATTTTCTAGTAGATATTAAACTTTCCCCTGGTAAGTGAACAGCATGCAGCATGTAAATTAAAACTCTTAATGATTCATAAATTCTTTTCTGCATTGCTATTCTATAACCTATAATAGCAACATAACATAAAAGTCGACATTTGGCCTCACATTCGTCATAGTCTGCTGTAAAAGCTTGCGCACATGGACCTCCTGGCCCTGGCCCATGGACACATAATGGGTTTCTATTTTTAATCTCTTCCCCAAAGCAATGATGGAATCTGTGGGATCTGAGCCCATAGAGAGAAGACAGATGAGTGGTGTCCGTGGATCAGATTCCTCCCATGTCTTTTCCAAGTCCAGGATAACTCCTTCTGTGTAGCGCTCTCCCATGGAGTCCATGATGTATTTGCGGGCCTGCCAAAAACAGTACAGGAGTCACCAAAACGATTCTAACTCCGTCATGTGTATGATCCAGTGTGGCTTCCAAAATTCATTTTTGTAGATTATCTCAATGATGTCCCTAGTAACTCTGCCAAGGAAATAGGACAGAGACATTCTTCTTGTACATCTCCACTCTATAGATGGAGAGGCTATATTATTTGCCAACACACAATCACACAGTTCAAAGACCAGAACCCAAGTTGGCCAACTCCTAGTCTGGAACCTGTTTATATACACTGGCTACTTCTTAGTACAAAATTTAAAATATCAGGAAACTATTATTTAGGATACTTTAAGGGAAATGTATATGCATTCTAATAATCACATAAGCAGCACAATGCCTGCTGGATTTAATGGATACTTAATAGATAATTATTGAATGACTTCTTATTGAGTGAAATATATTAGATTTTTCCTGAATGAATTAATTATTGTTTTAAAGATTTAGTCCATAATTGTTCTCTTAATCATGAGATTAAGAGATTAATCATAAGATTAATGTGATGATCCCTCCCCATTTTTGGCTTATCTTTGTTACTGTCAATTTTATTTTCATTAAAATATATGCTCACAATATTGCAATTATAATACAGTATACAATTATAATATAATAAATATAATATAGTATAGTATAGTATTATTATAATATAGCAATTATAGTATTATACAGCATAGTATAGTATTATATAATATATATATTATATAATATAGTATTATAGTATAATATAGTAATATTGCAAATATAATATAGTATTATAATATTATAAAATTATAATTGTCAACTATATTATCAACCATATAAAAGTATTTCAAGTAACAACATAGTCCTTTTTCAAACAAAGTAAAATAGTTATGCTCAACAAAATCCTGTTGTGAGTATGACCTTTGGTCCATATTCTCCCCCTGGTAAAAACTGGGTTTCCTCAAAGAATAGTTTCTTATCCTGTTTTCTTCTCCTACTCCATGGAGGTAAAACCCAAGTTTCTCTCCCCAGTGAGATCCCCAGAAGAACTGCTCTCACATAATAAGCCAAGCCCAGATGTGGATACCACATGACTCCTAACGCTTCCAGGGGCTAGGCAAGGGAGCCTTGGTGAAGTTGGCCTTGGAAGAATCCTACTTCCATTCCCAGAGAAACACAAAACAGGTGTAGGCAGGGTTTCCCTTAAATCAGAGAGGCTTCAGATAAACCTGGACCAAAGTGAGGGTGGTGTTTTAACCAGTTTGACTTTGACTTAAAAACATCCAAAGTTTTATTTCAGTCAGTAATTACAGTCAGTAATACAGTCAGTAATACAGTAATTCATACAGTAATTCATACAGTAATACAGTAAGCCTGTATTACTCTTCCTCCATTTTGAATATCCAGCTAGGTGCTATGCCCTCTCAAAGTGCATGCCCCAGGTCTCTGAGCTTAAAAACTGGGATGATGTTCCCACTCATATTTGCCCCCTTTGCAGGTTAGAGTGGGAAGGTAGTAGCTATAAGAGACTCATCTAAATGGTCTTTGGATGACAAGTGGGATTTATCTAAACAAAGATGACAGGTAGGAGAGCCAGAGTGGTGAGCATTCCATGGAGAGAGCACATATGCAGAGACCTTGAAACAGAAAGAGGTTAGCAGTAGGGGACAGAAGGATATCCAGTGTAACTCATATAAGATTCAGTTGTGGGACATTCAGCCTTCTGCATACTTCAGTGGCATGAATGGAAATAGAGTCCACACTGTCACAGGTTACTTTTCACATACCCCTGAAGAGTATTTTTGTCCCAATATCTGATTCCAATGAAATAGGCTCAATCTCTGAGTCTGGGTAAAAAATAAACTGTTGGGCTGGCTGAGAGACAGGGGCACCCAAAATGGCGGACATCTCAAATTGGGTCAAAATGGCTGATCTTGCCGCCAAGGCAGCCGTGACCACCACTCATCTCCCGTAAATCGAAACCTAGATGGGAAAACAAAACTTTCCACCCAGGACTTTCCCGCCAGGGACCACCCCCATCGGCTGTACTATCCCCACCCCCAGCCAGTCACCTAGGGACACGGTGTTCCCTTGCCTAATTTGGAAAGGGACCCACCCAGATCCAGACCCCTAACCAATACAGCTTAAAAAACCCCACACTCCCCAACCCAGGTGCCACTTCCTTAACTGGACCACCTCTCCGAGTAACGGAGCCTCGCCAGGGAGTGCTCCCCATTAAAGCACTCTCGAACCTACTGCCTGGTCCTGCCATTTTTTTTTTTTCTCTGCCGTTCATTTGGAAAAAACCTAACACAAACCTCTGCACCTGTTCTATTTTTGCTGAGTGTTTTTGAGACACAAATGTGTATGAGGCATGAGATAACCTCTGGGAGGGCACTGTTTTGGCAACCAGGCAGCTCAATGTCTCCTGGCAGTGATGCTCAGCCAAAATACTAAGAACAAGCCTGATGCTGCTTATGGGGAATGTGGACTGAATGTAACCACACTGTAGACCTTCTAATATGCTTCCCAAGAAGATGCCTGGTTGAAAATCACAAAAGGAATGTAATGCAAGTATAAGAATTTCAGGAGAGGATATTTTTCCAGAGGGGCCTTGTAGGTCTTAAGACTTGGGTGTAATCATAATAGCCACAGGAAGCCATTGAAAGACTTTATAAAAAGCAAGGAATAGCATAATCATATTTCCATTTCTTCTGGAGTATATAGAATTGACTAGAGTAGACAAGAAGGAACAAAAGGAGATCCTAGTCAGGAAGCCATGGCTATAGTCAGTCTACGCTGACAGAAGCCAGCATGAAGACAACAAGGTTACAAAAGAGCTTTGTAGACTTAAATTCAGCACAGAACCACATAAAGTGTTACATTGGGGGAAGAAAAAGGAAGGGAGGGAGTAGATGGAGAGAGATAGAGGGGAGAAAGGAAGGGGAGAAGAGAGGGACGGAGGGAAGGAGGAAGGGAGGAGAAAGAGAGAAGAAAGAAAGAAAAGAAAGAAAAGAAAGAAAGAAAGAAAGAAAGAAAGAAAGAAAGAAAGAAAGAAAGAGGAAGGAAGGAAGGAAGGAAGGAAGGAAGGAAGGAAGGAAGGAAGGAAGGAAAAGAAAGAAAAAGAAAGAAGAAAGAAAGAAAGAAAGAAAAAGGAAAAACTACTTGAATCTTCTACATTGTCCTTAAGGCAACAATTTGACAATTCTTTTGGGCAGAATAAAAGTAATGAAGTTGAGAAGAAAAACTGAGGAAAGAGTGATTGCAGTTGCCCTGCCTTGCAAAACTCATTTTTCTTTTCTCAATAAATCAATGAATCTAGTTGTTTTCATGATTCCTTGGTACCTACATGGACTTGGAGGTGGTTATTCCATGTTTTTAACACTCCCTCTGGAGACTGAAGAGAGAACTTCCTACATTCTATTATAAACCCAGGGTATTATGACTCTTTGGTTTGTCTGGAGAAGCCCCTAAAGAATCAACCTGCCTGAATATTCAAGCTAAACTTTTCATTGTGAAGGCAGGACAAGTCTTATTAGCAGTGACATTTCCATGACAGTAGACCAGAGATTAAAGGTCTTTGAAAAGATGGATCTTCTGGAGGCAGGATTCACATTTAAACCATATGCAAAATTCAAAGAGCTTTAGGCCAACCAACTCTTGCATCAAGGGTCCTGAGATTTTCTGGGGTTGTAACTGTAGATTTGGGAATACTGTGCCTCCCTCTCTTTCTAGGGTTTTCACATCCTTTCTATTTAAAGAAATATCATTTTACTACTAAAACATGGTATGGAAGAGTAATACATTACCTTTATGTTATACCTACAAGCTAACCTTAAAAACATGGCTTTCTCATTCACTCCTGTACCATTTAGACCAAAGAAGACTATTAAATCACTTAGCCCAAATGTACCCCTCACTACATTTGTTTACTTTTCCATTTTTTCACGTAGGTATTGCCAGAAAATTACATAGAAGCCTCCAAAAAATTCTCACTGGGATTAAAATTTTTAATATTTCTCTAAATTTAGAATGAAATTCTCCTTTAAAATATTCTCCTAGGAGCATCTGGCTGGCTCAGTCTGTGGACCCTTGATCTCAGAATAGTAGTAGCTTCAAACCTCACAACAGGTGTAGAAATTATTTAAAAATAATAAAAAGTCTTTTAAAAATATCCTCCTATTTTTTCTAATATGAGCTTTTTACCTGGGCAATGGTTCTGTCAGGACACCAGGATCTAATAAGGAGAAGACGTCTAAAGCAGTCAAGAGATTTATCATAGGCATTTGGAAGGGGTTCCTCCTCAGGGTTTTCCTTATCAAACCAAATTTTCCACATCTTCTCATTTCTTGATATCTACAGATACCAGGGGATAAGAATTGCATCACAGCACAGAAAAATCTTTCAGCAATAGTTCATGGATATTTTTCATCAAATCTTCTGACTATTCTAGACACGTGTGAACCATATCCCTTGACTTTTTTTTAAATTTTATATTCCCATACCAAAATGTATGACAGTCTAAAATCAAATGTGATTTGCTCTAAAGTCAGTCTGTATTAATGCCAGCTTACAGCTAGCTTTTGAAGCAGGGAGAATCTTGAGTTGTTTAATTTCTTCGAATGCCTTTGTGGTAACACATTTGTAAGAAATAAAGAAATCAATGAAAACTCATTTTCATTATTTAAGGAAATCTTATTTGCTTTATGAAATCCTTTCATGATCAGGAACAAATTAACTCACTTATTCACCTATGTTTTCTCATTTCCTAGGACCACTCCTGGCACAGAAGAAGACATTTAATATATGTTTATTATTGAACGAAAAGCTTTTTGGTCAATACCCTATTAATCTAGAGTAATTTGAAATATACGACTTAACATTATCATCAAATAAGTAATGACACACATGCTTCTGTTAGGCAATTGATAAAGGGGAAGAGAATACAGTCCATTATCCTTTGGAGCTTAAAAAAATCAAACAGAGACAAGCATTCGCATTCCATGGGCAATCATCCGCAAAACATAGAACAAACAAATAATGTCTGCAGATAATATAATCCTATGTTCTCTGGTATATCCCCTTTGATTAAAACCCTGAGTTTATTTCTTAGAGGCCTAATCAAAGGGAAAAAACAGTCCAGATCTATATTTAGAAAGTATTGTGTAGGAATAAAAAGGAATAACCTCCCTCAATCATGAAAGACTCCATGATGTGGAGGGGTTTGGGGCCTAAGAATTGCCAGAAGACA
Source organism: Canis lupus baileyi (assembly GCF_048164855.1). NCBI lineage: Eukaryota > Metazoa > Chordata > Mammalia > Carnivora > Canidae > Canis > Canis lupus. The sequence continues at coordinate 2,580,983 of NC_132868.1, read as the reverse complement.
ACAACTTCAGTAACAAGTTATCAGTTGGGGAAAGGTCATAAGTCATCTCACAGGGGAACACACTAGAGTGCATTAAACCCCTCAAATGAAAGTTATTTAACCCAAAAGAATGGTTTAAATGATATGGTAGAAACAATACAGATTACCAGGCATAAGCCAAAACATACAAGTAGAGATGAACATTGGGCTTCCAGTCAACGTAAACTGGGAAAGTCAAGAACCATCCTTACTGCAGGTTTTGGTCATAAAAAGTCTATAGCTTGTGACTGAATAAAGCCCCCTTGATCCCAGTGTGACTTCTCTCTGATCATCTGATTTTCAAGAATCTGTTTCCTGGTTTGTCTCAATTCAGCTCTCCAGATCCAATTTCCATTAACCCAGCACATACAAAATTCATCAAGAACTAGCTGGTTATGTCAGGACAATAACTTGTATAGATAAGGGGCCAAGTATTGGCATTCAACTTATGCCAGCCACCTGGCTAAGGTGGACAAGAGAGGAGGAAAAGGAGAACAAGTGGCAAGGAAAGGGTATCTAGCATTTAGAGGCTGGCTCTTCATATTTCTTTTCATTTAATCTCCAGAAAGAAGGCAAAACGTCTTAAATATGTCTAGTGATTTCATTAAATGTATCAGTATTCCTACTTGGGGATCTCCAATTGGTGATACTAACACATGGCACAGAGTAGCACTAGTTAAACGTGGGTGGAGTAGGCTTTATCAGAGGGTGAGTGAGCGGGAGGAAAGCCAAGCAGAGGTAATACTATGGCAAGAGTGACAACGTTAAGTACTCTTTTTCTCCTACAAATATTGTAGCTAGTGATAAATCAGGAAACTGTTCCCTGTGACACTGTCATCAGCTTATTCGAAGCACAAGTTACCTGATCAAGGACATCTGAAAACTGTTTAAGTTTGCTGAGTTCTACCAAATTGAGCCACGTCATGTCCAGGATCCATTTAGATGGTTTAGGAGGACAAGCTTTAAGGTCCAAGGAGGCACCTCCTTTAAAATTAAACATATAAAAAGTTACTAGATTTTTCTTTAATTCAAAAACAACCCATTTATATATAAAAACTATTTCTCACACTTCTAGTTATTTTACTACTTTGACATTCTTTTAAAGATTTTATTTATTATTCTGAGAAAGAGACACACACACAGAGAGAGAGAGAGAGAGAACATAGCTCACAGGCAGGGGGAGGGGCAGAGGGACAAGCAGATTCCTGGCTGAACAAGGATCCCCAGGATCCTAAGATCATGACCAGAGCCAAAGGCAGATGCTTAACTGACTGAACCACCCAGGCATCCCACCAACTTATCATTGTTTAGGCCCAGAAACATGTCACAGTAATGAACAAGCTTTAAAATTTAATAAAGGAACAGAGGATTTTAGAAAAACACATTTAAGAATCAGAAAACATAGGTGTGGGCCAAGGGAATGCTGGATTCTGTTCTAGCTCTATGTGGCCAAGGTCTTGTACAATGCAGTTCATCTGTCTGGGTCTCTGTTTCCAAATATGTACACTGGGCATACTGAAGCCTAGGTATTGTGATGATGATAAAATGACAAAAATACATAAAACACACAAAATAGGATCAAGACAATAGCAAAGGGTCACTAAATGAGCAGCTACTGTCAATATTAAGAACTGCTCAATGTTGGCACAAGCTCTTTTTAGGAGAGAATTTATCTAGAAACGTCAGCAGCATTACACGTGTTTAAAGGGTTCTCTTCTATAAACAGTGTATTATTTATAACCATTTTGAGCACACCCAAGGATTTTGTGCTGTATCACTTATTTTTTTTGTCAATCTAACCACAGCAAACATTTCCATTGGGTCATGACTCTTACCTTGCTGGTGCTGATTTACCTCAAGCTTGTATAACTCACATAACTCTCAAAGCACCATAAAATAAATGACACCTTAACATGTTATTGTTGCCCACCTCTGAAAAACTAAATGTGTAAACAATCATAATTTAAGTCAAAAAAAGAGTTAGAAAGTCTTTATAGGATGAAATATACTGTTTAATAAATACCATCTATTAAAATGTTTCAGGGAAAATATGCTCTAAGCATAATTCTTAAAAGGATGTAACCAATTCATTTGGCTACCTTTAAAATACTGTTTTGAACAGAGCAGGTCATGAACAAATAATAATACTCAAGATAATTACTGAACCAATCCCTACTTTAACTAGGCACCATGGACCTCACTAAATTACTCTTTTGCCAAATCCATCTTAGTATATATTTCCAACAAGGCAAGTATGGCCTTGAAGCAATCTCAAAAAGATTATTAACTCCCCAAATCAAAACAGATTGCTTTAATGGCAGGGAAAAGCTAAAGACCTAAGGACAATGGTATTGTGTTGAAAAATGTCAGACCAATTTCCATGGAACCTGTCCATTTTCCAACAAACTCAAAAGAATAAGATAATCACCAGAGAGTTAGGGAGAAGCTATTTATGGGAAGGAAAGGGTGTTCCTTACAACCAAAGCATTATTTATCATTTAGTAGAGGGTAAATGTGTTATGAATATCTTGCCTGCCTCCAAAGTGTACAATGGCCCACAGAGAATGATTGTAATGGGCTGGGGGCAGACATATTCTTGGATAGTATGGCACCAGATTAAATGTACTTCTGATGAATGAACAGTTGGAATAGGTAAATTCAAAATAAATTCTTGAGGTGATTGAGAGTTATGTTATTCCCTTCATTCTCTAAAGCCTTACTTTGGGAAAAAGTAAGTTTGAATTTTTACCGTAATACCTTGTAAAAATGATATGCTTTTACAATGAAAAATCTATACAAGTGATAACACAATTTTAAACTGGTCTAGCTTAAGCAGATTTAGAAAGTCATCTGGGCTCATCCCATTCCATCTTAACGATGAGCAAATTAAAAGGCCGGTATCCAAACACAAAATAACAAGTGATTTTAAAGTCCTTGCAGAAGGAGCTCACCCACTGGGTAGCTCTCAGCAACATCACCAGCAATGAGCAATCTTACAACATAACTGCCTTGCAAAGCTTCCTCTGACACTGTGTTTCATAAAGCAGCATTATAAAACTGTTGAATGCCAAAAGCCCACAAAAACCAGTCCAGGGAATCCCTGGGTGGCTTAGCGGTTGAGTGTCAGTCTTCAGCCCAGGACGTGATCCTGGGGTCCCGGGATCGAGTTCCATATCGGGGTCCCTGCATGGAGCCTACTTCTCCCTCTGCCTGTGTCTCTGCCTCTCTCTGTATGTGTCTCTCATGAATAAATAAAATCTTAAAAAAAAAAAAAAGAAAAGAAACGTATGGTAGATAAAGCCATTTAGACCTCAGCATCATTTCCACAATTACTTTAAATATTTTTTTGTCCAGACATTCAAGAATGTGACAGCAAAATTGTTTCCTAGCCTTCTCTGGGCTGTACTGTGCAGTGGCACAAGGGCCCTGCCCATGAGCAATGCTTCAATAGATACAGAATAAATATCCACAGGCTGAGCTGAGCTGCACAATCACCTGCCCATGGCTCCAGCCTGCATCCTACTAGATACCATCTCCTCTTCCTTTGACAGCCCCCCTCCGCCCATGTGTGCCCAGGGCCGGTGTCCCAGCCCCTCCAGGCCTTTGCTCACCTGTCCAACTCTCTGGGAGGCCCCCTTCATTAGATATCCCATTAGATATTCCCTTTAAAGTTTTAACTGCTCCTACTGACTCTGCACACCCTGTAACTCCCCATCCGCCTTATCCCACTCTGTTTTTCCAGGGTACCCACTAGCTTCTCAAGTACTAAATAATTTATTTATTGTTTTATTATATGCCACAAGTGCCTGCTCTGTGCCTTAGCACACAGTATGCTCTCAATAAATATTCATGCAATAAATGAACAAATAAAATATTTCACATGTCTGCAATCTTCAATGAAATGCAAGGAAACTATTACAGCCAGAGAAAAAATACTGCCTAGGTCCTTCAAGTAATTCCTACAGCTGGACCTGTGTACCACACTTTCCATTGTTATACTGACCTTTAATGAGAGTGAGAAACTCTTCATGCTTGACTTGGTTCCTCTGGATGTCGATCTTCAGGGTAAGTAGCAAGGTGAAGAGGAATTTGTGCTCCTCATACAACCCTCGGGCTGTGTACTTATAAACCTCATAAGTCATATGCTCAATGATATTAGCAATCCTCTTGCTTGTAATTGGGCTCTTGACAGATCTGGAGGAGAGAACATTTAAATTAGGCTTATCTCACTACCTTTTTCCGTTGTCCATAAAAATTGTCTTTAAAGCAGAATAGGTAACTTTGGAGGGTCAGTTCTTTCTTACACATAAGAATAAGCATCCTAAATCTAAAATAACAAGCATTGTCTCAACATAAAATAACATAACAAAATCCTCAATGTTGTCTAAATCAATTTTACCCGCAGGGTATTATCACTCACAACAATGTCTTGGGAATTTTTCTTGTTTAACAGAAATACATGAAACCAAAGGAATCAATCAATGGATGAATAGTTGGTAGAGCTGTTTCTGAGCATAAAATGACAAATCAGAATGATTTGTTAACACACTGGTAATTACACTAAACTTAGATTAAAAAAAAAAAAAAGACCCAGTAGAAAAAAGAAAAGAAGTTATAAATATAATGTCATTATTCTAGCCCACATATATAAAATTCAACTTGGCTTCCTGAGCACAGACATACCTGGCTAAGGAAAGGTCAAACAAGCCAAGAAACTGGCGGAGCGAAGTCTGATACATTTCGTTAACCAAGCGCATCTCGGTGATGAGGAAGTAGAGTATGCTGCCCCGTGTTGCCACTGAAAGAGGAAGAGCAAGGCTGCATGTGCTACGAGGGTGGAAAATAAATGACCCATGCACAGATCTGCCTATACTCTAAATGAAAACAAGTTTTATTTTTGATTTACCAATGACCATCTACCAGCCCCAGGAGTCTAGAACAAGGCTCATTATATATACTTAATTCTTATTTATAAGCTTTGTACAAGTAGTCTGCTATTTGTGTTTATCACGTGGTATTCTCCATTTGAGAACTTCCAGTATCCTTATAAATACTTTTTTACTATATTTTTTCATAAATAGAAAAGGCAATTAATGGGATAGCAGAAGCTACACCTAGCAAATTGTGTAGGCATTTTAAGGACCTCATTCTCTTCTTTTTTAAAGATTTTATTTATTTACTTGAGAGAGAGAGAAAGAGCAAGAGCAGAGGGGGGAAGCAAAGGGAGAAGCAGGCTCCCCACCAAGCAGGGAGCTGCATGTTGGGCTCAATCCCAGGACCCTGGAATCATGACCTGAGCCAAAAGCAGATGCTTAACTGACTGAGCCACCCAGATGTCCCTATGGGTCTCATTCTTAAGCTCCATGAAGAAGCTTCAACTAAGCTCGGCCTCAGGTTGGCAAAATAAGGCATGGCAAAGATGATGTTCCTGACTCTCTACCAGCAAACCATACTGTTTTGATTATTTTTCCAGAAAGAATGATACATTTCTAAAGGAAACTGAATTCTTTCAGCAGGTCCCTCTTGTAACCAATGAACAACACTGATTTGCAAATTGGTGAGTATGACTAAAGGACTCCCATGAGACCAAAGAACTACCTTCCTAATACAGATTGCCAACGGACAACTGGCTTACTGTTACCAAATGATAAAGAACTAGTGAACAGCCCACAAACACAGCTAATTCCTCAGATTTCAAAGTGGCATTCAGAAGTTCTTTAAAAATTCTCCCTGCTTTCTAATTTAAAAATAAGTTCACAGGAACATTAAAGAAATTACAACTCACATGAATTATAAGCACCCATTACACATTTACACCCTTATAAAATTTCCTCATCTCAAAGCAATGCCACAAAATGTGAATGGCCATCCCACTTTGTACAACCATTTGCATTAACATCCTTCCTTCTTTCAATTTCTCTGATTTTCAGGGTTTTTTTCTCACTTCATTTTCCTGTGACATTTATCTTTCATTACCAAACTCACCAGGTCTGTATTCCTCCCGGGCTGAGTTAATTTGAATTTCTGTCTCAGCTGAAATTTCCAGCTTCTGTGTCACCTCTTCTGCGGTCTTTTTTGTGTTACTCAGCACAACAATGAGACTCTCATCTTCCACCAGGGACCCCTGGGTACTCGTCAGCCTGTAAAGCAAATTATCTTCCAGCTCTTTCATCCTTCTTTTGTTTGCAGTTACATCTTCCATGAGATGAGTTCTCTCTTTCTCCAATTCCTGTTAATTTGCATAAATATATTTTCTTCCTTAATTAACAACTATTGTTTGGCCATTCCTTAAAAAGTTAACCTATAGGGCTGCTCTCAAGCTACTGCATTATAGTTATCATACTTGGTGGCAGGAAATACATCAAAATAAGAAGAGGAGAATTAATGGATGGAAGAAGAACATGAATTTTGCTAAAAATCCTACCAATATCCCCTCCAGCATCTATTTCTTTCTTAAAGTGAAATCATTTTAGGTGACTTTTGTGATATATTTAAGCTTGTTTTGAAGGAGAAATATATTTGAAAGGATAGTAAAATACATTTGAAGATACATATAGATCTTTCAGATTAAATACATTTTTTGTTTAGTTTCTTGTTTATAAGACCTCTGTTCTTGTTTGAATGTGATTATTTTCAACTTGCTAGTTGAAATAGTATCCAATTCTCTGAAAAGCAAGTGTTCGAAAAATTAGGCAAACAGCCTGCACAGCTGTGGCAGGTACATTTAAATTAGAAACTCTTCTTGGCCTGAAAGGTGCTGTTCTCTCCATGAGAAGTGAAGTTCTAGGTCTTTCCTGAAGGATCTTTATAGATAGCTGGGGAAAGAATGGTTTTGGAAGATTATTATCCTTACTGGCTACTTCTTCCTCATAGTAGTTTGGAGAGGGAGAGTCCATGGTACAGAAGGAGAAAAAGATGGGATTGGTGAGGGTGGGGAAGGAAGAATGGCCATGACCCAGAACAAGCCAAAGGCAGCCCGAAACCCAGAGGCTAAGACCACAGAGGCAATGCTTCTGGCTCCAACTCAAACTGTTATGTGAAAGTCAAATCATTTCATGAGCAGCTATAATTTTGAAGCTAGCAAAAGAATCAAAACTGGAAAGGATAGTGAGTTAGACAGTATTTAAATATTTGGAAAGAAGGATATGCATTCATGAGTTTGCTTGAAAAGCTTTTTAAATCAAGGTACCTATGCATAGCTGCATTAATGAATGATACACACTTTGGTATAAACACAATATGGGGAAACTAGGGTTAAATGCAGCTGACTTGAGCACAAAACCACAGGAATATGTTATATATGATTCTATGAGCCTCAGTTTCCTTACCTGTGAGGTGGATATAAAAACAGCTTGGAGAGTGATTTTCAGGACATAACTAGTAAAGCAGCTACAACAGTAAGTGAATCATGATAGCTGTTCAAAACATGCCTGTCCCCTCTTGTCCCCTCCCTTGATTCATTCCAAGCATGGATTTTTCAGAAGCACTACATTGCTTATTTGGAAAATAAGCAGTTTGAAAAATAAAATTATAGGTTGGCAGAAAATAAATCATACTTTAGAATTTCACATATCATTACAAAAGTGTAATAAAGTGGCTGCAAAGGGATAAAAGAGGAGAACTTTCTAATCTTGCACTTAGGCTAAGGATGCATGCTTTCATGCCTGAGGGGACGATCCTGTGGCCGTCAAATCCAAAAACTGCACCCAGTCTTATGGATTCTTCCAGCACAAAAGTTTTTCCTCCATCCATATCTTCCAAACCTATAGCTACTGCCCTGATTTAGGCTTTAGTTATTCTTCATGGACTCCCCGCTGCCATCACCCCCTTTCCTGCTCTTAGGCATTCAGGGATCTCTCTCAGTTGTTTTGAAAGGTCTGAAATTCTCAACGTAGTTTGCAAGACTTATTACAACCTACATTTCCAACCCCATCTCCACTTGAGAACTATAGAATCAGTACTAAAATCATGCTCCCATGGTGCTTATGAAAACCGTTATTCACAAAATAAACAGTTAACACAATGTATACAAAGGGGCAAATTAACCAATTCCTGATTTTTAAAATGGCAAGTAAAAGCCTGAACATCAAAAAAAAAAAAAAATGCTTGAACATCACTGAGATAGTTTTGGTCAATTTAATATCATTGTTAACACTAATACATTTATTTGTCAATCAAAGTAACTGCCTATATTCCTAAAGGATTAAAATGAGGCTACGAAGCATATTTTCCCCAAAGTTTGAGGTTGATAAAATAATATCCCCTAAAATAAACAGTACAATTCAGAGTAATTTGAAATTATGAAAGCAATCTGCATACTAAATAGTAGGTAAATGACCAAACACTACAATGGGATAAGAATTATGGAAAAAATTATGGAAAAAAGTTATTCCTGAAGGAAAATAGAACTATCATTTGCTTTTCTTTTTTTATCCTTTTGTAAAGAATTTATTTACTTGAGAGAGAGGACATGAGGAGGGGGAGTGGCAGAGGGAGAGCTGAGCAGGGAGCCCGACATGGGGCTCAATCCCAAGACCCCAGTACCATTACCTGAGCCAAAGGCAGACACTTAACCAACTAAGCCACTCAAGTACCCCCGCTACTTGCTTTTCATTCAGGATTTTTAAATGGAAAACATATTTTGGAATAATTTTAGGTGTATGTTCATTTGTATGGCTGATTTAAATGTGGTTCTGTTGAACTATGGCTTTAGGTCCCCCAATATATAAGAAATAATAATAAGGAGCAAAATTAATCAAAATCATTTTGTCTATAAGCAATTTTCCCATCAAAGGGATTAACTCAACACACATACACCACACACACACAGGTAAACATTTGTCCCATGTACTCAATTTACTAAGGCTGCCATGTAAATGTTTTACATGAACTGCAATAATATGAAGAGTATCACCAAAGTGAGTAAGAAAGTACAATAGTGATTCAGGACAATTTCAGGGAACATAGTATTTATTAATTAAATGATCAAAAATTAAGTGATTCCACAAAGATACAAAAGACAACTAAAATTATCTGTGTACCTAAAATGAAACCATGGTTTTGAAATCAGTAAGAGGGAACAGATGACAGACAGCCTTTCAGAGTTCTCATTTCTAAAGGATCACCCAGGCTTTCCTTCCCAAATGTTCCTTCTCTTCTGTACCTTACATTGGTAATTAAAATAGAAAGATTAAACAAGAGAATTCAGATTTATTGTTTCTCTGTACTAGTGAGCTGGTGACAATGACATCTATTTAAAGGTCTTCATTAAACTATTTCTCCTGTCAGTTCCACTGAGTTTGGGTGCTTCCACTTCCAAAGGAAATCACATACCTGTTGGCTCATCTGGGATTTTGTTTTTTGTTTTTTTCAAGATTTTATTTATTTATTTACTGATGAAAGACACACAGAGTCAGAGACACAGACAGAGAGAGAAACAGGCCCCCTGCAGGGAGCCTGATGCCGGACTCTATCCCAGGATCCTAGGATCACTACCTGAGCCAAAGGCAGACGCTCAACCACTGAGCCACCCAAGTGGCGCCCTCGCCTGGGATTTTGAACAAGGTGACCCCTAAGGCCTTGTATTGTGTGGCCAGTAGAATCTGCTAACCTCTATTAGTATTTTTTTCCTAATAGTATATAACTCACTTGAGTTTCTGTCTTGTTCTCTGGGATCAAGGTAAGAGTGAACCTAAGAAATTTGTTTTTTTAAAAGGATAGTTACAGATCTACTGGTTTACTGTCAAGATAGTGTTGATACCTCAACTTCTGTGACAACAGCAGGCTGCCTACAGCTACTCACAGGAACATCAGGTTAACGATTGAATAGGGCCTTCATATCACCTTGAACAGCTCACACATTTAAAATGACTGCTTTGATGGAATCTTGTCTCACATTTAGATCTTTCATCCATTTTGAGTTTATCTTTGTGTATGGTGTAAGAGAATGGTCCAGTTTCATTCTTCTGCATGCAGATGTCCAATTTTCCCAGCACCATTTGTTGAAGAGACTGTCTTTCTTCCAGTGGAGAGTCTTTCCTGCTTTGTCGAATATTAGTTGACTAAAGTTGAGAGTCCACTTCTGGATTCTCTATTCTGTTCCACTGATCTATGTGTCTGTTTTTGTGCCAGTACCACACTGTCTTGATGACCACAGCTTTGTAGTACAACCTGAAATCTGGCATTGTGATGTCACCAGATATGGTTTTCTTTTTTAATATTCCCCTGGCTAATCAGGGTCTTTTCTGATTCCACACAAATCTTAAGATGATTTGCTCCACCTCTCTGAAGAAAGTCCATGGTATTTTGATAGGGATTGCATTAAATGTGTAAACTGCCCTGGGTAACATTGACATTTTCACAATATTAATTTTTCCAATCCATGAGCATAGAATATTTTTCCATCTCTTTGCATCTTCCTCAATTTCTTTCAGAAGTGTTCTGTACTTATTAGGGTATAGATCCTTTACCTCTTTGGTTAGGTTTATTCCTAGGTATCTTATGCTTTTGGGTGCAATTGTAAATGGGATTGACTCCTTAATTTCTCTTTCTTCAGTCTCATTGTTAGTGTATAGAAAAGCCGCTGGCTTCTGGGCATTGATTTTGTATCCTACCACACTGCCGAATTGCTGTATGAGTTCTAGCCATCTTGGACTTGGCCACAGCAACTTCTTGCAAGATACATCAATGAAGGCAAGAGAAACAAAAGCAAAAATGAACTATTGGGACTTCATCAAGATAAGAAGCTTCTGCACAGCAAAAGAAACAGTTAACAAAACTAAAAGACAACCTACAGAACGGGAGAAGATATTTGCAAATGACTTATCAGATAAAGGGCTAGTATCCAAGATCAATAAAGAACTTATGAAACTCAACAGCAAAGACACAACCAATCCAATCATGAAATGGGCAAAAGACATGAACAGAAATCTCACAGAGGAAGACATAGGCATGGCTAACAAGCACATGAGAAAATGCTATGCATCATTGGCCATCAGGGAAATACAAATCCAAATCACAATGAGATACCACCTCACACCAGTGAGAATGATGAAAATTAACAAGACAGGAAACAACAAATGTTGGAGAGGATGTGGAGAAAGAGAAACCCTCTTGCACTGTTGGTGGGAATGTGAACTGGTGCAGCCACTCTGGAAAACTGTGTGGAGGTTCCTCAAAGAGTTCAAAATAGATCTGCCCTACGACCCAGCAACTGCACTGCTGGGGATTTACCTCAAAGATACAGATGCAATGAAACGCCGGGACACCTGCACCCCAATGTTCACAGCAGCAATGTCCACAATAGCCAAACTGTGGAAGGAGCCTCGGTGTCCAACGAAAGATGAATGGATAAAGAAGATGTGGTTTATGTATACAGTGGAATATTACTCAGCCATTAGAAACGACAAATACCCACCATTTGCTTCAACGTGGATGGAACTAGAGGGTATTATGCTGAGTGAAATAAGTCAATCAGAGAAGGACAAACATTATATGGTCTCATTCATTTGGGGAATATAAAAAATAGTGAAAGGGAATAAAGGGGAAAGGAGAAAAAATGAGTGGGAAATATCAGAAAGGGAGACAGAACATGAAAGACTCCTAACTCTGGGAAATGAACAAGGGTTAGCGGGAGGTTGGTGGGGGGTTGGGGTGACTGGGTGACGGGCACTGAGGGGGGCACTTGACGGGATGAGCACGGGGTGATATGCTATATGTTGGCAAATTGAACTCCAATACGAAGAAATTTCTAAATAAATAAATAAATAAATAAATAAATAAATAAATAAATAAATAAAACTACTGCTTTGGAGCACACAGAAAAGTATAAAATCCATTATAAATCTGCCTTCCCTGCATTCTTATGCTCTGAGGTTTCTATTCATTTTTGAAAGCAAACAAACCTGAGAGTCCAGCAGGCTGTACAGCTAAGCACTCGTGAGACCAGACCTCATGTGTTAACAAGGCTCCTCACTGCCCATATCTCCAAGACACGGGACAGCTGGTCAATTTATGGATTCAAAGAAGAATGGCCTTTCCCTGGCATCATAAGTTACTATTCCGAGCCACATCTCTCAAGGAGAATTGACAGCCCAGTCAAGATTTAATTCATCCTGACTGTAGAGGCTCACCCTTTGTTTCAGCTCCATGTGTAAGGGAATTAGATGTTTTCCAATACTAACTTCTTACTGTTGGGGTCCTTCCTGCTTCCAATACCCATCCTTGGTTCAATAACATTTTATATTGATGTAGTCTATATAATAATCACCTAAGAAGAGATCAGAGTCAGAAAGACTATATTATCCCAGAAGTCAAAGGAACACTTTTTTTTTTTCAATCTGTAGGCTCTTTTCAAATGGGTTACTTAACTTCCAGAAAGTATCAGAGATTAACTTAGACCCACTTGTCACACCCAGGCTAAGATGATTCAGCAATGTGAGAAAAGTTCGGACTATGGTGGAAAGATGAGATACTACAAGAGAAAAGGCTGCTAACAGGAAATAAACAATGAAAATCCATCAAAATTAAAGCCAACAGCTCATTTCTTGCATGAGACCTTGCGTTAGAGGAAAGAAAATACAGATTACATGTTGTATAATAATGTGGTTCAGGGTAAGAGGACCCTCTAATATCATAAGAGTGTGATGGTCATGTTCCTATGGCCATACTTTTTCTAAGAATTATCTACCATGAGCCTGGAATGGATTCTGATCATGAGGCAACAGTTAAGGAATAATTTTCTCAAGACACACAAGGTACTTTTCCAGAGAGTAAGAAGAAGCCCTACCTGGGATCCATATTGGCTTTTCAAGGCTGTTCAGTCTTTTCAAAGGGGCTTAAAGTGCTCCTCACTTCATCTTACACTTCCGTTTAAAGAGGGACTTCAATTCTATTACAACTTTTATCATATTATTTTCATCAATGAAAGAATTGCAACACAATGCAGAAAAGGAGGTAGTCACACTTCACTTACATTTTTCTCTGTGAGGATGACTCTCCCCAGTAACTGATCTTCCAGACCTTTCATGGTGACAGTGAAGTCAATGATAGAGGTCCGAGCACTTATTTCAGGTGTATAAACTGGATTGGGCAGCTTCGTGGTGATGTAGAGTCTGAAGCCATCCATCACATCTACTTCCTTATCACCGACTTTCACCTTTATTATGAAAATAATGTTAAAAGTAATAAAACAAAAAACAAAACAAAACAAAAAAAAACAAAATAAAAGTAATAAAACAACATACACCCTACTGTGTCCTTTGCACAGGATCAAGCATTGCTTTAAGTAATTATATAACTGGAGATCTTTGTATAACTGAAAAAGAAGTGGTCATCAGGTGTTCAAATGGCTTCAAAACCACTAGGATGAAAGGAAGGGAGATGGGTAGGAAGGAAGAGAGGGAAGAAGTTCAATGTATGCCACTATATACCACAAATGTAGAATTTAACACCAAAATTGGTGCAATCATACCACAGAAGTGAGATGGATTACCCAACCAAAATTTGGTGCAGAGGTCAAGACTGATGGCATCACACATGCACCAAAAGGGTATGAAAAGGCTTATTATTCACATAATGAGATTTCTTTTGAGATTAAAGTAGGCCTCTGACCAGGTCCCAAAAATTGACTGAGACAATAGGGAAAAGCAGCTATTTTAGGGTTTTATAGTGATGAGGGCTAAGATAAAGATTTCCACACAGGGCATGAACAGAGGATTGTGTGGTTTGAATATCCCACCAATGCCAAAAGAGAGAGATCCAGGTTTTCTTATCAGCTTGCCCAGATTTGGGACAGAAGAGGGGAGGATCATGATGGGTTTTGAAAGATGTCCACAGTAAATCATCAAAATGGAGTCAGACTCCATCACACAAGAGAAGTAGATATTTCTAAAAGGTCTGCTCTTGAAAACTTTAATCCCAACTCAGGAAGTAGAGAAGAGAAAAACAAATGCCTCTTGCCACTGACTCGAATTTCAGTTGCTGCCTAGTGAGAAAATCTCATCTATGTGACATTTATCTGGCCTGGTGGTTCTGCACATTATTATCAATAGGTTTAACCTACCTTAAAGGTAGACCCAGTCTTAATGAAGTTCCTCTCCAAAACATTATCCAGTGCTGGATCTAGTTCCTCCCCAACATCTTCAATAAGTAAGGGCCTTCCAAGAGAAAGACTGTCCTCCAGGTGGTTTCTGAAATACTTGTGATTTAGAGATGTGATCTAGAAACAAGATCCAAAGGTTGCTGTTGACAATATCATGATGCAATGCACAGAGATAACAACATTAAATGGTGCCTGAGCATTCTGTCACAGGACACAAATACGGAGATCTTTAGAGACCTTTATTTAAAACCCATACTTGGTGAGATTGTGCAGAAAGCTTAAACTGTTTCCATCCTTTTCCTTAGCTGACTATTATTCCCCAGGGCAACTTATCTTCTCATCACCACCACTTTTGCGATAAATAATAATGGAATAACCATGAAGTGTCCTTGTAAAGGGCTATACACTTACTGTCATACAACTTGACCCTGCTCTGTTCATCAAGAAGGGATTTAGGCTCTAACAGAGGAAAATCTGAAACCTTCAAAAGACAGCATTAGTAGAGATCCATATGAACGTAAATGCAATTTTTAGAAAAGATTTTAATATTAGAATTTAGGATTTCATCTATTACTGCTCTAAGATTACAATCTCTATAATTTTCAAATATTTCTTTATTCTTGGACTCTTGTTCATCTGGGGCAATAAAACTTGACCAGTAGCATAATGTTCAAACACAAATTACCTGCAGTTCATTCTGGCTTTCTTTATTTTTAATCCAGATCTTCCCTTGAGTCTGTGGATCAATTAACAAAGGAAAGCGAGATGCCTTTGTAACAATAATTCCATTCTGAATGGACAGGTCATCATTTGGCAGACCTTGGAGGTTCCATTCACTAATAGTGGGAGCATCAATCAACATCTCATTGAGATTTAGATTGTTTCCAAATGGGATTTCCCTGACTTTCATTTCCTTCTGCCAGTCATATAGCATCAGGTTGCGAAACTCTTGGTTAAATGGACCAGAATAAGATAGAAAAGCTGTAGCCAACAATACATCCCCTAAAACAGAAAACAAACACCACTGAAATACTTTATAATCAGCCTTGTAATTGTGCAGAATATTAAGCATTTTTTAAAGGCAACCACTCTTTTAAACTAATTTCCAAAAACCAAACTGCAACTACATGTTGCTGTGTCTTGGTGAAAAAATAGCAGTCCATTGTTAAATAGGGTCCAAATGGTCCACCAAGTAATACCTGCTAGTAGTCAACCACTAGGTTATTTTGACTCTGGTTGGATGTGAGAGTATAACATTGAACTTAAGAGATGCAAAACCTAAGAAGACAGAGCTTCCATTTCCAGTGATGTTGATCAACATAACCATTCTCTAATAGGAGAATTCAAAAGTGACCTGATAGCTCATTAATATATCTAATAAGGGCTACATAGACGCCAGACCAATATTTATCCATCTGAAATATCTTGACACACACACACACACAAAGGAATTTGAAGGACTAGAGAGTTGGTTTGTATTCTAATAAAAGTTTCAGTTTGCTAAATTCCCTAACATTGTCAACACACAATCTGACTAATAAAGGTACCTACACACCTACAAGTCTTTTTATTTGTGCGGCAAACTCTTTACTTTGTTCTGTCCATCTTTCTTTCTCTCCTGCCAAGCCACCGATCAGTGTGGAGGCGGTCTGCATCTTCCGTCTGCACCGCTCCGCATCTTCAAGCAAGGTCTAAAAAAGGGCCAAAATCAAAAGAAAACTTCTGTTCAGAAAAATACAGCCTCCAGCTGAAGAATATAATTTTAAACCATTATATATTATCTGCCCTTCTGAGACCTAGGAGCCATTTATCTCACAGGAAGCCTAAGATTTAATTTCTGTGTGCCTGTGTCAAAGCCCATCTCTTAAACCTTCATGTGGGGTCCTGAGCCAACAGGTCACACTCTCCCCAGGTGTTAATAATTAAGAGATAATAGAAATCTGCATTTATGACTTTCCTATAAGGAAAAATAGAAATAAAATACAAACATATTACTAATATACACAGAAAAAGTAATACAATACATATCCTTACTTGAAAATCATGATTCAGGAGGGGCAAGACGGCAGAAGAGTAGGGTCCCCAAGTCACCTGTCCCCACCAAATTACCTAGATAACCGTCAAATCGCCCTGAAAATCTATGAATTCGGCCTGAGATTTAAAGAGAGACCAGCTGGAATGCTACAGTGAGAAGAGTTTGAGCTTCTATCAAGGTAGGAAGACGGGGAAAAAGAAATAAAGAAACAAAAGGCCTCCAAGGGGGAGGGGCCCCGTGAGGAGCCGGGCTGAGGCCGGGGCGAGTGTCCCCAGGACAGGAGAGCCCCGTCCCGGAGGAGCAGAAGCTGCACCGACCTTCCCGGGCGGAAAGGGGCTCGCGGGGCGTTGGAGCAGGACCCCAGGAGGGCAGGGATGCCCTCGGGCTCCCAGGGACACTAACAGACACCTGCGCCCCGGGAGAGTGCGCCGAGCTCCCTAAGGGCTGCAGCGCGGGCGGCGGGACCCGGAGCAGCTCGGAGGGGGGAGGGCGGAGGAAGAGGCTCCGCGGAGGGGGCTGCGGGGGTGGGGGAGCAGCTCGGGGGGCTCCGCGGAGGGGGCTGCGGGGCGGGAGCAGCTCGGGGGGGCTCAGGCAGAGGAAGAGGCTCCGCGGAGGGGGCTGGGGGGGGAGCAGCTCGGGGGGGCTCGGGTGCTGGCTCCACGGAGGGGGCTGCGGGGCGGGAGCGAATCGAACAGTGCAGGCTCCGGAGCACAGGGCGCCTGGACACAGCCCAGGATCCGGCCTCCCCCGGGACAGGCAGAGGCCGGGAGGACCCAGGACAGCGAGGACGCTCCTGCCCCGAGCTGAGCAGATCAGCTGCCCCGCCCCGGAGCCTCCAGGCCCTGCAGACGGAGAGCTCTGGAGCTACTGCAGGAGCTGACTCCAGGGCTGCAGAGCTGGCCCCGCCACTGCGGTTGTTCCTCCTGGGGACTCACGGGGTAAACAGCCCCCACTGAGCCCGGCACCAGGCAGGGGCAGAGCAGCTCCCCCAAGCGCTAACACCTGAGAATCAGCACAACAGGCCCCTCCCCCAGAACACCAGCTAGATGACAAGTTCCAGGGAAAGTCAAGGGACTTACAGTATACAGAATCAGAAGATACTCCCCTGTGTTGTTTTTTTGGTTGTTTTTGTTGTTGTTTTTTGTTTTGTTTTTTTTTTGTTTTGTTTTTTTGTTTTTTGCTTTTTGATTTGTTTGCTTTCCCCACCTTTTTTTCCCTTTCTTTCTTTTTCTTTTTTTTTCTTTTTTCTTCCTTTTTTCTTTTTTCTATTTCTCTTTTCTTTCCTTCTTTCTCTCCTCTCTTTTTCTCCTTTTCCCAATACAACTTGTTTTTGGCCACTCAGCACTGAGCAAAATGACTATAAGGAAAACTTCACCTCAAAAGAAAGAATCAGAAACAGTCCTCTCTCCCACAGAGTTACAAAATCTGGATTACAATTCAATGTCAGAAAGCCAATTCAGAAGCACTATTATACAACTACTGGTGGCTCTAGAAAAAAGCATAAAGGACTCAAGAGACTTCATGACTGCAGAATTTAGATCTAATCAGGCAGAAATTAAAAATCAATTGAATGAGGGAACCCTAAGTGGCGCAGCGGTTTAGCGCCTGCCTTTGGACCAGGGCGCGATCCTGGTGACCCATGATCGAATCCCACATCGGGCTCCCCGTGCATGGAGCCTGCTTCTCCATCTGCCTATGTCTCTGCCTCTCTCTCTCTCTCTTTGTGTGACTATCATAAATAAATAAAAAAA
This sequence comes from Canis lupus baileyi, assembly GCF_048164855.1. Taxonomy (NCBI): domain Eukaryota; kingdom Metazoa; phylum Chordata; class Mammalia; order Carnivora; family Canidae; genus Canis; species Canis lupus. Next base: position 2,563,078 of record NC_132868.1, on the reverse strand, counting down.
ATAAATAAAAAAAATCAATCGAATGAGATGCAATCCAAACTAGAAGTCCTAATGACTAGGGTTAACGAGGTGGAAGAACGAGTGAGTGACATAGAAGACAAGTTGATGGCAAAGAGGAAAACTGAGGAAAAAAGAGACAAACAATTAGAAGACCATGAAGATAGATTAAGGGAAATAAACAACAGCCTGAGGAAGAAAAACCTACATTTAATTGCGGTTCCCGAGGGCACTAAAAGGGACAGAGGTCCAGAATATGTACTTGAACAAATCATAGCTGCAAACTTTCCTAATCTGGGATGGGAAACAGGCATTCAGATCCAGGAAATAGAGAAATCTGCCCCTAAAATCAATAAAAACCGTTCAACACCTCAACATTTAATAGTTAAGCTTGCAAATTCCAAAGATAAAGAGAAGATCCTTAAAGCAGAAAGAGATAAGAAATCCCTGACTCTTATGGGGAGGAGTATTAGGGTAACAGCAGACCTCTCCACAGAGACCTGGCAGGCCAGAAAGGGCTGGCAGGATATATTCAAGGTCCTAAATGAGAAGAACATGCAATCAAGAATACTTTATCCAGCAAGGCTCTCATTCAGAATGGAAGGAGAGATAAAGAGCTTCCAAGACAGGCAGGAACTGAAAGAATATGTGACCTCCAAACCAGATCTGCAAGAAATTTTAAGGGGGACTCTTAAAATTCCCCTTTAAGAAGAAGTCCAGTGGAACAATCCACAAACAAGGACTGAATAGATATCATCATGCCACTAAACTCATATCTTTCAATAGTAACTCTGAACGTGAACTGGCTTAATGACCCCATCAAAAGGCGTAGGGTTTCAGACTTGGATAAAAAAGCAGGACCCACCTATTTGCTGTCTGCAAGAGACTCATTTTAGACAGAAGGACACCTACAGCCTGAAAATAAAAGGTTGGAAAACCATTTACCATTCAAATTGTCCTCAAAAGAAAGCAGGGGTAGCCATCCTTATATCAGATAAACTAAAATTTACCCGAAGACTGTAGTGAGAGATGAAGAGGGACACTATATCATACTTAAAGGATCTATCCAACAAGAGGACTTAACAATCCTCAATATATATGCCCCGAATGTGGGAGCTGCCAAATATATCAATTAATAACCAAAGTGAAGAAATACTGAGATAATAATACACTTATACTTGGTGACTTCAAACTAACTCTTTCTATCCTCGATCGGTCTTCTAAGCACAACATCTCCAAAGAAACGAGAGCTTTAAATGATACACTGGACCAGATGGATTTCACAGATATCTACAGAATTTACATTCAAACTCAACTGAATACACATTTTTCTCAAGTGCACATGGAACTTTCTCCAGAATAGACCATATACTGGGTCACAAATCAGGTCTGAACCAATACCAAAAGACTGGGATCGTCCCCTGCATATTCTCAGACCATAATGCCTTGAAATTAGAACTAAATCACAACAAGAAGTTTGGAAGGACCTCAAACATGTGGAGGTTATGGACCATGCTTCTAAAAGATGAATGGGTCAACCAGGAAATTAGAGAAGAATTAAAAAGATTCATGGAAACTAATAAGAATGAAGATACAACCGTTCAAAATCTTTGGGATGCAGCAAAAGCAGTCCTAAGATGGAAATACATCGCAATACAAGCATCCATTCAAAAACTGGAAAGAACTCAAATACAAAAGCTAACCTTACACATAAAGGAGCTAGAGAAAAAACAGCAAATAGATCCTACACCCTGCAGAAGAAGAGAGTTAATAAAGAATCGAGCAGAACTCAACAAAATCGAGACCAGAAGAACTCTGGAACAGATCAACAAAACCAGGAGTTAATTCTTTGAAAGAATTAATAAGATAGATAAACCATTAGCCACCCTTATTAAAAAGAAGAGAGAGAAGACTCAAATTAATAAAATCATGAATGAGAAAGGAGAGATCCCTACCAATACCAAGGAAATACAAACGATTTTAAAAACATATTATGAGCAGCTATACGCCAATAAATTAGGCAATCTAGAAAAAATGGACGCATTCCTGGAAAGCCACAAACTACCAAAACCAGAACTGAAAGAAATAGAAAACCTGAACAGGCCAATAACCAGGGAGGAAATCGAAGCAGTCATCCAAAACTTCCCAAGACACAAGAGTCCAGGGCCAGATGGCTTCCCAGGGGAATTCTATCAAACGTTTAAAGAAGAAACCATACCTATTCTCCTAAAGCTTGTTTGGAAAGATAGAAAGAGATGGAGTACTTCCAAATTCGTTCTATGAGGCCAGCATCACCTTAATTCCAAAACCAGACAAAGACCCAACCAAAAAGGAGAATTATAGACCAATATCCCTGATGAACATGGATGCAAAAATTCTCAACAAGATACTGGCCAATAGGATCCAACAATACATTAAGAAAATTATTCATCATGACCAAGTAGGATTTATCCCCGGGACACAAGGCTGGTTCAACACCCGTAAAACAATCAATGTGATTCATCATATCAGCAAGAGAAAAACCAAGAACCATATGATCCTCTCATTAATGCAGAGAAAGCATTTGACAAAATACAGCATCCATTCCTGATCAAAACTCTTCAGAGTGTAGGGATAGAGGGAACATTCCTCAACATCTTAAAAGCCATCTACGAAAAGCCCACAGCAAATATCATTCTCAATGGGGAAGCACTGGGAGCCTTTCCCCTAAGATCAGGAACAAGACAGGGATGTCCACTCTCACCACTGCTATTCAATATAGTACTGGAAGTCCTAGCCTCAGCAATCAGACAACAAAAAGACATTAAAGGCATTCAAATTGGCAAAGTAGAAGTCAAACTCTCCCTCTTCGCCGATGACATGATACTCTACATAGAAAACCCAAAAGCCTCCACCCCAAGATTGCTAGAACTCATACACCAATTTGGTAGCGTGGCAGGATACAAAATCAATGCCCAGAAATCATTGGCATTTCTATACACTAACAATGAGACTGAAAAAAGAGGAATTAAGGAGTCAATCCCATTTACAATTGCACCCAAAAGCATAAGATACCTAGGAATAAACCTAACCAAAGAGGTAAAGGATCTATACCCTAAAAACTATAGAACACTTCTGAAAGAAATTGAGGAAGACACAAAGAGATGGAAAAATATTCCATGCTCATGGATTGGCAGCATTAATATTGTGAAAATGTCAATGTTACCCAGGGTAATATACACGTTTAATGCAATCTCTATCAAAATACCATGGACTTTCTTCAGAGAGTCAGAACTAATTATTTTAAGGTTTGTGTGGAATCAGAAAAGACCCTGAATAGCCAGGGGAATTTTAAAAAAGAAAACCACACCTGGGGGAATCACAATGCCAGATTTCAGGTTGTACTACAAAGCTGTGGTCATCAAGACAGTGTGGTACTGACACAAAATCAGACACATAGATCAATGGAACAGAATAGAGAACCCAGAAGTGGACCCTGAACTTTATGGTCAACTAATATTCGATAAAGGAGGAAAGACTCTCCACTGGAAGAAAGACAGTCTCTTCAATAAATGGTGCTGGGAAAATTGGACATCCACATGCAGAAGAATGAAACTAGACCACTCTCTTGCACCATACACAAAGATAAACTCAAAATGGATGAAAGATCTAAATGTGAGACAAGATTCCATCAAAATCCTAGAGGAGAACACAGGCAACACCTTTTTTGAATTTGGCCACAGTAACTTCTTGCAAGATACATCCACGAAGGCAAAAGAAACAAAAGCAAAAATGAACTATTGGGACTTCATCAAGATAAGAAGCTTTTGCACAGCAAAGGATACAGTCAACAAAACTCAAAGACAACCTACAGAATGGGAGAAGATATTTGCAAATGACATATCAGATAAAGGGCTAGTTTCCAAGATCTATAAAGAACTTCTTAAACTCAACACCAAAGAAACAAACAATCCAATCATGAAATGGGCAAAAGACATGAACAGAAATCTCACAGAGGAAGACATAGACATGGCCAACATGCACATGAGAAAATGCTCTGCATCACTTGCCATCAGGGAAATACAAATCAAAACCACAATGAGATACCACCTCACACCATTCAGAATCGGGAACATTAACAAGTCAGGAAACTTCAAATGTTGGAGAGGATGTGGAGAAAGGGGAACCCTCTTGCACTGTTGTGAACTGGTGCAGCCACTCTGGAAAACTGTGTGGAGGTTCCTCAAAGAGTTAAAAATAGACCTGCCCTACGACCCAGCAATCACACTGTTGGGGATTTATCCCAAAGTTACAGATGCAGTGAAATGCCGGGACACCTGCATCCCGATGTTTCTAGCAGCAATGTCCACAATAGCCAAACTGTGGAAGGAGCCTCGGTGTCCATCGAAAGATGAATGGATAAAGAAGATGTGGTTTATGTATACCATGGAATATTATCAGCTATTAGAAATGACAAATACCCACCATTTGCTTCAACGTGGATGGAACTGGAGGGTATTATGCCGAATGAAGTAAGTCAGTCGGAAAAGGACAAACATTACATGTTCTCATTCATTTGGGGAATATGAATAATAGTGAAAGGGAACATAAGGGAAGGGAGAAGAAATGTGTGGGAAATATCAGAAAGGGAGACAGAACATAAAGACTCCTAACTCTGGGAATGAACTAGGGGTGGTGGAAGGGGAGGAGGGCGGGGGGGTGGGGGTGAATGGGTGACAGGCACTGAGGGGGGCACTTGTCGTGATGAGCACTGGGTGTTATTATGTATGTTGGCAAATTGAACATCAATAAAAAATAAATTTGTTATATAAAAAAAAGAAAATCAGGATTCTTTCTCATGTTAAAGTTCTAGCATCATTAATGCTTTATCTAAATCCACATCTCCTTTTACTTTAGGTGAAGCTTTAGATTATCTTCCGTTTGTTCTGTTCTGAGGCTTTCTCACAAATCCCAGTGACACCTGTCTCAGCTGGTCCCTCTCTGGTGCTCTGTGTGTCAGTAAAAGACCTTGAACCAGGCTTCCATACACTGTTACTACTCAATGTTCCATTCTTAAAAACTAATAATCTTCTTTATCTTTAAGACAACTGCCAATGCTACTTGTAGAATCTTATATGTATGAAATAATAGTGGGGACAGATAAAGATTTAGCAAAGGACCAGTCACAGGAGGTTCATTTATAACATATGTATATGTTACACATAATGCATAATTATGTTATATCTGCTAAATGTCTAATACTAGAGAAATATTTAAACAAATTATGGCATACCAGTGAATAAGAATACTCTGAAACCATTAAAAATTGTCTTGTAAAAATTTTTATAACCAAGAAAGATATTCATAATATATTACTAAGTTGAAAATTCAATTTAAAACAGTATGTATTAAGTTATATTATATATTCAAATGTTATACTTTACACATATTTTCAAATATACATAAATCAAGGAAAATGTTCAGATAGATGTTCAGATGATAAAGAGCAAATATTTTTAGTGTTCATTTCCAGGATTCCCTAAGGAACACGAACTGCTTTTGTAATTATAACACAATACCGTGTTTTTCAAAAGCAAGATATTTATTATAGTTTGTTCTCTGGGATTCTATTTTCCTTTCCCCCTAGGCTTAGTGAAGGAAACCTAAAAGCCCAGCAGAGGTATACTCCTACATCTATATTGCCCATATTTATTTATTTGTTTGTTTCTCCCCAAGGAGAAAAATGCCAGCTGGGAAAAATGATATTATAAATCATTTATTTCTGCCTACCTTTGAAACAAACTTTTCATGTAAAAGACATTTTTAAGATTAAGTTTTCTTCCCAAAATTCCCCATCTCCACTCTCAATTGGCCAAATAAGAAAATGGCCAGGGCCCTCCTCTCTGGCTTTTTTTTTTTTTTTTTTTGGGGGGGGGGGGGTTAGCTCACACTTCTTTAGGGGATGTGAGTAGCAGGAAGGGAGAGGAAATTTCTGAGAGTGCAGGAGCCAGGAGCAGCTCTACCCTCTAAGCCTGGCTAGGGCAGTGAGCAGACTTCCCTGGGTTCCTGGAGCAGTGCCCCGGCCCACTCTCTGTAGTGTTCCCAAGAGCGTAACTAGCTGTCCAGAAGGACGAGGGAAGTGGACCCCCATGAAGGCACTGCCCTGTAGAGAAGAACAGGGCATACACTCCTTCAGGGGACAGCACAGACCTGGTTCATGAGATTAGGGGTCCGACTGTGATGAACTGGATTCAAGGCCCTTCGCCTACTCATCCTCTGTAAGTCCTCTGTAAGCCCCCTGGACTCTCATGGAGTTCATTAGGGGAAAGGAGCCACAAAGTGACTAAAGGTCAGGTTCAATGCCAGCATGTTAGAGGCAGATGGACTCACAGCTAGATTTTGTATTAATTTTTAAAAAACTTGACATTTGTGGAAACAAGTGTTGAAGTCAGAGCCATACCTTTACAGGAGCACCTCTTGTATGGTCCTAACAAGCAGTAGATGCTCAAAACCAAAAAAGCATATTGTATGAACTAATGCAAAAATGTTACAATTCAAACACGGTAACATGAGGCCTAAAATATTTTCAGTATATTCAGTAGCACCTCCAAATATAAGTGAGTGTCCACCACGGGAAATAATTATCACACCTTCCTCATAGTTTCTAAAGTAGACTCTTTCAAATTGCAATGTTGATTTTCTCTTTATATGATGATAACTGAATCTCAAAGAGCATAATTAATAAACTCAAATAGGTGTTATACAATTACTTCCCTAATTTTTCTAAAAGGCTTTTATTTTGCTTTCAGGAGCTGAAGTATCACACATTTTGCACAGAGTAAAACTGAAGTGTTCATCTAAGTTCTCTTGTTGGGACTCCCATAAGAAACTGGGCTATCACAGCAGGAATCTCAGTCATGACCAATGAAGACAAAATGGGCAGGAGGAAAGTCCACAAAATCAAGGAAAGAACAGAGTGAATCTATCTCTTATTTACCAAACACAGGATTTACCAGAGGCAAATACAGATTTTGTGGCGCCAGAAGCTTATATAATGTGTGAGGTCCATCCACTTCAAGAAAATCATTAGAGATTTACAAATACAAAACTCCCAAGTAAATGAGTATATATCGAAAGGGAAAAAATCATGACAAAGTCCTGGTGACTTAAAAACTCAGGCACCTTTCCTCTGAAATTTCTAGGTATTTTATCTGAATGCTTATACACAAATGCATGCCAATCATAACCTGGTTTCCCTCCCCCTAAAACACCCTACAAGTCCCAGGAGCCTGTGCCCATGAGGAGCTCTGAAGCCTAAGCTACACTGGCCTGTTTTAAAGCTTCCTGGATATCCAAAAGGAAAGAAGCCCCAGTGGAGCTGGAGTAATTGGTATAAATAAGATAAATAACCTATAGCCCAGGAGATCAGAAATGTATGAACCCAGATTCTGAAAGAATCTACAGCTGCTATTTTGTAGACTAAGTTGAGAAGACTGTAGATGGTTATTGTCATCAGATGCAACCATGTGGCCAGTCACATTAGTCCAGCAGAGAGGCCTGAAGTGAACACCAGAAGGCCAAGGTCTAGTTCAGACTGTTCAGCCCTATGACAAGGAGCCACCCTCTGGACTTCTTTCTCCAAAAGGGCTATAAAATATATAAATTTCTTATTTCTCCAAAAGGACTATAAAATATATAAAATATAGTATATTTTTATATATAAAAATATTCACCTTGCTTACCTTGCAAGATTATTTCAAAGATTAAATAAGATAAAGTGGGAAACATGATTTGAAAAACGTAACAAAACGTACTACATGGCAGGCTGTTTTTGCCACCATCAATAAGAGGACTCAGATATGTTCCAGAAAGCCTCCTACCTTAGCTGACCATCCCGACCTCTCACCAAGGTCCTTAGTATGTGTTAGAAACAAACTCTAGGGTTTAGTGAAGGATTACGTGCTGTTTATGTACTATGTATACATTAAATCAATCCTTGCTGAGAACCAACCTCTTGGAAAAAGAAAGCAGCAAAGGAAGGAAGGGTCTACTATAGGTATGTTGGTGTATGATAGTCCATTCCATGCCAGAGAACAGTTACCTGCTTTTCGGTCATGGCCTGTTCATATTCAGCCTGCACCACATCAAGCTCTGCTTGCTTGTCATCCAGCTCAGCCTGGGCCTTCTGCAGATCCTGCATGGCCAAGATGTAGCGATTCTCCTGTACCACCAAGTTGGCCTGCACAGGACATACGCAAGGTGAATAATGCATGTGTGCAAACCAAACAGCCAGCATTTCAGAGTCTGAGACCTCAGCAATATTTATACCTGTTTTCTGTTCTACCTCTAGAGTCTCTTCAAGTTGCATTAAGTCAAGATCAAATCTTAACGTGGACTTGATATAAATGTTTATAAGCAGAAAATTAATACATTCAAAGTCAGCACATTTTTTCCAAAAAGCACCAGATAGTAAATATTTTAGACATTTTGAGTCAAGGGGCAAAATCAAGGCTATTTTGTTCAGGTACTTATCTAAAAACCATTTAAAATAAATGAAAAAACTCTTATTTACAAAACATACACATAGAGGTTGTGAGCTAGATTTGGCCTGTGGGCCAGAGTTTGCTGGTCCTTAGATCAGAGCACTGCAGTATTAAATGCCCATGGGTAAATTATGGAACACTGTAATATTATTGTAGAAAAAGAAAAAACTGAATATTGAGAACTCTCTGCCTAGTAAAACTCATCACTATTGATGAGGATATTAAAACAAGATAAAGAATAGAAATAGTATACACTGCATGTAAAATGTAGATTTTGTGAGTTGTGGTGATCTCGATGTTGTTCTTGTAGTCTTCATATATTGTTTGCCTTCCATAAACGAACTGATGCCTTGAACTGTGATTTTTTTAAAAAAATATTTTATTTATTTATTCATAAGAGACACAGAGAGAAAGAGAGGCAGAGACACAGGCAGAGGGAGAAGCAGGCTCCGTGCAGGGAGCCTGATGTGGGACTCGATCCCAGGTCTCCAGGATCATGCTCTGGGCTGAAGGCAGGCGCTAAACTGCTGAGCCACCCGGGCTGCCCTTGAACTGTGATTAATTAAAAATATTTGTTTTCAGGAAGTTACTAAATTTGACTCAAGAGATGTATTCAGAAGCAGTATTAGCAAAAGACAAGATGTAGAAAACAGTCCATGCTTATAGGAATTTAGATGCCTTAAAGGGATCCCTGGGTGGTGCAGCGATTTGGTGCCTGCCTTTGGCCCAGGGCGCAATCCTGGAGACCCGGGATCGAATCCCACGTCGGGTTCCCGGTGCATGGAGCCTGCTTCTCCCTCTGCCTGTGTCTCTGCCTCTCTCTCTCTCTCTTTCTGTGTGACTATCATAAATAAAAAATTTTTTTAAAAAAGGAATTTAGATGCTTTAAACAATTTTTTGGAGTCAAAATTTTCCTTTTTAAATCTCTAAATTGTTAAAATTGTTTTAATGAGGATAATCCACTATTAGGGCCACATTCTTTCTGGAGTGTTTCAGAAGAAAAGATTATCTTGAAACAAATTTTTGAAATAAATTATTTTCCCGTCTGAAAATCTCAGGCTCCCAAATTTGGGAAGAATAATCCTTTAAAGGAAAGTCCAAGTTCCATAACTTACTAGAACCACTGATAGGCAAAACTACAGTTTAAAAAAGATCTAACTCTTGGGACATTTTCTTGTCAGGTCTGCTCTATACTGCACCTGTTGCCATGGATTAAACATAAAAGAAAAGCAAGGTAATGATGCCAAACAACTCACTGAAGCAGTAAACTAATGTCAAATGATCACAGCCCCAGAGATTTTGAATATTTTCTAGAATTTTACTCAGAAAAAATAAATTAAAAAAAAATCTAATGAAGCTCTCAAAAGTTGCTACCCAAAAAGTACAGAATCCCTTCCAGTCTGCAGCTCCATGCAGATCACTTACATTCTGTGAGCTTCCATTTATCCATGAAGATATTGAAAATCTACCTCCTACAGTGTGTGTGTGACAGAGGATTAAATAAGATAACATGTAAACACCCACAGCTGGTGCCTGGCCTACAACAAGAATTCAATAAATAATAGCTGTTGTTGTCCAAGTATAATATTTAAGGTTCTACTGTTACGAATGTTCTGTTTATAGGGACTGATATTTACTGGTTTTCACAGTTTTCAAGGAGAATTATCATTATCATTTACTTGAATGGAGTCTGAATTGTTATTAGCCGATATTTAAGTTTATTCACTACTAGATGTCACTTGGTCCACTGACCGGGATTGCCGGAAGAAGCACAGCTCCTTGGTGTCCCCATCACTGCTTAGTGTTGAGGAGGTTCCACCTGGAGTGTAAGAAGTGTCCTTAAGCTGTCCTCATTCAGAAGCAGGAGCTGGCCAGAGAAGTCCCTCCAGGAATATATGAAATGAGGGGCCTTGGTCAGTGATGCTTCGTACTAATGTATGCAGAGGTGCCCAGTGATAATCTGCACTCTCTCTATTTCACCTTCTCCTTAAGCAGGGAGTATGCAGACTCTCTCTAATTGCACTCATTTTCATGCCTGAACATTCAGAGAGACCTGACACATTCTAGGCTCCCAGAGGCTGGGAGCTGAGAGGCTGGGTCCTGGTCACTTCCAGGACCGACTTCTCAGAAAGAAAGGTAGAGATTCTAGGAGTAAGTAAAAGGTTCCCCCTTCTGACAGTGTTCTCTTCACTTCCAACTGCAGGATCATGTTGTCGTATGACTGTGGCGGGGCTAAAATGTCCTGGAAAATCCCAGAGGAAGGGATTTTCTTGTTCTTATGTAAACCTTGATCAGAATGGCCATTATTTGGTACTGATTTCAGCTCATTTTATTTAAAACAATTACAACAAAATAAAAGCTACCCATCATAAATTCAACAGTAATTCCTTTAAAAACACTATATGCTTACTCACTAGAAACATTTGCAAAAGATGCCCTGTATTTTTCATTTGATAGGGTGGTTATAATTCAGGCAATATCAGAATGCCCATTTTGAGCTATGCTGGAGTCTTCAGAATTCATCATATCGACAGCATGACATCAATTATTTGCTCTCAAATTCTCTAAACTAAATGAGTCATTGTTCCTTTAAGTTGCCTTAGGACCCCAAGGGGCTTCAGCCACTGAATAAATGACCCAGGTATGGTAACAGTTAGAAAATAAAATGGGATTTGCAACCCTATCCATATCTTGTTTCCACTTCCGATTATTTTTATCATGATTATTAAACTCCTTGGACGGCTTACAAGCATAAGTGGGTTTCAGTTGATGGTTGAGAAAGATTAGACTCATACAAGAGCAAAATAATCAACCAGGCCACACGTGTGATTTTTGAGACATTGGTATGCCATTTCTAAAACATGTATTTGCCTCTCCATCTGCTGCAGACTGTCTCTGATGGTGGAGGAGTATGTGCCTATGAAGCTTAGAAATGCAATTACTCAAAGGGAAACAGGCATATTATCAAATCACATTGAAGAACAGATGACATTCAGTTTCTTTCCTGAGAAACAAAGGAAAAGAGTAAGAATACCATGTCATAACTTATAGCCCAGACTAGCCACCAATTGTGTGCAGACATAAGATTCCCTGGCAGGAGATCTTGGACATTGCCAGGAGATTCTATGCTATAGTTTTCTGTGTTTCTTTTTTCCAAGTTGACACTGTGGAAGAAAAATATCCAGGATCCCACAATGGACTTGGCATCCTTCTAAAGAGTCCATGCTTAAAGGTTCATACAACTCTGATTAGAGAGGTATTACAGAGAAGAGAAACATCCTGTGCTCAGCCCTTCTGTCACTTGCTCTCCCATGGACTTGAATACACCACCAGAGGCTAAAGGCTCCTATGCTATATGAAAAGGCAAAACTAATTGACCTAAGGGGCTTTATAGGCATGTATTGCACAGTTCTACCTAGGAGACTCACCTTCAGAGGCAACACTTCTCTGTTTATAGAAAAGAAGGCAGCCATGGCTTTGGTCCAGGAGCAAAGACCAGCTACGTTCCCACATACACGTTTAGCCGTTTCAATGTTGTAGTCTGTCATTTCAAAGTATGGATTCAAAAATTCTATCACTTCTTCATTTATTGTGTCTTTTGGGAATTGCTATGAAAGAAAAGAGTATAATTAAGTCAAAATACTTTTCTCCACAAAGTCATACTCACATTATGTCATTGAAATTACTGAACAACGAGGAAGGGATGCATGATATCACATTTTGCTGATATTTCAGGATATTGGGCCAAAGTCATGAAAGTGAAAACAGGGCAAGCAGTGATAGCAAAGAAGTCAGAGCTTACTTTAGCTTCTGTGAATAAGAGATACCAACCCTAAATAAATGTTCTGGGACCCAGGGAAAGAGTAAATTATTTAGGTGATGAATACTAAGATGGTTACATTTTCATGTCATTAATCCTAAATAGGTGAATTGTATAAGCCCATAAAATCAATAATGGAAAACAAATATACTCAGGTATATTCAGCCTAAGGACAAAATATATTTAGCATTTAGCAGCAACTAAATGCTTAATACATTTAAACAGAGGTTCTATTAAACTCATCTGAAATATAAAGGTTACAACCTAGACATTAGGCTCTGAGGGCAATGAATTAAATTTAATCATAAAATTATCCAGAATATGAGAGAACTGTTATCTTCTGAAGGGATAAAACTTAGAAATAGTAGCAGAAGTGGATTAAGAACACTTTTTTTGCGTCAGCAGAAGACTGGCCAAACAACGAAACTGGACCCCCCTCAAGCAATGTTCGCTCATCTTAAAGATAACCAGATGTTCTCCAAGTGGAAAGGAATGCAGCACCTAAATAAAAGCTTTCACAGAACATACACAAGGTAGGGTGGAATACACACTATCATTGAGAAATCTTCCAGTACCAGTTTCTTTTATGACACTTGAGAAATAGTGAAGCCAGAAGAATATTTGGGAACAATGGAAAGACAGTGGTGACAAAAGAAAAATGGCAAGAGAGCTTCCAAGAGCAATGGTTGTGCCACCAGGTACATAGGATGGGAACCTAGAGTAACCCATCAGGATCCTATGTGAAGTCTGATTCCACTGTCATGTTTTTCTGTGAAAACCTCTTAAGCCTCCTCTATCACCACTGCCATTCCACATGCACTCAATCAGTACCACATACACTCAGAGTGTCACCTCCCCTCCATTCATCGACTGATGAATGGATAAAGAAGCTGTGGTATATATACACAATCTATTATTACTCAGCCATCAAAAAAGAATGAAATCTGGCCATTTGCAAGGACATGGATAGAACTAGAGGGTATTACCTTAAGTGAAACAAGTAAATCAGAGAAAGACAAATACCATATGATTTTACTCATATGTGGAATTTAAGAGACAAAACAGATGAACATAGGGAAAGGAAGGAAAAATAAAATAAGAGGAAAACAGAGAGGGAGACAAACCATAAGAGACTCTTCATCATAGGAAACAAACTGAGAGTTGCTGTAAGAGAGGTGCCTGGGGGGATGGGGTAACTGGGTGATGGGCATTAAGGAGGGCATGTGACATGATGAGCACTGGCTATTATATGCAACTGATGAATCACTAAATTTTACCCCTGAAACTAATAATACACTCTAAGTTAACTAAATTGAATTTAAATAAAAATATATTTTTTTAAAAAGTAGAACAACTTACTGCTGGCAGATGTGTAAACTGACACAGCTATTTTTGAAAACTCTTTGGCACTCTATATAAAGCTGTTTAAATGTATAGAGATGGTAGCTACATTTGTGATGAGCATAGCACAATGTACAGAATTGTCTAATCACTATTGTACACCTGAAAAACATGTAACATGTGTCAACTATACTCCAATCAAAGAAAACTTACAGCTATTAAAAAATGTAAAATCAAAGACCCAGAAATCCCATTCCAGAGTACAGAGCCAACTGAAATGCAAATACACCCACCAAATGACCTATAGACCAACTATCATAGTAGCTTTATTTACAATAGCCAAAACTGGTAACAACCCAAAAATCCATCAACAGTCCAATGGACAAATAAATTGAAATGTATTACAGGATTTCACACTGTGCTTGTTCATACAAGCTCATGAGGAAACATTGCTAAATTTTCAGGAATTCTGTACACTGCTTGTTAAATAGAACTGTTATTAAGAATTAATTTATATAAACTTAGTTACATAAATTTCCCTTAAAATAAAAATAATGCATAGTAAAAGTAAACACTTTCTATTATTTTACTACATTTTACCATCTATGTTTTGAGGTCATCTATATCTATTGTATCTACAAGGTGGTACATACCTTATATTCGACTATGTACCTCTCCCCAGCCCTACATTCATTCAGCAAGATCATTTTGGTAGCTTGAAATTGGCCATTGTGGGGATATTTACACCGTGGAAATTGGCAAACACTATAAATCCCCCAATATAGAGAATTTTTATATGTGATTATACCTCAATAAAGATGGTAAAAAATTTTTGTATGTTTGTGCAATAAATTCTTTTCTGAAATTTATTCTACTAAAGGGCTCAGACACTCTAATGAAGTCTGAGTCCCCTCTCAGTCCATCATTATTGAGCTACCAACCTGTAAGTTCTGTAAAAAGTTTCCTGCAGTCATGAGTTTTAAAGATTCCTGCCAGGAAGGGATTGTACAGCTTTTTTCCAGGTCAATTTTCACTGCATTGACTTTCCTTTGAAACAGGAGCAGCACACAATCCATGATCCTCATGATGAGGTGAGGGGGTCGGCCCAACGTGCGGACAGTGGCGATGTCTGAAGGCTTGATGGTCTGTGAGATGAGAGGAGGTCATCATCCAATCTCAGAAAAGAAAATGTGAACAAACCTATAATCTCTAAGTGCTATTTTGACAGAGGAAAGCAAGCATTTTTGAGTTAGATTCAGAGTCATAATGTTTAGATGCATAGTTAATCCCAAAGAAACACATGTCCTAAAAAGTTCAAACTTTTACAATTCAAACTGACAGCAAGAGGAGACAGTGAGGGAAATGCTGGTGAGTAGCTAAGGAGCTGTGACTTCTTTAAAAACATACAGACCACTCTGTGTCAGGAAAAAAAAAAGTGTAATCTGAAAGAAAAAGAATACTCAGCACTCAGGGAGCTACAAGGAATTCTCAACTCTAGTATGTGCAGTGCTTTCTACTCATTAGTTATATGGGTCAAGAATCTGCCTCTTTAGCATCCCCCCAGATTTGTCACAATGGGCTGACACCGACAGGTAGCCCCAGGGCTGACAGATTGAATAATTAGAGGTTTCTGAGCTGGGAAATTACCTTTAAATTGATGGAACTTAAGCAATACGAATTTCAAGAACTCAGATAAGTCCTGTCCCATTCTAGTATGGAGATTCTGAGAGAGTAAATTACTTAATAGTCACGTAGAATGATTGCGGTTGCTGATAACTGCTTTATCTCTTACACTGTGGAATAATTTTTAGAAAAATACTAAGCATAATAATCTGATACAGTCCTATTTCTAGGACAAATCATGTACACTCATCTCTTCCAGATCTTTTTTTTAAGATTTTATTTATTTATTTATTTGAGAGAGAGACAGAGAGAGAGTGCAAACATGATCTAAGATGCCATATGCTCAGTTTCCATGATGCCATTAGGTATCATGAGCTCAGTAAAGGTTTAGAAGTGTCTTTACACTATCAATATATTCTCTCTGTTGATCAGAGACTCTTAGTCTAAAGCCAAGATGCCCCTCAAAAAGGGAGTGGGTGGGGTTCAGGATCTTGAAGAGATCTGCATTCCCATGTTCACTGTAGCATTATTTACAATAGCCAAGATATAGACACGATCTAAATATCCACCAATGGATGAGTGGATAAAGAAATGCAAGAGATAGATAGATAGATAGATAGATAGATAGATAGATGATAGATAGAGTGTATGCATGTGCAAGTGTGTGTGTCTTTCTGTGTGTGTGTGTGTGAGTGCCTATGTACAATGGAATATTATTCAGTCTTTAAAAAAAAAAAAAAGGAAATCATGCCATTTGAAACAACATGGACAGACCTAGGGGCCATTTTGCCAAGTAAAATAAACCAAATACAGGAAAACAAATACTATATGATTCCATTTATGTGGAACCTAAAATAGTCAAGATTCATAGAAGCAGAGAATAGAACAGTGGTTGTCAGGTCTGGCAGGAGGAGGAAATGGGGAGCTGATGGTCAAGAGGTACAGATTTTCAGTTATACAGAATAAATAAATTCTGAACAGCTACTACATGGCACAGTGCCTATAGTTAATACTGTATTATATATTCAAATTTGTCAAGAGGGCAGATTTTAGATATGATGTTAAATGTTTTTAACACATAAAACAGCAACAATAATATTAAAGGGAGCGGTGTGGGGAGGGGGGATCTTTGGGAGGTGATGGACATGTCAATGGATTTGAAGGTGGGGATGGTTTCACGGGTATACACTTAATTCCCAAACTCTCAGGTTGTATACATTACACATGTACAGCTTTTTACATGACAGTCATACATTGATAAATTAGGTTTTTTTTAAAGGGGCAGATGAGGAGCCCACAAACTCGAGAGAGACTGAAGACCCATTCGGTGATAAAGAAGCACAGTGTAGCCAGAGAAAGAAGAAACAAAGGAGCAGAAAGTAAAGATATATCCCAATAAGAGTAGTGTGGAAAGTTGGAGAGAGGGGATCCCTGGGTGGCTCAGTGGTTTAGCGCCTGCCTTTGGCCCAAGGCGTGATTCTGGAGTCCCGGGATCGAGTCCCACGTCGGGCTCCCGGCATGGAGCCTGTTTCTCCCTCCTCCTGTGTCTCTGCCTCTTTCTCTCTCTCTCTCTCTGTCTATCATAAATAAATAAATAAATCTTAAAAAAAAAGTTGGACAGATATAGGAGAAGGCAATATCTTTATTGTCTCAAAAGAGTAGACATTCATATCTGTATATTGCTCAGGAAGCTTAAAGACTCAACTTGGATCAAAAAGATTGAGAAGTGTTTTAGGCGGTGAGCTTACAATAAAGTTTAAAAAATTACATTATCAAGTAATGAGGCATGCTCATTTGAGGTTCTAGAACCTGAATTAGCCATGGACAGAGCACCAGGGCTTCATTTCTCCAGCCAGGAATGAATAACATACAACAATAGATGAGCAAGACTGAAGAAGAAGTAATCTAAAATTGAGTCCAAAGAATCTTACATTGAGTCTTCAGCATTTGACTAGCCCTATAAGTTCTGGCCCATTTCATTAAACTCATATTTTCTCAGAATCCAACCTTCTTTCTAATTTCCCTCTTTCTGTTCTTGTCACATGATTGCGTTGAACAACTGTCAGAGCCTGCTCGAAACCCTCCATTAACAAGCCACATTAGTATTTGGATACTAATTCGTGGATACACTCAGAAAACACCATACTTTACAGACCTACTCCAGCATCCTCAATGAACAAGTAGGGAAATGTTATCTTAGAAATTCTATGTGACATTCCCAATGTCACTAGTGACAGAGTGGAAAAGAGAACCCAGGACTCCTGACCATCAATATATGACATTGCCCATCATTCATGAGTGAAGAAAATGAGATGTGAAGTAGCAAGTGCAAAATCTATAAAGACCTACTAACATCTCCCTGCAGAAAATATTACTTGCAATTGTGCCAGTGAAGAGACCTTTGGTCTGAAGCAGTAGAACATTTCCTTGCTGTTACTCATCTCCTCTGTCCTCATCCTAGATACTGAACTTGACATCTGTCCTATCACATAGATTTACCTGCAGGGCTGCTTCTGCTTCTTCTAATGCTGGTTTTGCTGCTTCCAGTTTTTCTTCAGCAATGGCTTTATCTTTAGAGATGCTGTCCACAATGGCTTGGGCTTTGTCCTTCACCTTCTGTACCTCAGCCTTGACCTTTTCGGCAGCCTGTGCCTTCATTGTCACTTCTTTTAAGACCTAATTCAATATAAAATTTAAAAAAATACCTTGTCAATCTGAAAGATAAACATTTTTCCTTGGTTTATTGATTTTGCCCACTTATAAAATATTTCACAATAAAATTAAGAGTACTGCATTCTCTTGGAAGTAATTTATATTTTCATGGTTACAATGTAGTCAATATGCATACGTCATTAACATTTATTACTAGGAATTTAAAACAAATACGGCACATGCACAAGTGCCCACACACCATGTCAGCTTTATCATTGGCCACCTGAAGCTCCTTTTCTTTCACTTCCAGTTCTTTGCTCAGGGCTGCAACAGACTCTGAGGCCTCTTTTAGCTTTTCCAATCCAGTATTCATTCTAGGATTGAAAATCCAAGCAAGCCATATTAAAATTTGTTGTATTCAGCCACATTTTCCAAGCACTGATTCATTAATAAAGATAGTAATAGTTCTATTTGAAGAATGAGCATATGTGCAAATAGCAATCCAAGAGGGCTTGACAAAAAGAAATATACACCCAGAGTTGATGCCAGACGGAACACATTTGAAAGTTTTTCATAGACCACACGTGGGAGCATGACCCCGTTATGACACTGCATAGCATGAAGAACGATGGTGGGTCTAGAATCTGTATCATGCAGGATTCACCTTTAATGAAGTTTAATTAAATGACAATAGACTTCAAATGCTTGAAGCCCTATCACAGAAGAAGGAAAATAAATAACTACTGTTAAAAAAAAAAAAAAGACAATTAAGTTAAAAGAAGAAAGATTTGGGATCAAGGAAAGAAACAAATTTGAAGTCATTAGAACAACCTATGAAGAGACCACTGACTATCTGGGCCTGAGATGATGTGACCTCAAAGACTGGAGCTCACAGAGTCAGTCAGCACAATCTCCCACCCAGGGACTCTTAGGGAGCAGCTCTGGCTGGTTCTGGCCATATGCAGGCAGGAGCTCTAAGTGTTCATAAAAGAGCAGGGCAGAGTAGTGAAACCTAGAACAGCCTCCAGGGTAGTAGGGTATTCACCATGCAGTGAAAATTAGCATCGGCCAGATTCTCCTACCCTAGACCCCAGAAAAGTGGGAGAGAAGAGGGAGGCGGGAAGTATTTCTACCATTATGTCATTCAGTATTATAACAAGAGGTAGGCCACATAAAACACTGGGCAACATTTAATTCTACTGGGCAAGAATGAAGCTTCTAGCAATCATGGAATAATCCTTTGAATAGACTTGAGAGGAGGGTGTCTTAGACTCAGCACTGTTGGCATTTGGGACTGGATGATTCTTTGCTGTGGGGGGCTACCTCGTATACTGGAGGATATTTAACAGCATCCCCGATCTCTGTTCATCTGATGCCAGTAGCACCCCTTGCCAGCCCCTACCACCTAAGTTGTAACAAACAAAAATGCTCCTCCTAGTCACTGCTAAATGCTTCCTAGGAGCAAATTTTCCCCCAGTTGACAGCCACTGCTTTAAAATAATTTTATATCTGAACTTCACACTCACCTGTTGGCCAGAGTGTGCACTTCCACATGCTTTTCTCTGTATGTGCACTTATAGCTCTGAATAAAAGAGAGGTATGACTTGGGAGTCACATGAGTAGAGCGTCGGAATCTCTGGAAATAATCAACACACTTCTCAGCTACCCCATCCTGGAAGGAGCCCATGCACTGGACCACTTCCTTCTTGGTTTCCAAACTGCAGTCAATATCATAGGAAGACAGGAAGTGTTCAGACACTAGAACGAATAAAGATGGCAATGGGTGAAATATGAACATGAATTACCATTTGAAAAGTTAACTGGCTATTATTGAAGGATTTAGACATTTCTTGGGAGTACACACCATTTTTATAGCCCCATTGAGGTACATATTTGTCAGCATTTTTGGCCCCAAGCCTATGACTTCAACAATTTTATTTTCCCTTTCATGTGCAAAACTAGAACAGAGCTCAAGACTATCATCAGTCTTTGTTTTCTGGTATTTATGCAAAGAAGTCTCTTCTGCACGGCTGCAGGTTCTGGTAAGCAGCCAGCCTGTTCTATGCTTTACATAAGGACCAAAGTGGTACAAATAACTTAGAAATCAGTGCCCACCTGGTACTCGTATTTAACAAGCCCATTTATTTTTAAACGCAGAACCTGTCATACCTTTTATCCCCCCAGGTTCTGACTGCATTTGGTATGGGAATGTTTGTCACTACATTTTTGTATGCCTGGGCCATCTTGTTCTCAAAAGTGGCAGCTGGCCATTGGCAGTCAGTTCTAATTTACAGCGTCCTTTAAAAATGTTTGGGTAAAAACCTCCTGTTGGAGACCTTTATCTTCCCACCCTTTATCTGGTGCCAATCATGGGACCAATTCTAAGGCAGCATTTCCTATTATAGGAATAGGTCATAAAGTCAGAGCTAATCAATCACCACATACACATCACACATCTGCTGCATGTCTGCCCCTGTGATGGGGCCATGGAGTGACACTGGTGTGAAACTTGGTCTCAACTCTAAAGAATTTACAAAGGTTGTAAATGATACAGTTAAAAATTATCATAACCAGGGAAGCCTGGATGGCTCAGTGGTTGAGGGTCTGCCTTCGGCTCAGGTTGTGATTCTGGGATCCAGGATTGAGTCCCACATCAGGCTCCCTCCATGGAGCCTGTTTCTCCCTCTGCCTGTGTCTCTGTCTCTCTTTTTGTGTGTCTCTCATGAATAAATAAATAAAATATTTTTTAAAATAAATAAATAAATAAATATGATCATAACCAGCTAAGGATTTCCTTGAAAAGTACTGAAAGTACTGAATAATGTACATAAGGGTTGCAAACAGAAATACAGCCAATAAAAACGGAAGGAAAATGAAGGAATCAAACCTATCAGGTGACAGTTGGGAAAGAAATAAAAAATGATCAGTAACTGATCATTGAATTAAGTTCTTAAAGCAGTAATTGTGGGGCAGTATTTATTTATATCTATGTAAATAATAGGTACCATTCATCAGCTTGGTTATGAACATAGTTTACCACATACACTGAAAGGCAATAAAGACTCAGAAGTCATATTTTCTCATGAGTTAAGCAACCTCTACAAAGAACATTTTAAATTCCAGGGAGTTTAAGTCAAGGCACTGGAAACATAAGAATAATCCTTGCCTATGATAAAGTTTTTGTAGGTATTAACTCCAACAGCTGCAATATTCACCATGTGCAGGCATGATACTAAGTGCTTCACCTGGCATTATGGTGTATCCTCAGGAAGGATACACCACTTGTGTAAGTGGGAAAGGATTCCCACTTTCCGAAAATTCCCTTGTATTTACTATATAACAACGATTTTTTTTTCTTATATGATCAGAGAGTATAAAAAATGGTGACTTTCTTAATGTAGCAAGTGTTCTTTTTCTCTTTCCAAAAAAGTCAGAGAATAAAAAGAGGGTGGATTCAAACATATTTTCCCAAAGACTTCAATCTCTGGTGCAAGAAAGTTTATGAAGAGTCAGGTTGCTTTCACCTAGAGGGGGCCCACACCTGCTAAGACTCAAGGAAGAGGCCATGGAAAACTCTTCCAAGGTCATCTTCATTATCTAATCACCAAAGCAGCAATGCCAGTTTTGGGACCCACCTTCAGAATGATGCCTGGGGTTGGTGTGGAGTATATTTTGATAATGTGTGTTCATGTCACCTGATGGAAATGAGATGAGGTATGTGTGGGAGAGAGAGAATGCTGGCCTCAGTCCCTGAATTTTGGTTCCTTGAATTTCTACTTCATTTAAAGAACTGAAGTCACAAAGTGAAAAAGGTGTATTAGTTGCCTTTCCAGCCATCTCTTCTCTGCTACTAAAAGAATCTCTATTTTGCTCAGGGTAACAATCTGTCCAACTAAAATCCTTTGATTCCCCAGACTCTCTTATAAGTAGGGGCGACCTGGTTCAAGCCAATGACATGTAGACGAAAGTTCTTAGGGAAGAATGTTGTCCTGAAATAAAAGGCAAACTTCATGGTGCATCAACAAACATGATGCCTAGGGATGCAGCAGCTACCCTGTGCCTATAAGAGTAAGAGCCACATCCTGAGATGACAGCAAGACAGAAGGAATAAGATCCCACAATGGCATCATCCTGGACTGCACAGCTCTACATTTTCTTGGTAGCCACAGAAAGGTGAGCAACAGCTCACTCAGAAGCTGTTTGAGCAACTACCTCTCTGGTTTTCTCTTTTTTCTTTAAATGTTTCATCAAAAGACTTAGTCAATTTTAATTCACATATATAAAAAACTCATATTTTTTCCAAAAGCACTTTAGTTATTAAAATACTACAAAATCTAGGATTAGCCTTCTGAGCATCTTTAAGCCAGAAAATAATAACAGTAACAACAATCCAAAAAATAAACTAAGAAAATAATCTAATTTATAATAGCATCAAAAAGAATAAAATGCATAGGAATAAACTCTACCAAAGGATATGAAAGACTTGCAATACTAAAACTATAAAATACAAATGAAAGAAATTAAACACAAATATATCGAAAGACATCATGTACTTATAATTTGGAAGAATTATTATTTTTTAAATGCCCAGAAAACCTCAAATGGCCAAAGCAATTTTGAGAAAGAACAAAGCTGGAGGCATCACACTTCCTGATTTCAAAATGTATTACAAGGTCACACTAATCAAAACAGTATGGTAGTGGCATTACAAATAGGCATATAGACCAAAGAAACAGAAGAAAGTCCAGAAATAAACACAAACATATACAGTCAACTGAGGCTGCCAATAACACATATAGTGGGGAAAGGATAGTCTCTTTTACTAAATGGTGCTGGGAAAACAGGATATCTATGTGCCAAAGAATGAAACTGGAGCCTTGTCTTACACCATACACAAAAAAATCAAACCAAAATAGATTAAAGACCTAAACGTAAGACCTGAAACCATAAAACTCCTAGAAAAAAAAACATAATAGGTAAGCTCCTGACTTTGATCTTGGCAATCACCAAAAGCACAGGCAACAAAAGCAAAAACAAAGTGGGACTACATCAAACTAAAAAAAATCTTCTATGTGGCAAGGGAAGCAACTAAGAAATGAACAAGTAGCTTATGGAATGGGAGAAAATATTTGCAAACCATACCTCTGATAAAGGATTAATATACAAAATAAAGAACTCCTACAACTCAATAGCAAAAAAAAAAAAGTAATCTGATTAAAATGGGCAAAGGAATTGAAAAGAGCAATCTCCAGAGAAGATATACAAATGGACAACAGGTATATAAAAAAAACATCACTAATCATCAGGAAAATGCGAATCAAAATCACTTCACACCAGTTAGGATGACTGTTATTAAAAAAAAAAAAAAGACCCCCACCCCCAATAACAAGTGTCATCAAGGGTATGGGGAAAAGGGAACCCATGTGCACTATTAGTGGGAATGCAAACTGGTGCAGCCACGTGGGAAACAGTGTGAGGGTTCCTTAAAAATTAAAATACAGGGGCACCTGGGTGGCAGTTGGTTCAGCATCTGACTCTTGGTTTCAGCTCAAGTCATGATCTCAGGGTTGTGGGATCAAGCTCCATGTAGGGCTCCATGCTCAGCATGGAGTCTGCTCAAGATTCTCTTTCCCTTTGTCTCTGCCCCTCCCCCTGCTCACACATTCTCTCTCTTCCTCTCTCTCTAAAAATAAATAAATAAAATCTTAATAAAATAATAAAATAAAAATAGAATTATCATATGATCCAACAATTTCACTTCCAGGCACATATACCTGGAAAGAAATATCACTATCTCAAAGACATAATCTGTGCTCCCATGTTCACTGCAGCACCATTTATAGTAGCCAAGACATGAAGACAACTAATGTTTGTTGATGTATAAATGGATATACATGCAGTGGAAATTTATTCAGTCTCTAAAAAGAGATGGAAATCCTGCATTTGCAACAATATGGATGAAGCTGGAGGTCATTATGCTAAGTGAATAAGCTAGACACAGAAGGGCAAGTACTACATGACATCACTTATAAGAGGAATCTGAAATTGTCAGGCTCATGGCAGCAGAAAAGTAGAACTCTGATTGCCAGGGGCTACAGGGAGAGGGTATCATTTCCTCCTCCTCCCAATCAAAAAATCAAGAAGTACAAAGTTTTAGTTATAGAAAATGAGTAAGTTCTACAGGTCTACTTCACAGCATGATGCCTATCGCTAACAACACTGTTTGTATACCGAAAATTACCTGTAAGAGAGCTTATGTTGTATTCTTATCACAAAATAATAATAACAATAAAAGAAGGCAGAAGGAAACATTTGGAGGTGATGGATATATTTATGGCATAGATTGTGATGGTCCCATGAGTGTTTACTTACTCAAAATTCATCAAGTTGTATATTTTAATTACGTATATAGCTTTTTGTATATCATTCATACCTCAATAAGCTGGTTTAAAAACAAAACTAAAATCTATCTTAAAGAATAAAATATTAATTAATAATAACTAATTATAGAAATATACAATAGATTAATACTTTTTTAAAATTTTTATTTAATTATTCATGAGAGACACACAGAGAGAGAGATAGAGGCACAGACACAGGCAGAAGGAGAAGCAGGCTCCATTCCACACAGGGAGCCTGACATGGGACTCGATCCCGGGTCTCCAAGACCACACCCAGGACTGAAGGTGGCGCTAAGCCACTGAGCCACCTGACTTAATACTTTTATAGGAAATATTCAGTATAATCTAAATGAAATATACTAACACAAACAAAACTATTTCCTTACTAATGTGGCTGAAAATAATAATTTAATTTAGAATCAGCATCCTGAAGACAACTTATATAAGGTTGTTTCCAGAAACCATGTGGCTAATTTTCCAAAGAGAATAACACTTAAATACCTAAGTATATTAGGTATTTCCTATACCCACAGATGTATTCTATCCAAATAACATAAGATAAGTTCCAGGTAATATTAGGTGTATAGTTGTTGGTTTTCCCAACAAGGTTTTATATTTATTAAGTGAAGGTGCCATGTCTCAACTTTTTTTTTTCAAATCAGCAGAAATTTTATTTTATTTTATTTTATTGGAGTTCAATTTGCCAACATATAGCATAACACCCAGTGCTCATCCTGCCAAGTGCCCCCACAGTGCCTAACAGCCAGTCACCCCCAACCCCCGCCCACTTCCCCTTCCACTACCCATTGTTCATTTCCCAGAGTTAGGAATCTCTTATGTTCTGTCTCACTTTCTGATATTTCCCACTCATTTTCTCTCCTTTCCCTTTATTCCCTTTCACTAATTTTTATATTCCCCAAATGAATGAGACCATATAATGTTTGTCCTTTTCCGATTGACTTATTTCACTCAGCATAATACCCTAGAAGTCCCTCCACGTCGGAGCAAATAGTGGGTATTTGTCGTTTCTAATGGCTGAGTAATATTCCACTGTATACATAAACCACATCTTCTCTATCCATTCATCTTTCGATGGACACTGAGGCTCCTTCCCAGTTTGGCTATTGTGGACATTGCTGCTAGAAACATCGGGGTGCAGGTGTCCCGGCATTTCACTGCATCTGTATCTTTGCGGTAAATCCCCAGCAGTGCAATTGCTGGGTCATAGGGCAGGTCTATTTTTAACTCTTTGAGGAACCTCCACACAGTTTTCCAGAGTGGCTGCACCAGTTCACATTCCCACCAACAGTGCAGGAGGGTTCCCTTTTCTCCGCATCCTCTCCCACATTTGTGGTTTCCTGCCTTGTTAATTTTCCCCATTCTCACTGGTGTGAGGTGGTATCTCATTGTGGTTTTGATTTGTATTTCCCTGATGGCAAGTGATGCAGAGCATTTTCTCATGTGCAAGTTGGCCATGTCTATGTCTTCCTCTGTGAGATTTCTGTTCATGTCTTTTGCCCATTTCATGATTGGATTGTTTGTTTCTTTCGTGTTGAGTTTAATAAGTTCTTTATAGCTCTTGGATACTAGCCCTTTATCTGATACGTCATTTGCAAATATCTTCTCCCATTCTGTAGGTTGTCTTTGAGTTCTGTTGACTGTTTCTTTTGCTGTGCAGAAGCTTCTTATCTTGATGAAGTCCCAATAGTTCATTTTTGCTTTTGTTTCTTTTGCCTTCACTGATGTATCTTGCAAGAAGTTACTGTGGACACGTTCAAAAAGGGTGTTGCCTGTGGTCTCCTCTAGGATTTTGATGGAATCTTGTGTCACATTTAGATCTTTCATCCATTTTGAGTTTATCTTTGTGTATGGTGCAAGAGAGTGGTCTAGTTTCATTCTTCTGCATGTGCATGTCCAATTTTCCCAGCACCATTTATTGAAGAGACTGTCTTTCTTCCAGTGGAGAGTCTTTCCTCCTTTATCGAATATTAGTTGACCATAAAGTGGAGGGTCCATTTCTGGATTCTCTATTCTGTTCCATTGATCTATGTGTCTGTTTTTGTGCCAGTACCACACTGTCTTGATGACCACAGCTTGTAGTACAACCTGAAATCTGGCATTGTGATGCCCCCAGCTTTGATTTTCTTTAATATTCTTTACAATTCCCCTGGCTATTTGGGATCTTTTCTGATTCCACACAAATCTTAAGATGATTTGTTCCACCTCTCTAAAGAAAGTCCATGGTATTTTGATAGGGATTGCATTAAACTTGTAAATTGCCCTGGGTAACATTAACATTTTCACAATATTAATTCTTCCAATCCATGAGCATGGACTCTTTTTCCATCTCTTTGTGTCTTCCTCAATTTCTTTCAGAAGTGTTCTGTAGTTTTTGGGGTATAGATCCTTTACTTCATTGATTAGGTTTATTCCTAGGTATCTTATGCTTTTGGGTGCAATTGTAAATGGGATTGACTCCTTAATTCCTCTTTCTTCAGTCTCATTGTTAGTGTATAGAAATACCACTGACTTCTGGGCATTGATTTTGTATCCTGCCATACTGCCAAATTGCTGTATGAGTTCTAACAATCTTGGAGTGGAGTCTTTTGGGTTTTCTATGTAGAGTATCATGTCATCGGCGAAGAGGGAGAGTTTGACTTCTTCTTTGCCAATTTGAATGCCTTTTATTTCTTTTTGTTGCCTGATTGCTGAGGCTAGGACTTCTAGTACTATGTTGAATAGCAGTGGTGAGTGGACATCCCTGTCTTGTTCCTGATCTTAGGGGAAAGGCTCCCAGTGTTTCCTCATTGGAATGATATTTGCTGTGGGCTGTTCATAGATGGCTTTTAAGATGCTGAAGAATGTTCCCTCTATCCCTATACTCTGAAGAGTTTGGATCAGGAATGGGTGCTGTATTTTGTCAAATGTTTTCACTGCATCTGTTGAGAGGATTATATGATATGGTTCTTGTTTTTTCTCTTGCTGATATGATCAATCACATTGAATGCTTTATGAGTGTTGAACCAGTCTTGCATTCCGGGGATAAATCATGGTGATTTATGAATAATGGTCATGGTGAATAATCTTCTTAATATATTGTTAGATCCTATTGGCCAGTATCTTGGTGAGAATTTTTACATCCATGTTCATCAGGGATATTGGTCTGTAATTCTCCTTTTTGGTGGGGTCTTTGTCTGGTTTTGGAATTAACGTGATGCTGGCCTCATAGAATGAGTTTGGAAGTACTCCATCTCTTTCTATCTTTCTGAACAACTTTAGTAGAATAGGTATGGTTTCTTCTTTAAATGTTTGATAGAATTCCCTTGGGAAGCCATTTGGCCCTGGACTTTTGTGTCTTGGTAGATTGTTGATGACTGCTTCAATTTCCTCGTTGGTTATTGGTCTGTTCAGGTTTTCTATTTCTTCCTTTCCAGTTTTTGTAGTTTGTGGTTTTCCAGAAATGCGTCCATTTCTTCTAGATTGCCTAATTTATTGGCGTATAGCTGCTCATAATAAGTTTTTTAAATCGTTTGTATTTCCTTGGTATTGGTGGTGATCTCTACTTTCTCATTCATGATTTTATTAATTTGAGTCTTTTTTCTTTCTTTTTAATATGGCTGGCTAATGGTTTATCTATCTTATTAATTCTTTCAAAGAACCAACTCCTGGTTTTGTTGATCTGTTCCACAGTTCTTCTGGTCTCGATTTTGTTGAGTTCTGCTCAAATCTTTATTAACTCTCTTCTTCTGCTGGGTGTAGGATCATTTACTGTTTTTTCTCTAGCTCCTTTAGGTGCAAGGTTAACTTTTGTATTTGAGTTCTTTCCAGTTTTTGGATGGCTGCTTGTATTGTGATGTATTTCACGCCCCCAGGACTGCTTTTGCTGCATCCCAAAGATTTTGAACGGTTGTATCTTCATTCTCATTAGTTTCCATGAATCTTTTTAATTCTTCTCTAATTTCCTGGTTGACCCTTTCATCTTTTAGCAGGATGGTCCTTAACCTCCACGTGTTTGAAATCCTTCCAAACTTCTTGTGATTTAGTTCTAGTTTCAAAGCATTATGGTCTGAAAATACGCAGGGGACGATCCCAACTTTTGGTATCGGTTAAGACCTGATTTGTGACCCAGTATGTGGTCTATTCTGGAGAAAGTTCCATATGCAATTGAGAAGAATGTGTATTCAGTTGCATTTGGATGTAAAGTTCGGTAAATATCTGTGAAATCCATCTGGTCCACTGTATCTTTTAAAACTCTTGTTTCTTTGGAAATGTTGTGCTTAGAAGATCTGTCGATTGTAGACAGCTCTATATTCAAGTCACCAAGTATGATTGTATTATTATCTAAGTTTGTCTTAACTTCGGTTATGAATTGATTGATATACTTGGCAGCTCCCACATTAGTAGCATAAATATTCATGATTGTTAGGTCCTCTTGTTGGATAGATTCTTTAAGTATGATATAGTGTCCCTCTTCATCTCTCACTACAGTCTTCGGGGTAAGTTTTAGTTTATCTGATATAAGGATGGCTACCCCTGCTTTCTTTTGAGGACCATTCGAATGGTAAATGGTTCTCCAAACTTTTATTTTCAGGCTGTAGGTGTCCTTCTGTCTAAAACGAGTCTCTTGTAGACAGCAAATAGATGGGTCCTGCTTTTTTATCCAGTCTGAAACCCTGCGCCTTTTTAATGGGGTCATTAAGCCCGTTCACGTTCAGAGCTACTATTGAAAATATGAATTTAGTGTTATCATGATACCTATTCAGTCGCTGTTTTTGTGGATTGTTCCAATGGACTTCTTCTTAAAGGGGAAATCTCTTGCAGAGATGGTTTGGAGGTCACATATTATTTCGGTTCCTGTCTGTCTTGGAAGCTCTTTATCTCTCCTTCCATTCTGAATGAGAGCCTTGCTGGATAAAGTATTCTTGGTTGCATGTTTTTCTCATTTAGGACCCTGAATATATCCTGCCAGCCCTTTGTGTCCTGCCAGGTCTCTGTGGAGAGGTCTGCTGTTACCCCAATGTTCCTCCCCATAAGGGTTATGGATTTCTTGTCTCTTGCTGCTTTAAGGATCTTCTCTTTATCTTTGGAATTTGCAAGTTTCACTATTAAATGTCGAGGTGTTGAACGGTTTTTATTGTTTTTGGGAGGGGATCTCTCTATCTCCTGGATCTGATTGTCTGTTTCCCTCCCCAAATTAGGGAAGTTCTCAGCTATGATTTGTTCAAATACACTTTCTCGACCTCTGTCCCTTTCGGTGCCCTCGGGAACCCCAATTAAATTTAGGTTTTTTCCTTCTGATGCTTTCATTTATTTCCCTTAACGTATCCTCATGATCTTTTAATTGTTTTTCTCTGTTTTCCTCAGTTTCCTTCCTTGCCATCAACTTGTCTCTATGTCACTCACTTCTTCTTCTACCACGTTAACCCTCAAGGTTAGGACCTCTAGTTTGGATTGCATCTCATTTAATTGATTTTTAATTTTGGCCTAATTAGATCTAAATTCTACAGTCATGAAGTTCTTGAATCCTTTATGCTTTTTCTAGAGCCACCAGTAGCTTTATAATTGTGCTTCCGAATTGCCTTTCTGGCATTGAATTGTAATCCAAATTTTGTAACTCTGTGGAAGAGAGGACTGTTTCTGATTCTTCCTTTTGTGGTGAGTTTTTCCTTCTAGTCATTTTGCTCAGTGCAGAGTAGCCAAAAGCAAGTTGTACTGGAAAAAGGAGAAAAAGAGAGAAAAGAAAAAACGGAAAAAGGGTGGGGTGAAAGGGGGTGAAACAGAAAACAAAAAACAATGGGGAGTACACTCTGATTCTATATACTGTAAATCCCTGGACATCCCCTGGGACTTTCCAGTGCTGCTTGGTGAATAAGTTGTTTTTCCCCTGTCCTTCTAGCTAGTGTTCTGGGGGAGGGGCCTGCTGTGCTGATTCTCAGGTGTGTGCACCTGGGGAGCTGCCCAGCCCCCTGCCTGGTGCACAGCTCAGTGGGAGCTGTTTATCCTGTGAGGCCCCTGCTCAGTCCCAGGTACAAGGTGACACCAGGAGGAACAGCAACAGTGGAGGTGCCCAGCTCTGCAGCCCTGGATTCAGCTCCCGCAGTAACTACCACAGCTCCCAGTCCGCAGGGCCCTGGATGCTCCTGGGGGCAAAGGTGCTGATCTGCACAGCTCGGGGCCGCCCGGAGGCAGGAGCGTCCTCGCTGTCCTGTGTCCTCCCGGCCTCTGCCTGTCCCGGGGCGAGCGCCGGATCCTGGGCCGTGTCCCCCGGCGCCCTGGGCTCCGGGGCCTGCGCCGCTGGAATTGCGCTCCCGGCCGTGCAGCCCCCTCCGCCCCAGCCGCCTCCGAGCTGCTCCCGGGGCCCCGCTGGGTGCTCGCTGCAGCCCTTTAGGGAGCTCGGCTGCGGGGTGTGGCGCTGTCCCCGGGGCACAGGTGTCTGTCAGTGTCCCCGGGAGCCCGAGGGCATCCCCGCCCCCCTGGGTCCTGCTCCAACTCCCTGCGAGCCCCTTTCCGCCCGGGAAGGTTGGTGCAGCTCCTGCCTCTTCTGGCCTGGGCTCTCCTGTCCTGGAGGCTCTCGCCCCGGCCTTAGCCCGGCTCCTCGCGGGGCTCCTCCCCCTTGGATGCTTATTTATTTATTTTTTCCATCTTCCTACCTCGATAGAAGCACAAACTCTTCTCACTGTAGCGTTCCAGCTGTTCTCTCTTTAAATATCAGGCCGAATTTGTAGATTTTTCAGGATGATTTGAAGGTTATCTAGGTAATTTGGTGGGGACCGGTGACTTGGGGACCCTACTCTTCCGCCGTCTTGCCCCGCCTCTCCCATGTCTCATATCTTACAATTATTTTATCCACTACTGTAGCTAGCACAGTAAACACCAGACCAGACTGGAGGCATAACCACAGAAGATTACAGATTATCAAAGGTCTAAGAACATCTCAATACCCAGGTGTGTGATATAAATTAAAGTATATGTGCTATAGATACAGGAGGTCTATGATAGAGGCGGCAGTAAAATAAATATTCCTAAGTGAACAAAGAAAGAATGAAGGGTGTGCTGAGTTCTGATTAAGCTTTGGAATTTAGATAAAGGAGACAGCCAAAAATATTCTTGATCTGAGCGGGCCAATGTGTGGAGGAGAATGATGAGTAAAGCATATTTAGGGGTGCCTGGGTGGCTCAGTTAAGTGTCCAGCTCTTGATTTCAGTGTAGGTCATGATCTCAGGGTTGTGAGGTCGAGCCCCATGTCGGCTCCACAATGGGTGTGGAACCTGCTTAAGGTTCTCTTTCTCTGCCCCTCTTCACCATGTTCTATCTCTCTTTTAAAAAAAAAAGTGCATGTTCAGAAAACAAACAAAAAAGTTATATCTGAGGGAGGAAAGAGAGGAAAGGTTTGTGTTGGATTAGAGAAGACTGCAAGTAAGTCATGGCTGTACTATAGAAGAATGATGAATTTTGACAGACTGATTCATTCAATATTGTAACCATTCGACACTGGTAACTGCCAAGATCATGCATGAAAGACAGGTAGTCCTTAACTTCATGGATTTTTAGTCTAGCAGAACAAATCAGCATTAGTTAAATAAACACACAACTAAGTTTATAAACTGTGGTTAGTTCCAGGCAAGAAGAGCACAGTGCTTGAAGTGGTAACATGGGAACAGGTTCCGTGGGGAACAGAATGATGGCAAATGGGATAGTTCCCCTGAGGCAGGGATGTTTGACTGAGCCAGCATTGTCCCAACAAAGGGAGGAGGGTGCTGGTAGGATGGAGAAGAAGGGTGTCTCATGGGAAGAAGAAGCAGCCTGTTCAAGGAACAAGAACAGAGCAGGAAGAAAAAGTGATCTCAGGGGGAGGTGGGGAGGTGGGCAAGGCCACTCTTCCCAGCCTAGAAGGCTAAGCTAGAGACTCTTGATTTTTCCTAAGAGCAAGGGGAAGTCATAGAAGGTGCTAAGTAGAAAACAGTGTGGTTGGGTTTGTGTTTTTATCATTCTTCTGTCAGCAATGTGAGATAGATGGCAGATGGCTGACACAAGAGAAGTCATTAGAAAGCTATTTGGGTTTTCCAGGTGAGCAACAATGACAACTTGGCCTAGGATATCTATGAGAGGGAAAGCACTGGAGACAGTCGCCCAATATTTAAAAGATAAAGTCAACAAGACATGGTGATCAAGCAGACTTGAGAGCTGAAGGAGGGCCCAGATGCTCAAGATAAAGCTCTTTGATCATGTAGTTTAGTGGGTGACGGTGGAACTTCCTGGGGGTAGGACCAGAGGGAGGCAGTTCAGGGTCAGACACTTGGAGTAGCAGTCTGTGAAACCCCCATGAGAATGTAGCAAGCAGGCAGCCAGCCAGTGCACAGACTTCAAGCCAAAGGACATACTAGACTAGAGAGAAAAGCTGATGGGGTGTGTCACCCAGGAGATGGAGGATGAGCCTGCCGGGGAAGAGGACCAGAGTGAAGGAAGGAGCCTGCCTTGCCATGGCACTATGCCCGGCTTCATAAAGAGCATGGAGCTCAATAAATACATTCTCAATAAACAAACAAGAAAATGCATCCCTGAAAGTCAGGACAGTTGCTAGGAAACAAGGGCACAGAAATGCAGTTTCCCTGACCTCCATGGAATCCTGGCTTGGGTTGATACAATGAGACTTAAAAGAAAAGGGAGGCCCTGTGAGAAATTAACTAAGGAAAGATCAATACAGCCTTTGTCCTGTAATAGAAGAGATGATGGAAATAGACACCTAGCAGCAAGGGCTCTGTATTTAAATTAAATCATCTTAATTACAGTATATTACAATGTTTGTCGCCTGAAATTGTTATTTTACTGTTCATAATAATACCTTAGATGATACTCCACAAAATACTTCCACATTAATTATCATATTTCATAGTTAACTTTAATATACCTCTTAAATTCTGTCATTTGCGTTCTCATTTATACCCTACTTCAAGGAATTTTAAGGTTTTACCCTTAGTTGTATTTACATTTTGATAGGACTTAAAATTTTAAATCACTGGTCTTTTCTCAAACTTTAAAAGACAAAAGAGAAAACTGTACATGTGTACTTCAAGTCTGTTAAAATAGTCTGTGTTGAAAAGCCACAGATTGGAAAACCATTATTGTCAACAGCAGTATGGAGAGAACAGTGGCTAAGAATATATACTTATACATAATAACCTGGGTTCTAGCCCCGGTATTGATCCTAATGGCTTCTTACACCTCTGACTATTCCCTCAGCTTCATTGTCCCCAGTGTCTCCATCTATAAAGGGTTGATAGGTTGTTCTAGGCTAATCAGTTGTTTTTCACAGTGGATATTGCAAGACTGGAGACCCAGAGGTGGGCATGGCACAGATGTGGGCTGAGAGGGCAGCTCCAGAACACTTCCTCACCTTCACTTGTCGCTGTTTTATCTATTAGGGCCACCTGGAAGGTTTTACTGAGAAATGGGACTCTTCTTAATTATTATTAAAACATTATCAGACAAAAAGTTTGAAAACCACTGCCCTGAACCAGGGTGCCGCCCCCCACCGAGGGTCTGATACAACTGGTAAGGAGTGACACCTAAAGATCCCTACCATTTAAAAGATCCACGGATAATTTCTCACCAAAAGCTGAAAAAACAAAAACTAAATTATGTCTAACATCTCTTCTACTACTCCTGTGTTCAATTTCATGTAGAGTGAGAGAGGCATTCATGTTTCTGGAGTATGGAAGCAGCAAGGACCCAAGTCACAGAACACTCTCACTAACCCTTTTCAAGGACAGGAACCATCAGAGGATTGCTGGATAAGGTTTTCTTCTTTGATTTCCAGCACTGCAGCCACAATAACAAAATGTCCAAGACACATCTGGCTTTAACTACTCTGAGGTTAACCAAGCCACTTTGAAAAGAACACAAATGCTATCAAAGCAATTAAAACCTCACTGGCTTCCTGGGACATCTTGGAACATGTCTGGATATCCAACTGAGACAAAGCCTTCAAACATCCCGGAAAAGACTAGAATCACTGGAAATTAATCCAAGGGAGTACAAGATTGAAGACAATTGTCTAATAACCACACTCTGGGAAAAATTAGCTACCTAATGTGAAAGAACACCATCATCTTGCAAAAAATCCTCAAATACTGGACAAAGTGACTTTTGGCTCAATCCAGTACAGAGATAGTATATAGTACAGAATGTAAATAAACACACAGACATCCATACACACACACTGTTAGCCAAAAACTCTGACAAAAATTTCCACCACACTAACCAGCAACCAAGGCATCCTTAGGCCATCGGCTGAACCAGTCAATAGTGCATCCTGAAAGAAGGGCAGGAAACTTCAAAGCTTGATTTCGAAATTTCTCCCCCACAGGTGAAAAGCAGAGTACAATGTGAAGGTTCTGTCGGACTCGACTCATGAAGTAGTCATGCAGGTTCTCATTGGTAGGAGGGTGCCTGGGGTATTCTTTTTTCATGACTGATATGAGGTCACTATTAATTTCATCAATTTCATCACGAGCAAATAGGTTGGAGACCTTCAAAAAAAGTGCAGATATTCAAATTCAGTACAGGCATATGAAAACAGATCAAAATACATAACTCAATACATGATATTTTTCCTCTGTTTGTGTTCTCAAACTCACCTTTAGAAAATTAACCAGTCTTCATGACACAAACAAATGGAAAGATATTCCATGCTTATAGATTGAGAGAACCAATATTGTTAAAATGTCCATTTTAACATTCCTAAAGCTACGTTTGGATTCAATGCAATCCCTATCAAAATACCACAGTATTTTTCACAGAACTAGAACAAATAATCCTAAAATTTGTATGGAACCACAAAAGATCCAGAATAACCAAAGCAACCTTGAAAAAGAAGAACAAAGCTGGACACATCACAATCTCACATTTCAAGATATACTACAGAGCTATAACAATCAAAACAGTATGGTACTGACACAAAAACAGACCTACAGATCAATGGAACAGAATAGAGAGCACAGAAATAAACCCACACTCACATGTTCAATTAATCTATGACAAAGGAATCAAGAATATATAAATGGGGAAAAGACCATTTCTTCAGTAAATGGTGCTGAAAAAAACTGGACAGCTACATACAAAAGAATGAAAGTGAACTGCTATCTCATACCATACACAAAAATAAACTAAAAGTGGATTAATATCTAAATGTAAGACTTGAAGCCATAAAACTCCTAGAAGAAAACATAGGCAGTAATTTCTCTAGCATCGGCCATAGAAACATTTTTTTCTAGATGTGTCTTCTCAGGCAAGGTAGTTTTCTAGATGTCTCTTCTCAGGCAAGGGAAACAAAAGCCAAAATACTATTGGGACTACAAAAAAAATAAAAAGTTTTTGCACATCCTTTTGAAAAAAATTAACCAAAATCCTCAAGATAAAATACCCCGTATTTTAAATACACAAATAATATATACACGATCCTATTATTAACTGCAAAGTCATAGCCTTCTAAGGGGTAAATGGACATACTGAAAATCCAATCAGCTCAGTTTGATTCTCTAAAACCCAATTTTTCTATTGCTTTATCTGGCAATTCTTCTTACTAATTTCCTAACCCCCTATAATAGCACTAGCTCAAAAAATCTAATGTAAAGCTCTAAAGTTGGAGGGAATCTGAAGAGTCAAAATGCATGAAGATAAATGAGCTCCTACCTCACCCGATGATAAAACATTGTTCATATATTCCAAAAATGACTCATCCTTAATCTCATTGTCTGTAAAGATGAAAGTGATTCCTTTGCCTTGCTGCCCTGCTGTTCTATACAAAATCTTCAAGTCTTCCACCAGATTTGATGTGTTGTAGGATCTAAAGAAATATTATCATTGTGTCGTTAGCTAAACTATTTTGATGGGAAGGAAAGATCCTTGTAACAGTGCTTTATGCCATTTGGTTAATTAAAAGAAATACTGATGCTGT
The DNA here is from genome assembly GCF_048164855.1 of Canis lupus baileyi. NCBI lineage: Eukaryota > Metazoa > Chordata > Mammalia > Carnivora > Canidae > Canis > Canis lupus. The sequence goes on along the minus strand of NC_132868.1, from coordinate 2,526,766 downwards.
TTCATCAGATTAGAATTTTATTGTATGTAATGTTACTAGTTCATTATATTTCTTTACAAAAATGAAATTTATTTTTTAAAAATTTCTTTCACTTTCTTATAGCTATTCCTTTGAGAGTAATAGAAGTACATCTTGGTAAAATTTTCGGTACTTCACTACTCACAAAAGTTAAGAAATGTTTTCTTTATTGAGGTACAACTGACATATAACATTATCTTAATTTCAGGTGCACAACATAATATTCCTATACTTGTATATATTGCAAAATGATCACCAAAATAAGTCTAGTTAACATCTAGTCAAGTGACATTACATTTACCAGCAAATATGAAACTGATTTTTAAGCTCCACATTTTATTAACTATTATAACTAATTTTTTGACACAAAACCAAAAATCTGGAGGGAAAAGTCAACCTGGAACCAAAATACCATTTTTACCACAACTAAATGTCATCTGAATGCATAGGTTTCGTTTTGAAAATATTTGTTGGTAATGTTAATACAAAAGTCAAATTGGAATGTTTACTATGCACCCATCTGCAATTGGTATTTTAGAAGATACCTCATAGGCTAATCTAACTTAAAACACTTCAAGCCCTAATTATATAGAGTGAGGAAGATGCCCTATTGCAAATGGTGCCCTCTTCCAAGAGCACCTGGCTGGCTTGGTCAGAAGAGCATATGACACTAGATCTCCAGGTTGTAAAGTAGAAGCCCCATGTTGAGTGTAGGGGTTATTTAAAAATAAAATCTTCTAAAAAATAAAATAAAATAAATCTTAAAAAAAACATAAATGATGCCCTCTCATCCCCCAACACAATTATTTTCAATGCATCCTTGCATTACAAGTAGGAGTTTTCTGAGTAATTGGTATGCTATAGAACAGTTGGAAACATGAAATATCCCACTTTAAATCTTCTTTCACTATCAAAAGCAATCTTTAGTGGAAGTCAGTCTACAGTCATGAAATATTAGGCCCCAGTACAGTAGCCTATCACCACCAAAAGTAAAAATAAAGATATTCCAATCCTGGAGATTCAGACTTACTAAATTATTATTTGAATTTTATGTCATTAAATAAACTCAGAGTTCAGAGCACAAGAGCCATAGGCCTTCTAATTTTTTTAAGCTACTAAATATTTAACTTCTATACTCTGTGCTTTTTGATCATCTAAAACCTAATCCTAGAACCAGAAATCCTACTACCATGTATCAATATTTTAAGAAAATGTCTAGAGAAGTATGATCTGAGAGATTAGAAAAGAATTTCAAAGATGCTGTCTCCCATTAGAGAGAGAGGGACAGAGACAGAGAAAGGAAGTGACCTCACCTCATCTACTCCTGGCTTGGGAAAACTTTCAGCCCAGTCCCGGATCAAGGACCCATTGCCTCAAATAATGGCCTGAGCCCCTTTAACAAATGGCCATGGCTCCCAAATGTGCAGCTCTTGCTTCTTGATTCTTGGCCACAAAGTAAGATGGCCTTTGAAGGTGTGAGAAGGCAAAGGCCTTGGCCCTCATATGCATCTGTAATGGAGCATTCCCACTATGACATGCAGACAAACTAATCTATCCCAGAGACAGGGGCTGCAAGATATTTCTCCTGAGGCAGTGTACTACAGTGAAAGTCAAGCCACACCAGACACCAGAAACACTGCGGTCAATTCCCTGGTAGATCTGAGACTTCAGACAAGTGATAGCTTCCGAGTCTTAGGTATAAGATGCCTTGCTAACCCCATAAGGCCCCTTTGAAGACCAAACTAGCCTACGCATGGAAAAGCACTTTGGAAACCTTAAGCCTTCTTAGAAATATTAGGAACAAAAATATGAGAGTCCAGTCTCTTTCCCATATACATTATCTTTTGCCTAACTCTGCTTCCCTCCACAAACTAGAAGAACCGTAGACAAGTCATTAGAATTGTTTCTTCCTGTCCTAGTACTCGAAAAACAAACAGCAATCTTTTGGATTTACTCTTCAAGCAGAAGCCTAAAATTCAGACCAAACAAAGTATGACAACAACTTGAATACCTGGATCTTAAACCCAGCATGAATAATTTTCAATTCTTCTCCTACCAGGTATCTATGGACCTGCATCAGGAACAGAGGGAGGGATGCTTTGCCCTACTGAACCAAGGCAAAGCTCTAGAGCAAAGCCCAACAGGCAAGGCTTCCCGCTCCCACACCTACAAGTTAACCTTTAAAATTTTTCAGGGGATCCCTGGGTGGCGCAGCGGTTTGGCGCCTGCCTTTGGCCCAGGGCGCGATCCTGGAGACCCGGGATCGAATCCCACGTCAGGCTCCCGGTGCATGGAGCCTGCTTCTCCCTCTGCCTGTGTCTCTGCCTCTCTCTCTCTCTCTCTGTGACTATCATAAATAAATAAATAAAAATAAATAAATAAATAAAATAAAATTTTTCAGCCTGACTAAACTTCCTAAACTGGCCTCTTGCCTCTCAATTTGGTTAATCCTGAAATTCAGTTCAGCCTCTCTGAATCACACCTTCTTATCTCTTCGCACTGACTCTTTGCTTTCTTGTTCCACCCTCACTACACACATATGACCAAGGACAACTGTCCCGGGGTTCCCTACCTTGGTGAGTGTATACATCAGTTGGCTAGTGTCCCAAGCCAGAGCTAGGATAGACCACATCTAAAAGTTCAACTTGCCAGTGATCCTGAGTCTGTCCTTTTTTCTCCATTCGTTTTCTGTACATACAAACCCACAGGCCTTCCCTAGCGGTAACTCAACAATGGTGTCCTGCTCTAGGATAAAGTCCAAATTCCATATCACACCTTCAAAGGCCTCCATTTCTATTCGTTCTATTCCTTTCCCACTTGCTATCTTATGCTGCACATCCAGCCATATTTAACTTCTTCTAGGGCCTCAATGTGACTTCATATGTGCTGACACTTTTGCCTGGAACGTCCTTCACCTCGCCTCTTCTCTGAGACAATTCCTATTTGTACTCAGGTCTCAGTTTAAACATCTTTTCCTCCAGGAAGTCTTTTTGGACCATCTCCCAGACTAGGTCGGGAGTTCTGCCCTCATGTTACAACAGGAGCTGGTCTTCATTTATTTCTTTTCCAGGAGACAGCACATATGTGTGACCCCTTCCTGAATAAATTGCTCAGCTGTCTGACCCCGCCCCCGACTATGGGAAGCTCTTTGATGACACGAGCCAAGTTCCCTTTGCTCATCATGTACTTTCCAGTACCTAGCCAGTGCCTGAATATAGTTGGTGTTCAATAAATATTCCTAAGTGAACGAATGAGCAAATCAATATAAATTTTCCATCTACTTTCTAGTTTATTAACATTCTTGAAATCTGAATTAACATTTACTAGGGATAAATTTCTTCTGAAATATACCAAGAGGAATACACATAATACATAGTGTATAACATAAAAACAGGGAGGCAGCTATTCACTACAATAAGAGGCTGAAGTACTTCAAAAGCAAATTATTAATGTGAAAATTTCATCATCTATAATAAAGGTTGAAAGGGGACGATGATAAGTCAACATTTAGGAAGGAAAATGATTGATTCTTTATGTATAAGAAAAATGCATTTGTAAGTTCAAGTGGCCTCTGAAAACCCACTATCAAAATCCACTTTAGGTTAATTAAAGCAAAAGCTTATTACCTTGTCAGAGTGATCTGGAAGGAGGTGTAGCCAGCAATGAACGAAGCTAACCTTGTCAGGCTCTGCTTTCCTGATCCACCCACTCCAACCAGGAGGGCATTTCCCCGGGGCGTGCCAATGACACGTGAGATCTAGAATGTGGAATGGAAAAGGCACATATTGGTGTTCAATGTGTAAATATTCCATTTTTTCCTGTTTATGCACCATAAGCATTTGGGAAGATGTAAGTGTCTCAGGATCAAAATGGACAGATATACTGGCTGGATAAAGGAGGGCATTTCTGAAAGACTGGTGTTTATTGTTGGGAGATGCCTTTGGGAAATTAGAGACCAGTACCAAGAAGCCAGACCAAGCCACCCCTGTGGCCTGCTCTGGGTTTTAAAAGAGAGAAACAGGGATGTCTGGGTGGCTCAGTGGTGAAGCCTCTGCCTTTGGCTCAAGGTATGATCCCAGTCCTGGGATCGAGTCTCGCATCAGGTTCCCTGCAGGGAGCCTGCGTCTCCCTCTGTCTATGTCTCTGCCTCTCTATCTCTCTGTTTCTTATGAATAAATAAATAAAATATTTTTAAAAATAAAGGGGATTTGAAGGTTTTCTTTTAGGTTCCCAACCTAATGCAGTGGGACAGGAAAGAGACCGCAATTTCAAGACAGAACACACAGTTGATTAGAATTATCCTCTCCCCATTTGAAAAATGACAGAGTTTTTTGGTTGTTGTTGTTGTTTTTTTTTTTATGACAGAGAGCTAAAATCAAAGAGAAGACACTTCCCAAAATGTGGCACAGATGATGGAATTTTTAAAAAGAAGAAAAGGAGGAGGAGGAACAAAACAGGCATAAATGCCCTCCTGTTATTTGGCACAGAGAGTGAGACCTAAGGAATCTACCAAGAAGCGATTATGGGTGGGCCAGTCAGTAGCCCCAGACTATTTCAAGTCCCCCTTGTGGTAGAAGTCCATGTTTCTTTAGCTTTATTGTTACTGAGAACTGCTTATACCACCCAGCTTCCAACCCCCACCTAGAGGGGATTCAGTGTAGAATTCTCCTTGATGCTTTCTCCTCCGTACGTGATAATGATTTCTCTTTCCCTCCTAACTGCAGTTTGAGCCTGGGGAATTGCTGTGATACTCACTTTTCTGTAGACTAATGACAGAGAGTGGGACAGGGCTAAGAAGGGTCACTTCTCTGTGGCTGGTGGAAGCTTCCTGGGGTAACCCAGGCTCTGTAGTCTGCCAGTGTGTCAGTAAACATCCTTTCTCAGGATTACCTCCTCTGGCAGGGGCTATTCCCCTGTTGGGACTATTCTTTTTTTTCTTCTTATCAAGATATAATAAAGTGTTAGGACTACTCTTAGCTTCTAGATTATTCTCCCCAATTTAGTGTGAGCCTGGGATATGGAGACCATTTTCTTGTCTCTGTTGTGGATCTGAGAACCTGTGGAATAGGTGGGTGATGCACCCATATTTCCAAGCTCCTGCTCATCCTGCCTATGCGATCTCCAATGTTGTTGTAGGCAGGGAAGGAACAGTCCTGGCAAGAATTTTTTTGCCAATGTCTATTCATATTATTTCCCTTGTATTCCTTCAAAGGCACAGATAAGACAGGTAAGAAGCTACCAAAAGCCACACTAGAATCTTCTTTATCTTTCCTTGGATAATGTTTTTCAAAATATATAGCTTTTGTCATAACCACTTCCTTTCATTGGTATTGGTGAATATATTAAGGATTTAAATAATTGTTGTTAATTAATTAGGTATTGGTACCTTCACCCTACATCTTTTTCTTAAACTAGAAATTTTCAATTTCTATTAAAATTAAAATTTTAATTAAAATTAAAATATTAAATTAAAATTTAAATTTTATTTAAATTATTAAAATTTTCCATTCCCAGTTTCTAGCACATGTTAAATGCTTAAACCATATACAACAAATGAGCAGGAACAAACAAGTAGGCAGGTTTAAGGGGGCTCAAAAACTCCAAAGTAATCACAAACAAATGAAATGAGAAAACACAGTCAAGAGGCTTTCAAACGGGACTATTCTATACAGATTGTGAGATGGAAACATTCATTTTTCAATTCCTTTAGCAAATATTTTAAAAATTAATAATGCTATTAATTATGCTCACATGCCAGGTGAGCATGCCAGTAGAGGAGAGACACCTATTAACAGAAATGTGGTGATGCACATTCCATGGTCAATGTGGAAACAGGTAAGAACAGTTGCAAAGGAAAACAGTGTTGCTGGGTAGAGGCAAGTCTTAGGTGTGGAGCTGGAGTGTGATCTGGATCTTGAAAGATAACTAGAAGTCTCTCAAACAAAGAAGGGGGCATACCAGGAAGCACTGAGCTACATTTTAGGAAGAAGAAATGGGATGAACAACATCCAAGAATCAACAAAAGGCTTGAGGTATCCCTAGGACGTGGGAACTTCAGTGCTATGTACAGAAATATCAGGTGATGAGGCAGCAAAGGGTTGTTTAGGGCCACACTAGGGACTTGGTTGAATTCCAAACCTATTTATCAAGTATCTCAAGTCTGCCTATTCTCTATCCATGAATACTGAGGTGAATAATTTGGGTGCCCACACTCACAGAGCTTATTGCCCAGTAGGGAAGACAAACGCACACAGTGATAACTTCCACACGACGTAGCACCGCTGGGAAGGCATATTGGTGAAGTGCTCTGGAAGCAGGGTGGGTTTCATCATGGGTAGCTGATTTTTCTGGATTATATGCTAAACAGAGCACAAGCCACAGGCTGGAGTGCTAGCAGGGGCTAGACCACCAAAAACCACACACCATGGTTTGAATCTTTACCAAGGAGGCAAAAGAGCTATCCCAGACATACTCTCTGTTTTTAAAGACAATCATCATTTTAATGAAGAAAGAAACCAAGAAATATGTCTGGTCTCCCATTTTGCTGCAGTTTTCATCTTAATTCTGTCTCTTGGCTTCTGTCATGTCTTATAACTAGATTACATATTTCAAGGATAGGATTACATATTTCGCCATCACACAGTTTGGGCGTACCGTCCACAGGAAACAGGAGAGTAGAGTCCGCATAAGAGGCCATGAGGAATGCAGTATGTTAGCTCAAAAACTCCAGTCATGAATTCCTCAGCCAATTTTGGAGCAGACACAAGAGGCTGAGAGGGAAATTGAGGGAAAACAGTCAAAGACCCTATGCTGAGTCATGCCTCAAATGTCATGTCCCCACATGGTGAAGAAATGGTCATCATTCCTCTGTACATGAACATGGAAGCAAGAGAGTTCTAGAGAATTTCCTCAAACATAAGACTAATATAAATAGTCTCATCTTCAATCTGAGCCATTATGAAATCCTATAGGCCAATCAAATTCTGTCTCCAAAAGACGTTACTTGTAAAGTTGCCTTTGGTATTATTTTCTTCTCTTTCTTCTTCCTTTTAATCATGAAATATGAGAGAATCCCTATCATTATTTCTATTTGGAAGAACATTTGTGCTCACAATTCAGTACAGATGTCTCTGGGAATCCAGAATGCCCAAGCTCTATGCCCTTCTGCAGGGGAGACTCGTGACTACAACAGCCTCTCTGTCTTCCTCCCTCTCCCTGACATATTCCAGCCTTCCCCAGTCTTTTCTACTTTCAGAGGGAGGGTCGAATAGATGACCTCTAGATTCAGTAAGTATGAGAGGTGACAATTTGTAATTAGGAGATTTTTTTCTCAAGGTTAAACCTAAGTAATGGAAGACAGCCTCAAGCTGTCCTCTTTCTAACTAAAAGTAAGTAGTCTGGAAAAGTAATTGACATCAATGGAGTGAGAACATCAACAACAGATTTTAAAATGGCATTATCTTCCTCCACAGATAAATTACGTCACATAAGTTATCAAGTAAATGACTTCTAGCCTTTGAGAGTCAATTATCCTATGAATAGATACTGGAATGCCTCCTGTGACAAAGTAGAAAGGAAAATGTACTTTGCTGGTGGATTTCATGCTAACAGAATTTTCATCCAGCTCAAAGTCAATGGTTTATGCATTCTTTTTAAATTATCATTTCTAAGTGTGGTAAAATATATAGAACATAAAATTTACCATCTTAACCCTTAAGTGTATAGTTCAATGGCACTCAGGATTTTCACATTGTTGTGCAACCACCAACAATAACCATCTCCAAAACTCTTCATCTTGCAAAAATGAAACTCTGTACCATTAAACACTCCTCATTCTCCCTATTTCCAAGCCCCTGACAATCACCATCCTACTTTCCACCTATGAATTTGACTATACTAGGTACCTCAGGTATGTGGAATCATAACAGTATCTATCCTTTTGTCACTGGCTTCTTTCACTGAGCATAATGTCTTCAAAGTTTATGCGCTATTTTTTTTACATAATGCAAAAAATAAGCATAGACTTTTTTGCCTGTGCTTTGAACTCAGATGTCAACTACATTCATTCTATGTGGTGAAAACACTGAGCTGGAAGCTGTACAGCAACACTGAATAAAATTACACCACACATTTCAAGTACCCATGCTCTGATATTCAGGCTGATTTTCAACCTATAGGTGTGACATGTTGCATTCAGTTTAGAAATTAAATTGGAATATAGCACTGAGTTTATTTTCAAACTGAATACTCTTCCAGGAGATAAAAATGAAAGAGAAGGGAAAAAAAATTCTGGTGTGAAGCCAAGTATCTGTCACTTTGGGGTAGTGTCACTGGGTATGGCCACTGACCTTGACTAAGTGAACCATGGCATCCTCAAAGAATACCAAATCCATGCCAGTGCCACGGATGCTCTCATTATATAGCTGCAGGAACATATTCAAACGCTCCCTTAGGTGATCAAAAGATTCAACTGCCTCATAAATTTTAGGCATTTCAGCATCAGCCTCCTCGGATGTTTCACCTGGGATTGGGGGGAAAAGAATAAATAAAGCTTCTTCAAATTGCTGGGCTTTACTAGTTCATTCAACCTAAATTAATATACTCATAGCTTGACAATTTAACACTTAATAACACCACTGTTCATCCAAATGCCATATTACATATTTTTAGAAAAGAAAGCAGAGGCCGCCCCTGGTGGTGACTCTTGATTTCAGCTTGGGCCATGATCTTAGGGTCATGGGATCGAGCCCCAGGTGGGCTCTAGGCTTAACAGGGAGTCTGCTTGAGATTCTCTCCTTCTCCCTCTGCCCCTTGCCCCACTCACATGTACTCTGTCTCTCTCAAAATAAATAAATAAATCATAAAAAAAGAAAGCAAACAATAATAAAAACATTGGAATTTTTGTTATCCTACCCAGTCCTAGTTCTTTCCTGTCTAGAAAGAGCCAATTCTAAATAATGCCATATAAATTAAATTTAATCCAAATCCATAACTGGATGCATTTCTAGGAACCTTCTTAATGGTCAAAATGAAGGTCAAAAGAGGGATTTAATGTCAAAATCATCTAGAGAGGTCAAGACTTAAGATTTTTCAATAAGAAAAAAAGGAAAAAGTCATTGCACTTGCTCAGGAAATACTTATGAATCAGGATTTCAGGTTAATGGTGAAGACAGAAGTGAATTTCAGAGAATGGAGGTAGTTGAGAATTAAGTTGACAAAATTAGAGAGCAGCATCCTTCCTGATCTAAGATACTACATTTTAAAAGCTTATTTATGATTTCCTAAATAAACATACTGAATTGTGTTACTGAAAAGATATATTAAAATCAATATACTTTTTTTAAAAATTAGAAACACACATTATACCAACTTAACACTTTCCCATCTTTTTTTTTAAGATTTTATTTATTTATTCATCAGAGACACAGAGAGAGACAGGCAGAGACACATGCAGGGAGCCCGACATGGGACTCGATCCTGGGTCTCCAGGGTCACACCCTGGGCTGAAGGCAGCACTAAACCACTGAGCCACCCAGGCTGCCCCAACACTTTTCCATCTTTGACTATAAAGCATAATGCCAAACTGGGCATGTAGAAGTTTACTATCAGTTAACATTAGTAACTGGAAAAAAAATGACATGTGAGTCGAATATGCCAATAACAACTTAGAAATTCACTAAATACTAGATGAGTGAGCGGATCTTCCAAATCTAACAGTATCTAATTATTTTCAATTGACTCTATCCTACTATAATAGCATATTAACCTCTTTATGACAAAGCAAGAAAACTGATTTAACATAATCGTGAAGACTGGCTTATTTGCAAAGTTCTCACTAATTGAATTTCAATAGTCACTTCGCTGTTTCATAAATGTTCAACTCAAGCTTTGGGAAACAAAGTGCTTTGAAGTTTAAAAAAAAAAAAATAAACAAGGTTATGTGTTCACCTCCAATGCAACCACCCTGCAAAAACACAGCAGTTATGTCTTGCTCCTTGAAAACCATAATCTAATTATTAGCCTTCTGAGTTAGAGGAAATAAAACACATAAATTCTAATTATTTATCCTTCTGAATTAGAGTAAATGAGATACATAAATTCTAATTTTAAATGCTCTTACACTTACAGGATTTTTGTATGCATGTGACCTCATTTAAAATAAAATGTGTCAGCTTCTTTCTGTTGAAGGATCCCTCCAACTGCATAGCCAGCAGTAAACCTCCTTTTGCAACTACTGCTCAGAAATTTTTGATAGATCATATACATCCTTATCAAATTGAAAAAGAAGCCGTGTGGTCATTTTCAACCATTTAGTAGATATAAATTGCATGTATTTAAATATGCCTTTTTAAATATGGAATTAACTTAAAATTCACCCTCAGAATTAAATTTAGATATAATTAAATAAAAGAAAATATTCTTCTTAAGCTCAGTTATTTCTGAGGGAAAAATAGTAATTGGAGTACTACTTCTTTTCATAAGAAGAAAAGCAATATATGTCTTCTTTTTTCATAGAACCATAACCACGAAAGCTTGCATCCACATCACCCATCTCTTTCCAATTATATTCAATGGCCTTCTCAGAGATCTAAGGTTTTCCTATTTTTAACACTCAGGATGACTCAAATAATCATCATCACCATTATTTTTGCTACCTTTCATTTGGCAGACTGCCAAGAGTAGACAACTGTAGAGTGCTACAGTTAATATTTCATTTATTCCCTACACTGCCCCATAATGCACATATTAATATTTCCATTTTCATAAATGAGGAGAATGAGGTTCAAGAAAGTTCAGAGTTGCCCAGCTTTTATGTGGTAGATTCTCTCTTCAAACTACCACTGTGTGACAGCTAGAAGTCCTGGACTCTTTCTTCTATCACGTCCTGCATCCCAAATCTATCTTAATATGCAAGAATAATATGCATAAAAAATCGTTAATCTCTGAACTCCATGGGTAGCCACTCAGTCTATATTCACTGAGCACCTACTATGTCCCCAGCTTGTTTCTGTGAAGTTTACTAGACAGAAATTCAACCTCCCTAAACTGAGCCTTCTGTCTTTAGGTTTCCTTTTGGGGAATTTCAAATTCTGCTCAACAGTTTACCTGTAGCTTCAGGCACATCCCTTAAGAAATCCACAAAATAAGCATCAGTTCCACAATCCACCAAGAGTTTCTTCTCTTCACCAAACTCCTCCTCCACCAAACTTACTAAAGCCTTATCAAACCAGATCACATCGTTGGGCACTGTGAAACGATCAGCTATCACACGTTTACACTCATGCTTCCATAGCCTTAACAGTTCCTGTCAAAAACATAATTAAAATGTGTTATTCGTTTCTATTTGCCACAGTTGAGAATCAAGTTGGCAAAATTAGAGAGTACCATCCTTCCTGATCTAAGATGCTACATTTTAAAAACTTGAGGTAAAAACATACTTAACTTCATTTCAGATTGGTCTCATGCAAGTATATCAGATAGAGAGTAGTGTCTATTCATTTTCAGTCTTTAAAACGAAAATGTCCATAGACGAATGACTAAAACCACTCTGATGAACCAACAAGGTAATAGTCTACATAAACACCTTAAGTCTGTGAAAAATTAATCTGCTTGGATAAGACATCTACATTCACGTGGCCAGAGCATAATATACAATGTAGTATATAAATAATTCTCATGTATACAACTGAGATATTACAAAGGTATATTTACTTTGCACAATGTGAAGGAAATTTGTGGCAAAAATCTGCATTATCTGAACAAAGCAATCAGCTAGTCTACATAATCCAAGGTGCAAAGTTAACTGGAAGTTGAAGAAATTAATTGCTCAATATACCTGTGTGTATAGCAAGCTCACTTGATTTGAAAGACTGGTGGAAATTTCTTCACTTGCTATCATTTTGCATGTTAGGAGCTTTTTAAGCCATTTGATTGCTAATGATAAAATGCTATTTGGTTACCAAAACATAAAAGGAATTTAGTAAAAACAAATTCAATGATTCAGTTAATTAAGACAGACTTCATTATAACACCAATTGCTAGAACTATTCATGGTGATTTAAAGAAAGCATCAAAAAGTGGCCACTCAAAAAAATAATATTGGAGACATGCATTCTGCCTTGACATTAATTTGTCAACAAATTTGTGGGGGGAAAATGAAGATAAAATGTTCCTTGCTGCTAAAATGGCTCTCTGTTGTCTGTCACAAGGAGAGTGAGTTTTCCCCAAAATGTCTTGTCTTGGAGTCAGCCAGTGTGGTTACCTACTTTTGGGGCAAAGTTGGGGGTTTTTTTATAGTCACTATTTGATATGCCTCATGATAGTCTGGTGGATACCTCAACTGTCCCTCTCTGGTTATGTGGACACATCCCTACTTACTTACCTCCTCACTTCCATAAAAACCTACAAGAGAAGCCAATGTTACCGAATCCAGAGCACAGGGGCCATGCTTTGGGAGAAAAAACATACTGGATTTTTCCATAATCCAGTTTGAAGGGAATTCTTTTAACACTAGGAACTGTTATATTCAAGTGTGTGTACAGATGCTCATTTTTCAGCCAAATGAACTTTTCACTTTTCTGCCTCTTTTCAATTATACCAATATATGTAATTCTTTTAGTGCATCCAGTTACTTAGAAAGTTGAGGATGATTAACAATAAAATGGTCTCTTCAATTTTGAATGTTTATAAAGTTAAAATCTCAAGTTTAAAATATGAAAACTATTAGATAATAAAATCAATAGTGATTCTTCCCATTACTTAGTATGAGGAAAATATCTTATAATGGGAACATAAGATCAATTGTTTCTTTTATTCCATTCATTAGAAAATAACTGTGTATACTATTTCCTTAAACATGAATTTATTTGGAATTTTTAAAAGAAATTTTCTGACATACTTCATACTTTTCCCTTACTTATGTTAGTTGAAAAGCAGCAAAAAAAAGAATATCCATGCTAAAACATCCCAAAATATTTCATCATTCCACTAAGAATTACATTATGAATAATATTTAGGGCATAGAATAAATAACAAAGCCATTTGTTTCCCCTCACACATCACTTACATCTGAATCTTTGATAACCTCTGAGGTGGTGTTCAGCATGCCCTGCCAGATCCTGGAAAGATCTCGAAGGTTAAATATGTAATGGAATTTTGCAGGTGTAGGAAGCATTTTAATCTTGGTCATCTGCCACAGTCGGCGTGTCAGAGGGATGAGTTTCATCACTGAATCTCTCACTTCTTCTGAGAAACCCCTCTGAGAACAGTAGTAGCCTCTCCCAATAACACCTGAAAGAGGAAAAAAGTCGTAAGGTTTTGAGTGATGGTTCAAGTCAGTGAAATTAAATGAAAACTATTATAAAATAGTTTGCACAAATATTATACACATTTATTAGATGGCAACATACCAAAGAAATTTATATTAATGTTCCCTTATTTTTTTAAATCTAAAAAATAGGTACAGGTTCAAGTAAGTTAGTATTTGAATACTAAAAAGTTGATCAACTTTTTACTACTCAAAGCTCTAGCTGAACAAACCCAATAATATTAAGTGGGTGAACGTGAAATATATAAAGTTGCCTTATAAAGATATAACCAAAAGGGAGGTGTCACAAACCCTTAAGATTTCTTCATTCTGTTGTTGCCTCTCCATGCATTATAAAATACTTTAATTTACTTTATATGTAAAACTTTCCGGGCAAAAAAAGAATAATTAAAATTGATAATAGTCATTTTTTCTGGTCCATTGTACTTTTTGCAGGTTTAGATCATTCACATATCATTTGGCTTCAAAACTTCTGCCCACTGCCACCATCAAAGGCAAATACTGTCATATTCCACTAGCCCAGGGTGGTGAGATGACATTTTAGTCTGCCAGAAATTAATTAGGATAATCCTCTAATGAGTTTTCTCTCAGCAGTTTCAGAAATGGTAAATGAATACTTAACACAATGCGTACATAACTTTACACTCTTTCTCTGCAAAGAGTAACTACAAAATCAACTATAAACTCCTTCAATACTCAAGTGATCATAGTTATCTGCTGGGCTAGTGTTTCCTAAATGATATTATTTCTGAAATGCTACATATTTAATCAATCAATAATTTATTACAATCCTGTAAATTGCCCTGAAGATCAGACTCTGGCTAATCGCTGCTATAGGCAAAATTATTTCTTTGGCCAAAATCATTATGTGGCTTGATTAAAGTATCAGCTACATAAACTTTTGGCATGGTATTCTATCAATCCAGACCTCTAGAGGTATATCCATAAGGAAACACTCTCATCATCTCCCTGTTCATTTAATGTTTAACCTCCTTGCTTAAGAAGCTAGCAACAGTTACTTTAAGAAAAATAAAGGTACTAAAAGATCTGTCAATATAAATTCAGGTGCCAATATAAAATATTATATATTTTTATATATAATAAATCCTTATAGAAGCAAATTCCTGATATAAACACAACTTGAGAGTGGTGAGGGTAAAAGACTAAGGAGTCACCCAGTGCCCCTTCTATTTGATTTCCGGGTGGATATTTTCTCATTGGAATGCAAGCAGGTATTCTTTCCTACCCAAGCCCCACTGACACCATTTTACCAAAGATCTTGTCCATGGAAGCATCAGAAGGCAATGTACAGTTAAATATAGAGAACTGCCTCTTGAGTCTTTGTGGTATATCATTGCGTCCACCCCCAGGATGGATCATGGCTGCCAAAAACTGGACGTCCACGATGCTGGTAAATTCCCCAGGCTTCTCTAGGTTATAAAATCCATTCTGTTCCATCAGCTGTCGTACTATCTCATTGGTAACCTAAGAAAGACAACCTTCAGAATTAAAAGGTCACTCCATTACATCCCAGAAATTAATCCTTGAGTGTTCTCAATAATGGACTTCGTTGGAATTGAGAAACTACATATTAAAAAAGTGAAAAAATATTCACTCATCAGAGAGTAAATCAATGTTGAATTGAAATGAAGTGCACAATAGGATCAATATACCTGATCTCCCCACTCATTGATTATTGGCATATTTATATCATCAATAAAAATAGTCATCTTCTTTCCTGCAGGAGGGCCATATGTTGTACCCATGCGTTTATCCACATAGCTCTCTATTGTTCTCTGTGAAACAAGAAAGCCAACAGAAAGATCTGTGAAAACATCCTCTAAGACACAATAAATGATTTTTTAAATCTGGGAACACCGGAATTGATAGGAATTACTCACAAACACCCCAAATCTCTTTTTAATTCTGGAAACCAGGGCATGAAGTACCTATATTATCTTGCATAATGTTAACCTTTGAAAATCTGCTTTAATTTAGGAGTAAATGGAATTCTAATTACTGTACATTTTGAGCGGGATGAAACTCTTTGTTCCATTTCTACAGATTTTTGTCTCATTATTTCTACATTGATGGCACTATATCCCCTAGTCCCACTATTTAAAGAACAATTTAACCCTTCTGAAAGTTTCCCTGTAAATCAGGGACAAAATTAAAAAGGGCTACTATCTAAGAAGCTTCTTAGGTCTGTGCTCTGAGCCACACAGACTACCACCACCTGAAGACTGTGTGTTCTCCATTGATAAGGCTATCAATGGGCTTTTGTAGCCAAACACAATCCAGATCCAGTGCTTTGGGGTACATGCAATCCCAGTGAATCACCTCTCATCCCCTGAGACAAAACTGCAAACTATGTCAATGTGTGTGTCTCTCTCATCTCTCCATGCCCAGCTTAGGTGGTAAAGAAGACTACACGGTGCTCTATTAAGACAAACAAACAAACAAAAAACTTTCCTAGGAATATGAAAAAGAATTTTAAAATTGATTAAACTAATGTAACATTATATGTCAACTATTCCTCAATTTAAATTTTCTTTAAATTTAAATTTAAATTTCCATCAGCTTTTCACTGATGGAAAGAGTGTTGGAAGAGGTAAGGGGAACATGAGGAGGGACCCAGACTATTGATCATGGTATGAGAGTACCCATGCATTCAAAACGCATGAACTGAGTCACCAAAGTTGGACCACAAAAAAAAAAAAAAAAAAAGAGAGAGAGAGAAAGAGAGAGAGAGCAAGAGAAAAAGGCTTCACTGTTCTCACATCCTGGAAACTCAGTCTTATAGACCTCATTCCATTCCTACCACTATAGCAATCTACTAATTCATGATTTTAAGTCATGTTAAAGATGAAATGTAGAAGAAAGCAGAGGTATATTGCAATAAAATGGATTCTCCTATCCAAAGAAGCTTAGTTATTTCATGATAAAGAGCAATCAGTCTAAAATGACTTTAGTAATCCAAGATACAACCACAAAATAAGGCCAACATATAAACAAAAATATATATATTTGTCTTTGGAAATCTCACAGTTGATAATTTCAAGTTGTAATTTTCCATCACCATTCTAATGAATAATGGCAAGATACATGAATTTTTTTCATTATTTCCAAATATAAAGATATATAAATATATCCTCACTCATTCAATTACAAAATAAATCTCTCATGACCACAGTACAATGTCAAAAAGAATTTCCTATTCCCCTGACATAAAAGCAAACTGTTTAAAGTAATGTAAAAGGCTACATTTAGCTCTGCTTTTGAATAAATTTAAATGCATAAGGAAATTAATAATCTGACACCTCCCTATGGCAAGCTAGAGCCTTCCAGAGATTCCCTTGTCTATTAATGAGGCACATGAAGACTTTCTGTCTTAGGGGCCATCTAAGAGCTAAAAGGTCATAGGTGGATAAGATGGGATAATATAAAATAAATAATAGCCCCATACCTGCACTTGCATCCCTGTCATTGTGACTCTATTTTTTTCAAAATAACAGGAAATTACCAGTAAGCTATATATCTCATAAAAGAACTAAGTTGACAAAAACAAAAACAAGGGAGGGAGTAAAATGAAATAGCTTGTGAACCTGGAGTGGAGACCTTTCAGTTTTTAGAATTGCCGCCCATTAAATCATTATCTAATGCATAATTTGGAGAAACCTCCTAAAGCCCTGAAACACAATAACTGCAGGTTCTACTCCATCATAGAGCTATTGGGAAATGTTCGGGAAAACCATATACATGACTGGTCTCTCCAGCAGGACTTCCCCACGTGAAGTCCATAGCATCACAAATCAACATATCTAGACATAAACACCTCTTGCCCCAAAGTCTGCACCCTCTCCACATTTCAGGGAATGGCACCCATGGCCCAACTGCCCCATCCAAAATTCCCCCATCCAACATCGATACATCCTTTCTTTTATAATTTCAATATTGCTATTCAATATATCTCCTCCTCCCTGAAAAATCAATTTTACGCCCGAGGATAGTTATTTGTCTTTCTCATGGGGATTAATGTCACAACCTCTTAAAATGTGTGCCACTACCCCCCACCTCTGCTTCCTCCAGGCAGTCCTGGTAAACTTGTTAAAAAATCATATACACTGTCTAGTCTATACTGTGTGTTACAATTTTATCTACGATTTTTTGTCTCCCCCCTAAAAAAAATGCTCTAGTGAACTAACAATCATCTTTGTCATGTTCCACCACCCACACTCTCTCTGATCTCCTTCATCTAGGGGAGACCACCAACCACTGTTTGGGTGACATAATCACAGTCCAGTTAACAAAAACAGGTATATTTGTTTATCTGAGTATTGCCTGTCTCCCCATTAGAAGGTAAAGAGAGAAGGTGCCTTCTTTATCTTGCTCATCACTGCATTGTCAGTATCTAGAAAGGTATCTGGCACAGTGTACTTATTTGTAAATACTTGATACGCGGGGGACTGGGTGCCCAAGTCATTTACCTTCTCTCTCTTCTGTTCCTTCTTCAAACTACATCTACTAAGCCAACATCAGTTCTGCTCCCTGATCGCAATGTGAATCCATCTTCATGCTGCTTCCATTCTGCCTTGTGTTACTTGGTGCAGCCCAACCGCCCTCCCCTCCCAGGTCTCTCTGATGACCCCTGTGTCTCTCCCATCTTGCCCTCCACTCTGCAGCCAGAATGAGCCTTCTGAAGGGGCAGTGCGACCCTGCACAACACCCCTGGTTCTCCAGGACAACTGAGGAACTCCATGGTGTCCCTGCTTACACCTCCAGCCTCACCCGTAAGTACTCCTTAGTCTCTCTGTTCTGGCTCCTCGTGGTCTTAATTCACTCATATTCAGTTAACAATAAAACACACACCATAAAGTGATGCTCAGCTCACAGGCTAATGTTCATTACCAGATCCTTATTTACATATTCCTAGAGTAGCCATTTCTGAGCCAAAAAACCTCTCACAATTAGCAGCGGCCAAACACAATTTGTCAAATATTGAGTCAGATGAATGATCCTCCATAAATGTCGCTTCTCTCAACTCAGCTATTGATGAATAAAATTGAAGTCTCTAGCTGGGACCTGATTTATGCTGGTCTCTGAGGATAAACAAAAACTCTACTCTGGGGGCGGTGGGAGGGGGCTGGCAGATGAGTAGGGTCCCCAACTCACCCGGCCGCACCAACAAACCTGGATTATGTTCAAATCATCCTGAAAACCTACAAACTCAACCTAAGAGCCAAGCTCGAGAAAAGGCTGGAGCGCGCCCAGCGGGGCCTCAGGAGAAGCTCAGGTGGCGGCTCGAGCAGGAGGTGCTGCGCCCTGCTGCCTTCAGAGCCCCGTTCCTGGGAGCTTGGGTCCAGCGGAGCAGGCCCCGATCCCAGGGCGCCGGGACACAGCCCATGATCCTGCGCTCCCCTGAGGATGGGCAGGGGTGGGGAGGGCTCAGGACAGCCAGGACGCTCCCCCCGCCAGGCATCCCCAGCTGTGCAGGTCAGCGCCCCCTGCCCTGTTAGCACCTAGGCCAGCGCCGACTGGGAGCTGCAGTGGTTACTGGGGGAGCTGACTCCAGGGTGAGAGAGCTGGCCACTGCTGGTGGTGGTGTTCCTCCTGGTGTCACCCTGCACCGGGGAGGGCGGGGCCCCAGGGGACAGAGGCCTCACAGGGTCAGCAGCTCCCACTGACCCGGCACCCGGCGGGGGGGGTGGGGAGGGGAGCGGGGAGAGCTCCCCAGGTGCACACACCTGAGGATCAGCACAGCAGGCCCTCCCCCAGAGACCAGCATGAGAACAGGGGAAGGGCAAGTTCTGGACCAAGCAGCGCTGGAAAGCTCCAGGGGAAGTTGACAGATTTACAGTGTATAGAACCAAATGGTACCCCTCCTTTTATTTTTTTCTTCCTGTTTCCAGTAAAACTCCTTTGTAGCCACTATGCACAGAGCAAAATGACTAGAAAGAGGAATTCACCACAAAAGAATCAGAAACAGTACTCTGACACAGAGTTACAGAATTTGGTTACAATTCAATGTCAGAAAGCCAATTCAGAAGCACAATTATAAAGCTACTGGTGGCTCTGGAAAAAAAAGCATAAAGGATTCAAGAGACTTCATGACTGCAGAATTTAGATCTAATCAGGCTGAAATTAAAAATCAATTAAATGAGATGGAATCCAAACTGGAGGTCCTAACGATGAGGGTTAATGAGGTAGAAAAAAGAATGAGCAACATAGAAGACAAGATGATGGCAAAGAAGGAAGCCGAGTAAAAAAGAGAAAAACAATTAAAAGACCATGAGGAAAGGTTAAGGAAATAAATGACAACCTCAGAAGGAAAAATCTACATGCAATTGGGGTTCCAGAGGGCGCTGAAAGGGACCGAGGACCAGAAAGCATATTTGAACAAATCATAGCTGAGAACTTCCCTAACTTGGGGAGGGAAACAGGCATTCAGATCCAGGAGATAGAGAGGTCCCCCACTAAAATCAATAAAAACCGTTCAACAACTCGACATTTAATAGTGAAACTTACAAATTCCAAAGATAAAAAGAAAATCCTTAAAGCAGCAATAGACAAGAGATCCCTAACTTATATGGGGAGAAATATCAGATTAACAGCAGACCTCTCCACAGAGACCTGGCAGGCCAGAAAGGGCTGGCAGGATATATTCAGGGTCCTAAATGAGAAGAACATGCAACCAAGAATACTTTATCCAGCAAGGCTCTCATTCAGAATAGAAGGAGAGAGAAAGAGCTTCCAAGATAGGCAGAAATTGAAAGAATATGTGACCACCAACCCAGCTCTGCAAGAAATATTCAGGAGGACCATGTAAGTGAAAGAGGAAGACCAAAGAAATAATCCACAAAAAAAAAAGGGACTGAATAGGTATTCTGATGACACTAAATTCATATCTTTCAATAGTAACTCTGAACGTGAAGGAGCTTAATGATCTCATCAAAAGACACAGGGTTTCAGATTGGATAAAAAGCAAGACCCACCTATTTGCTGTCTACAAGAGACTCATTTTAGATCTAAGGACACCTACAGCCTGAAAATGAAAGGGTGGAGAACCATTTGCCATTCAAATGATCCTCAAAGAAAGCAGGGGTAGCAATCCTTATATCAGATAAATTAAAGTTTATCCCAAAGACTGTAGTAAGAGATGAAGAGGGACACTATATCATACTTAAAGGATCTATCCAACAAGAGGACCTAACAATCATGAATATTTATGCTCCTAATGTGGGAGCTGCCAAGTATATCAATCAATTAATAACCAAAGTAAAGATATACTAGATAATAATACACCAGTAGTAGGAGACTTCAACACGGCGCTTCTGCAAATGACAGACCTTCTAAGCACAACATCTCCAAAGAAACAAGAGTTTTAAATGATACACTGGACCAGATGGATTTCACAGATATTTACAGAACTTTACATCCAAACACAACTGAATACATTCTTCTCAAGTGCACATAGAACTTTCCTCAGAATAGACCACATACTGGTGGTCTCAACCGATACCAAAAGGTTGGGATTGTCCCTTGCATATTTTCAGACCATAATGCTTTGAAACTAGAACTAAATCACAAGAAGAAGTTTGAAGGAACTCAAGCATGTGGAGGTTAAAGAGCATCCTGCTTAAAGATGAAAGGGTCAACCAGGAAATTAGAGAAGAATTAAAAAGATTCATGCAAACTAATGAAAATGAAGATACAACCCTTCAAAATCTTTGGGATACAGCAAAAGCAGTCCTGAGGGGGAAATACATCGCAATACAAGCATCCCTCAAAATTTGGAAAAAACTCAAATACACAAGCTAACCTCACACCTAAAGGAACTGTAGAAAGAACAGCGAATAAAACCTACACCAAGCAGAAGAGAGTTAATAAAGATATGAGCAGAACTCAACGAAATTGAGACCAGAAGAACTGTGGAACAGATCAACAAAACCAGGAGTTGGTTCTTTGAAAGAATTAATAAGAGAGATAAACCATTAGCCAGCCTTATTAAAAACAAAAGAGAAAAGACTCAAATTAATATAATCATGAATGAAAAAGGAGAGATCACCACCAACACCAGAAAATACAAACGATTTTAAAAACATATTATGAGCAGCTATATGCCAATAAATTAGGCAATCTAGAAAAAATGGACGCATTTCTGGAAAACCACAAACTATCAAAACTGGAACAGGAAGAAATAAAAAACCTGAACAGGTCAATTACCAGGGAGGAAACTGAAGCAGTCATCCAAAACCTCCCAAGACACAAAGTCCAGGGCCAATGGCTTCCCGGGGGAATTCTATCAAACGTTTAAAGAAGAACAATACCTATTCTACCAAAGCTGTTCTGAAAGCTAGAAAGAGATGGAGTACTTCCAAACTCGTTCTATGAGGACAGCATCACCTTAATTCCAAAACCAGACAAAGATGCCACCATATAGGAGAATTATAGACCAACATCCTGATGACACAGATGCAAAATTCTCAATAAGATACTAGCCAATAGGATCCAATAATACATTAAGAAGATTATTCACCATGATCAAGTGGGATTTATCCCTGGGATGCAAGGCTGGTTCAACACTCGTAAAACAATCAACGTGATAGATCACATCAACAAGCGAAAAACCAAGAACCATATGATCCTCTCAATAGATGCAGAGAAAGCATTTGACAAAATACAGCATCCATTCCTGATCACAACTCTTCAGAGTGGAGAGAGAGAGAGAACATTCCTCAGCACCTTAAAAGCCATCTATGAAAAGCCCACAGCAAATATCAAACACTGGGAGCCTTTCCCCTAAGATCAGGAACACAACAAGGATGTCCACTCTCACCACTGCTATTCAACATAGTACTGGAAGTCCTAGCCTCAGCAATCAGACAACAAAAAGACATTAAAGGCATTCAAATTGGCAAAGAAGAAGTCAAACTCTCCCTCTTCGCTGATGACATGATACTGTATGTAGAAAATTCAAAAGACTCCACCCCAAGATTGCTAGATCTCATACAGCAATTTGGCAGTGTGGCAGGATACAAAATCAATGCCCAGAAATCAATGGCATTTCTATACACTAACAATGAGACTGAAGAAAGAGAAATTAAGGAGTCAATCCCGTTTACAATTGCACCCAAAAGCGTAAGATACCTAAGAATAAACCTAACCAAACAGATAAAGGATCTATACCCTAACAACTATAGAACACTTCTGAAAGAAATTGAGGAAGACAGAAAGAGATGGAAAAATAGTCCATGCTCATGGATTGGAAGAATTAATATTGTGAAAATGTCAATGCTACTCAGGGCAATTTACACATTTAATGCAATCCCTATCAAAATACCATGGACTTTCTTCAGAGAGTTAGAACAAATTATTTTAAGATTTGTGTGGAATCAGAAAAGACCCCGAATAGCCAGGGGAATTTTAAAAAAGAAAACCATATCTGGGGGCATCACAATGCCAGATTTCAGGTTGTACTACAAAGCTGTGGTCATCAAGACAGTGTGGTACTGGCACAAAAACAGAGACATAGATCAGTGGAACAGAATAGAGAACCCAGAAGTGGACCCTGAACTTAATGGTCAACTAATATTCGATAAAGGAGGAAAGACTATCCATTGGAAGAAAGACAGTCTCTTCAATAAATGGTGCTGGGAAAATTGGACATCCACAGCAGAAGAATGAAACTAGACCACTCTCTTGCACCATACACAAAGATAAACTCAAAATGGATGAAAGATCTCAATGTGAGACAAGATTCCATCAAAATCCTAGAGGAGAACACAGGCAACACCCTTTTTGAACACAGTAACTTCTTGCAAGATACATCCATGAAGGCAAAAGAAACAAAAGCAAAAATGAACTATTGGGACTTCATCAAGATAAGAAGCTTTTGCACAGCAAAGGATACAGTCAACAAAACTCAAAGACAACCTACAGAATGGGAGAAGATATTTGCAAATGACGTATCAGATAAAGGGCTAGTTTCCAAGATCTATAAAGAACTTATTAAACTCAATGCCAAAGAAACAAACAATCCAATCATGAAATGGGCAAAAGACATGAACAGAAATCTCACAGAGGAAGACATAGACATGGCCAACATGCACATGAGAAAATGCTCTGCATCACTTGCCATCAGGGAAATACAAATCAAAACCACAATGAGATACCACCTCACACCAGTGAGAATGGGGCAAATTAACAAGGCAGGAAACAACACATGTTGGAGAGGATGCGGAGAAAGAGGAACCCTCTTACACTGTTGGTGGGAATGTGAACTGGTGCAGCTACTCTGGAAAACTGTGTGGAGGTTCCTCTAAGAGTTAAAAATATACCTGCCCTATGACCCAGCAATTGCACTGTTGGGGATTTACCCCAAAGATACAAATGCAATGAAACGCCGGGACACCTGTACCCCGATGTTTATAGCAGCAATGGCCACGATAGCCAAACTGTGGAAGGAGCCTCGGTGTCCAACGAAAGATGAATGGATAAAGAAGATGTGGTTTATGTATACAATGGAATATTACCTAGCTATTAGAAATGACAAATACCCACCATTTGCTTCAACGTGGATGGAACTGGAGGGTATTATGCTGAGTGAAGTAAGTCAGTCGGAGAAGGACAAACATTATATGTTCTCATTCATTTGGGGAATATAAATAATAGTGAAAGGGAATATAAGGAAAGGGAGAAGAAATGTGTGGGAAATATCAAAAAGGGAGACAGAACATAAAGACTGCTAACTCTGGGAAACGAACTAGGGGTGGTAGAAGGGGAGGAGGGCGGGGGGTGGGAGTGAATGGGTGACGGGCACTGGGTGTTATTCTGTAGGTTAGTAAATTGAACACCAATAAAAAATAAATTTGAAAAAAAAAAGGTTTCTGTGGAATCAGAAAAGACCCTAAATAGCCAGGGAATATTAAAAAAGAAAACCAGATCTGTGGGCATGACAATGCCAGACTTCAGGTTGTACTACAAAGCTGTGGTCATCAAGATAGTGTGGTACTGGCACAAATACAGACACATAGATCAATGGAACAGAATAGAGAATCCAGAAATGGGCCCTCAACTCTATGGTCAACTAATATTCTTCAAAGCAGGAAAGACTATCCACTGGAAAAAAGACAGTCTCTTCAATAAATGGTGCTGGGAAAATTGGACATCCACATGCAGAAGAACCAAACTAGACCAGTCTCTTATACAAAGATAAACTCAAAATGGATGGAAGATCTAAATGTGAGACAAGATTCCATCAAAATCCTAGAGGAGAACACAGGCAAGACCCTTTTTGAATGTGGCCACAGCAACTTCTTGCAAGACACATTTAGGAAGGCAAGGGAAACAAAAGCAAAAATGAACTATTGGGACTTCATCAAGATAAAAAGCTTCTGCACAGGAAAAGAAACAGTCAACAAAACTAAAAGGCAACCTACAGAATGGGAGAAGATATTTGCAAATGACGTATCTGATAAAGGGCTAGTTTCCAAGATCTATAAAGAACTTACTAAACTCAACAGCAAAGAAACAACCAATCCAATCATGAAATGGGCAAAAGACATGAACAGAAATCTCACAGAGGAAGACATAGACATGGCCAACAAGCACATGAGAAAATGCTCTGCATCACTTGCCATCAGGGAAATACAAATCAAAACCACAATGAGATACCACCTCACACCAGTGAGAATGGGGCAAATTAACAAGGCAGGAAACAACACATGTTGGAGAGGATGCGGAGAAAGAGGAACCCTCTTACACTGTTGGTGGGAATGTGAACTGGTGCAGCCACTCTAGAAAACTGTGTGGAGGTTCCTCAAAGAGTAAAAAATAGACCTGCCCTACGACCCAGCAACTGCACTGCTGGGGATTTACCCCAAAGATACAGATGCAGTGAAATGCTGGGACACCTGCACCCCGATGTTCACAGCAGGAATGTCCACGGTGGTCAAACTGTGGAAGGAGCCTCGGTGTCCATCGAAAGTTGATGGATAAAGAAGCTGTGGTCTATGTATACAATGGAATATTCCTCAGCCATTGGAAACGCAAATACCCACCATTTGCTTCGACATGGATGGAACTGGAGGGTATTATGCTGAGTTTAGTAAGTCAATCAAAGAAGGACAAACGTTATATGGTCTCATTCATTTGGGGAATATAAAAAATAGTGAAAGGAAATAAAGGGGAAAGAAGAGAAAATGAGTGGGAAATATGAGAGAGGGAGACAGAACATGAGAGACTCCTGACTTTGGGAAATGAACAAGGGGTAGTGTAAAGGGAAGTGGGTGGGGGGATGGGGTGACTGGGTGACAGGCACTGAGGGGGGCACTTGGTGGGATGAGCACTGGGTATTATGCTATATGTTGGCAAATTGAACTCCAATAAAAAAAATATACCAAAAAAAAAAAACTTTACTCTGAAATTGGAGAATGGTAGTCGGCATGACATCATTGTAAGCATACCACAGTCTCTAGAAAAGATTCTGACCTTCTTGTCTACCTATCTCACACCCACTTCACATATCAACCCCACTTGTGACAGTGGAATTTTAAGAAATAAAAACTATAAGGGTAGAAATCCAGACAGATGTAGGAATGAAATTATGGAAAGCTGCCCTCATACATTCTAAGGTAGGAGCCCCAAAATTAGAGATAACCTATTTTCTGAGTTAATAGATAATTTAGTCTCTGTAATTCCTAAAAAATATAATATTAACATAATATACATATGGAATTTCCTCAAGTAATGTCAACTCTTTCATTACATTGATTTCTGTACCCCCTAAAGGAACTACTCCCTTCCTCTTCTGGCCCCTACAACACTTAAATTACACCATAACTAGCATTTATCATATCAGTTATACTTGGTTATGTACATGTCTTTTTCCCCAACCAGAGGAAGGAACACTGCATTGAAGGGACATTGACAAGGTCATGTACAGTTGAGGATGTTGTGCACTGCCCAACTTTGGGATTTACACAACTATCTCTGTGAATAGAACATATCAAAAATCTCCATAACCTGCATAGTCACAAGTGGAGTGGGAATATATACAAAGATATAGATAAGATATATATTATACATATGTATGTGTGCATATACAGAAAATAGTATTATCCATAAATAATAGAAAGCACTTGATGAGGTTAACGCATAATAAAAATAAAAAATATCATCTCTATATATCAGCATTTAAGTCATTTTCACACATATTACATCCAATTACATTGAAATATAAAATATGCTTAATTTTAGGCTTCTATATATCTGCTATGCAGCTAAAAGATAAAAATGGAGAGCCTATGTTCTTTATTAAGACATCTACTGCCTAAGTAAGATCTTCCCCTTATATTATAAGCCACTAAAACCAAATGAAAAAGTCTTACATCATTAGTAAAGTTTAAAACGCTCAACAGCATGTTGTTTAAAAAGTAGAATATCTAAAACAGCATAAAAATACAATAACATGTAAGTAGAAGCTAAAAATAAAACAAGTGCTCTAAGTGATAAATCAGTCAATTGAATATCAATGTGGTTAAAGAAAATCTATTGGAAGGAAGCACATGGGTGAACTGGAAAAGCACAGTAGAACATATGGGAATCTGGTTTCTCATTAGGTTCTGGTACCAACTAATTGTGTGAACACAAATAAGGATTTCAATCTCCCTCCACCTAAGTACATTAATAATAACAGTAAAATCTGACACTTTTAGAGAACTTTACCATGGAAAAATACTTTCACATATAACCTCTTATGATTCTTCTCTGGAAACTAGTCTTCATACTATGCTCTGAGGAGTAAAAACAATTTTGTTCAATCATAGGGCCCCCTAAAGGAAGCAAGGATAAAGTTGGGAAGGATTTCAGGAGCCCAGCTCCAATGCCACAAAAGCAAATCTATAGTTACCTGATAGTTTAGTCTTCTGCCTAAGATTTCATTTGGGAAAGTGGTTCTGAGTCTAAGAAAAAATGTAGAATCTCTTTCTAGGCTCTATGATTCTCAATTTAAAAAAAAAAACTATTGCTATGCAACCATTTGTAAGATGGTTATATTCAAAACACTTTACAATTATTTTTAGATAAATCTTTACAGAAGTAAAGAAACTTTCTTCTTACCTTTCAATATTGTTTATATTTTTAAAGACATGTACAGATTACTTTCAAAACTAGGGGAAAAAACCTTAAAATAATATTTGTTATGGAAAAAAATTGAGATCTCTTTCTTAAAAGACCAACTGAATTCCCTTAGCCAAGAAAATAAGATGACCATACAATTTTTGCCCAAACTACACACTTTTCATAGTGACAGGGATGCCATTATTTATTAGTCCAAGACAATGGAAGTAAGCTAGACTCTCCCAGACAAAGAGGGACATACTACAGTCAGTCGTCCTATTGACCAAAAAAAAAAAAAAAAAAAAAGAAGTGAATGTGGCCCCATGGGGAAAACAAAAGAAATCCAAATGAAAACAACTGTCAAAAAACAGACGTGTACCCTCAACCAGACTATGTGCCATCATGGTACCACAGAAGGGATGCACAGTATCAGTCTTTTCATCTACAATTTCAGTTTCATTTGGATCCAGATAAGTGGGAAATCTCAAGACAAACATTCATCTCCATCAGAACTTACTTCAGCATGAATGGCTGAGAATTACAGTGAGAAAGTTAATCCCAGCAGTTTGGCTAACTGAAAGCTTTCTGAAATTAATGAGTCTAACTTAATAGAAAGCTTGGGTACTCAGCAGTCCAAACAGGCACTAAACAGCGTACATGATCCTATGATGCTTCTGAGCAGAAAAAACAGTGAGGTGGTGGTGCTACCCTGACACCAGCATAGGAGGGCACTGGGTTAATGTAGTTGTGAATCAGATAATGGGATCCTAAAGAATACAGATATTTGTGTTTTGAAAGTCTGCCTTATTATCCTAATTATTATATTTCAATGTGGTATGACTTCTAGAAATTTACTATATAGCTTATAAATTTTTATTTCAACAAATAAGTTGCTTTCTATATAAAATACACCTTTTTCCAGGAAATTAATAACTGCCTCATGTTAAAAAGACATAGCCTCCAGATCTTTACTACCTTAAAGGACTAAACACAACAAATTACTAATAAAAATACAGTGACAAGGTGTTGTTATATACTAAATAATTTGGCTAGCCTTTGTCCCTGGTTTCCAGGAGGGAGCCTTTAAACACTGGAATTTCCTGAGTTATTGAATTTTCTTTGTTATTCATTGTGGGTCCCTCAGACTACCTTGCCAGAAAGACCAACTATGTGATCTGAGGGTCAGGAGATTTAAACCACTTGGTATCAACTGACTTTTTAGGAGGGGAGGGTGGTCGGGGATTGAGTTCAATCACATGGCCCACAATTCAATCAAGCATGCCTCTGTAATGAAACCCAGTGAAAACTCTGGATATTATAGTTCAGATGAGCTTCCTGGTTGAGGATATACACTGACGTGCCTGGAGGATAATGCATTCTGAGGACAGAATATTTATAGTTGGGACCCTCCCAACCATTGCCTTAATGTAACACTTTTTTTGAGTGACCCAGATTCCTATCTTTTATAATGAAACCATAATCATTAGCATAGCACTTTCCTAAATTCTGAGAGTCATTTTGGTGAATTATGGAAACAGAGAGTGTCACAGAAACTGCTGAATTTCTAGCCAGTTCTTCAGAAGTGCTGGTGGCCTAGAAACTCAGGCACATGGCTGATATCTGAAGTGAAGGAAGTCTTGTGGGGGGGACCAAGCCCTTTACCTATGAAGTCTTTAGTACATCTGGGTAGAACTGCCAGAATTGCATTACAACCCTAAAGATTTAATCCAGTCTCAAGAAATGTGAATAGCTAGATAATCACCCAACATAATGGGGGGAAAAAATCATACTTTAATTTGAGGTTTTAAAACCTGCATTTTTATTTTATTTATTATTTTTTTAACAAAGTAAAATTATAACTTTTAAGATGTTCTCCTCAAGTAAAACTAACAAAAGTTCTTTAAAGTGAAACAATATCAAGGGAATGTACCTAATGTTAGTAACAAAAGAATGTGTATAATGTTAGCATCTTTCCAGCCTAAGATAATTTAGTGTGCTATTCCCCAAACACAAAAATACCACAGCTGAGTCTCTGCAATTTGAGGTTGACCTTCCATTCAGACCCTCCCTCCCATCACCACACTGTAAACGCCATTCATTTGATAGCTAGCCAGTATTGGAAATTCCATCTCTAATAGAGGAGCCTTATATAGTTGACAGTCTTATTTAGAAACTTTATCAATGGTCTTAGTTTATTGGCACTCTGCAGTCACCAATTATATTAAGTGATAAAAAGTCATGATTTAGCCAAGCTGTCAACAATTTTCATTGCTCTTTGATATTTTAATTTCAATAGCTAAAGAACAACAAAGTTAATCAAGAACAAAGTTCTTTGGGTTGGAATTCTGCTAAAAAAAATCCTCCTTCCATTTTCAATTTATGAAATGTGTCCTTTTTATTAATGTGTTAATGTTCTAGCAGACAAGAGAGGTCATTTGAAAACAACTGAACATGAATTAACACACAGGATTCCCTCCCCAGTGTCAATAGGGTTTTAAGCAACTTAAAAACAAGAGCAACCAACCAGTCTACCACTGCAAACCCAGGTCATTCCTAGTATTTCCACTGACAAACGCAAAGCAAATTTGAGGGATTTTTTTTAATATACCTCAATGAGATAATAGGATAAAATCTTCAACGGGCTAACCTAACCCTAAGATTTATTCCTGCAATTGCTAATGGGAGCCATTGTGGAATGTTAAGTCAAGGAACAACAAGATAAACTGGCAATATCCAAAAAATGGAGATTGGAAGAGGAATGAAGGCAAGGTCGGAAGAGAATTAGACTTGGACCAGTTGGGGCTCTTTCCAGGATAATAACCTGGTGTGGATCATGAGGACAAGAATTATGTAGAGGTGGACAGGGAGAACAAAAACGAAGAAGGGGATGTGAAAAGTATTTCTTTAGCAACATTAACAGCCCTTGATTCAAGAGAAACCCATTGAAGATGACCAGCCTGTCTATTCTAAAGCTTAGAATAGTGAAATGCCCACAGGAATACAGGTAGTAGGGAGAGAAAGGCGGTTTGGATAGAGGAATAAATAATACTCCTTTAAATTTGGGATTTTACATGTTCACAAGCTTTGCTAGATATTTTAAACAGTACTGAGGCTTTTAACACCCTATATAAGCTTTTTATTTCTCCACAATTTAAGATTATACAGTATAATTTAACTAGGGAGAGATTCTACTACAGGTGAATAATGGAAGGTGTATGTAGGGATTTATCATGGCTGGCAAGGTACAGATGAAGTCTATGGGCACGCGCAGAAAAATGAAGAGAGCTGAGCCGCCAACATTGATCACAAACTTGACTTAATGAGCGAAACCAAAGAGCCAGTACCTGAAACATCAGTGGGGTGGTGGCAGAAGAAAAATTCAGACTCTTGATCATGTGACTTTCAGAATTGTACTTTGACATAAACCCTTTGATAATGACTGTCTTGGCTGTTCCTTGTTCTCCAATTAACAGCACAGCCTAAAATAGAAGATGAGAAACAAATCCAAGGAATGCAATAATATGATTATCAGCTAAATTGTGTGCCTCTCCCCGCCAACGCCAACAAAAATTCACATGTTGAAGCCCCAACCCCTAGTACCTCAGAATGTGATTGTATTTGCAGACAGGATCTTTAAAGAGATGATGAGGTTAAAATGAGGCCATTTGGGTGGGCCACCTGCAAGCCAATGATAGAGGCCACAGAAGGAACTAAGCCAGGACTTTAATCTTGGACTCTAAGCCTCCAGAACTGGGGGGAAAGAAATGTCTGTTATCTAAGCCAGTCACTCTGTGGTGATTTATTATGGCAGCCCCAGCAAACTAACACAATCATCAGAAGGGAAGGATTCTCTTTGAAAAAACAAGTCAAAATTCACTTTCTCTCCACTAACGGGAAAGAAATAATTACTTGATTATGAATCTGGAATATTCAACTCTGACACTGTTACTGTAATAATAAAAAGAAGTATACTAATGTGGGTGATACTTTCATTTGTTCTAAACAGCAACCCAAGACATTCTAGGATAAACACAAGGTACCTTGTGTGTTCAAGTGACATTTTAAAATATGTTACTGTTAATGCAAGTCAAAGAGCCACACCTTGCTCTGTTTAGCGATGGTTTTAATTAGAAAGTCAGTCCTCACGTTCTCAACATTTGGCACCAGGATGGAGCTGTATTCTGGGGTGACGTCAGATGGATACACATATTCCTCAATACATGTGTTCCAGTGTGTCCATTTACCTGAGGTGAACAGAACACATTTACATCTTCATATGCCTATGAATAATCTAATTCCTAACTAGAACAAGCAGATGCTCTTGACATCTCATGAAGGCCTCCTTCAAAAACTCCCCGTAAAATGCAGACCAGTAGACCCATAGATGCAAGTAGTATTTAATTATGTGTTAGCTGAGTCAAAATTTCCCAAGGAGCAACTGCAAAGTGATATTACTAGTAAATATTAAGAAGTATCTTGAAATTTTCTTTTTAAATATGTCAGTTTTCAATAATGTCTGTGTAAAAATTAAGAATACAGTAATACAGAGGAAGACATAGACATAGCCAACATGCACATGAGAAAATGCTCTGCATCACTTGCCATCAGGGAAATACAAATCAAAACCACGATGAGATCCCACCTCACACCAGTGAGAATGGGGAAAATTAACAAGGCAGGAAACCACAAATGTTGGAGAGGATGCGGAGAAAGGGGAACCCTCTTACACTGCTGGTGGGAATGTGAACTGGTGCAGCCACTCTGGAATACTGTGTGGAGGTTCCTCAAAGAGTTCAAAATAGATCTGCCCTACGACCCAGCAATTGCACTGCTGGGGATTTACCCCAAAGATACAGATGCAATGAAATGCCGGGACACCTGCACCCCGATGTTTCTAGCAGCAATGTCCACAATAGCCAAACTGTGGAAGGAGCCTCGGTGTCCATCGAAAGATGAATGGATAAAGAAGCTGTGGTCTATGTATACAATGGAATATTCCTCAGCCATTAGAAACGACAAATACCCACCATTTGCTTCAACGTGGATGGAACTGGAGGGTATTATGCTGAGTGAAATAAGTCAATCGGAGAAGGACAAACAGTGTATGTTCTTCTCATTCATTTGGGGAATATAAATAATAGTGAAAGGGAATAGAAGGGAAGGGAGAAGAAATGTGTGGGAAATATCAAAAAAGGAGACAGAACATGGAAGACTCCTAACTCTGGGAAACGAACTAGGGGTGGTGGAAGGGGAGGTGGGTGGAGGGTGGGGGTGACTGGGTGGCGGGCACTGAGGGGGGCACTTGATGGGATGAGCACTGGGGGTTATTCTGTATGTTGGTAAATTGAACACCAATAAAAATTATTTTATTAAAAAAAAAAAGAATACAGTGATAGTATCTAACTAAAACCATTTAAAATATCTAATCTCACAGCTTTTCATTACACACTTCCCTGATTATAAACCAAAAATAAAAGATATATAAATATTGTGTGTATATATATATGTATATATATGCTTTGTATGTATGTACAACTAAATAAGTTGAGGTATATATAGCTAGATATAAGTGTATAGATAAAATATTTGGTAAAAATATACTTCACACTTTGTAATTTTTATGTAAATTGCTGATTATATTATATAAATGACTGAAACAGATCTATTTGGAGATTTTTCTCTAATCTTTTTAAGATTGATTTATCTATTTTAGAAAGAGAGCATGAGTGGGGGGGTGGTCCAGGAAGAGAGAGAGGGAGAGAGAAGCCTCAAGTAGACTTTCCACTAAGCGTGGAGGCCAATTCAGGGCTCTGTCACAGGACCCCGAGATCATGACTTGAGCTAAAATCAAGAGTCAGACACTAAACCAACTGAGCCGCCCAGGGCACCCTCCAGTTTGTTTTTAATTCATTAAAAGTTCAGTAAACAATATACCTAACAAGGGGAAGAAGATATGCATTCAGATCACAAATGAAATAAAATTTCAAAAAAGAAACAATTAGGTTTCTTCACACATGAAAATGTCCATTTTAATTTTAGAGCCAAGTGTTTTAACTACCATTCAGAAAAATAAAATTTATTTAAATATTAGCCAGTGAAAAAAACTGTTCCCATCTGTTGTGTATGGATGGCAGCAAGGATCCTCACCAGTGGATGTGACATAATAGTCAAACATGGTGTCCTCGGGCCCCTCTAGAGGCGGCAAATCCAAGGTCAGTGCTTGCTGAGCACGTAGCCACTGGTCCACCCAACGCCGGCCCTCCGGTTCCAGCAGGGCACCGATGCTCCACATCAGGGAGAAGATGTACAGTCTCCCCAGGTGCTCTGCTGTGACCTCCACACCTTGCTCCTAGCACAAAAGAAACTTTTTGTCTTAATACTGGATTCTCGAACTGACATTTTACTTTGAGGTTTCAATGAAAATAACAAAGATGTAAAAGGGACAATACTTTTCCCCAAGACAAGAACAAGGGAAAAATGAAAGAAACTGGGAACAAATACAGTATTGATCTCGAGAAATATCAGGCAGGTCTCCAAAATAAATCTGGATGCTTATTGGATGACTGTGAACTTACCACTAAATTACAAACCCAAGGCTTACCTGGTGAAAAAGGAATGAAAAAAAAATGCAAAAGATGCAGGTGCACATTTGAAAAATCCTCCCTCCACCCACAGGTCTAACAAAACCAATTTCAAATATTGTACTTTCTGCCCAACATAGCTCTGTTAAGAGAGAAACTTCTAGAAAGTTGTTGAGCAATTTACCTTTGGAGGGATCAGCCCTTGAAGCATGTTAATGCTCTGCATGATTACAAAAGCCTCAAGCATCTCCATCTTGTATTCTAAGTTCTGGATACTGAAGCGATACAGATCGGGAAAAGACTTGCTGTAGAGCTGACGAAGAATTTCAGCTTCTTGAGGCGAGCGTTTCTTAAGGAAACCCTGTTCATTTACAGATTAATCCATTAATAAATTTATTGGCACACCAGGAGAATGGCCATTTTTGAACAAATTTTTTTTAATATTTTTAATGATAATACTGCACATAGGATTGCCAGGCCTTGCCAATGAAAGCTAATGCTTTCATACATTAATTCATATAATGCTCAAAATAACACTGTGAAGTAGAAGTTATTATTATCCACCTTTATAGATGGAAAACCAAGGTCCAAATCGTTGAAGTAATATATCCAGGATCCTACAGCTGGTGGGTGCCAAGGCCAGAATTCAAACCCACACATTCTGTTACCACCCTACACATGTGCTCAGGTCTTGAAGTTAATATAAAGAAAAAGTCTTTGGCTGTTAATTAAAATATACTAGAGCTACCCTACAATCAAGCAATTGCACTACTAGGTTTTTACCCCAAAGATACAAATGTAGTGATCTGAAGGGGCACTGGCCCCGCAATGTTTATGGCAGCAACATCCACAACAGCCAAACTATGGAAAGAGCCCAGATGTCTATCAACAGATGAATGGATAAAGAAGATGTGGTATATAAACAACAGGATACTTCTCAGCCATCAAAAAAAAAAAAAAAAAAAAAAAGATATCTTGCCATTTGCAACGTTGTGATTGGAATTAGAGGATATTATGCTAAGCAAAATAACTCAATCAGAGAAAGACAACTATCATGATCTCATTCATATGTGGAGTTTAAGAAACAAAACAGGATCATAGAGGAAGCAGGAAAAAAATAAAACAAAACAAAATTGAGAGGGGAAAAAAACCATAAAAGGCTCTTTTTAAAAAAAAGATTTATTTATTAGTTCATGAGAGACAGAGAGAGAGGCAGAGGCAGGCTCCATGCAGGGAGCCTGAAGCGGGACTCAATCCCAGACCCCGAGATCATGCCCTGAGCCAAAGGCAGACGCTCAACATCTGAGCCACCCAGGCATCCCTATAAAAGACTCTTAATCATAGGAAACAAACTGAGAGTCACTGGAGGGGATGTGGGTGGGGGGATGGGGTAACGGGGTGATGAGCATTAAGGAGGGCACATGATGTAATGAGCACCAGGTGTTATATAAGACTGATGAATCACTGAACTCTACTTCTGAAACCAATAATACGTTATATGTTAATTGAGTCTAAATAAAATAAAAATTAATTAATTAAAACACCTAAGGAAATAAATAAATAAAACATACTAGAAGGAAATGAGGAGGCATATATAGAGAAATAACTTAGGAAAGCAAAATAAAAGATGAACAATGGAAACCCATACCCACATTGTTTTAAATGGGAAACAAAGATTTTCAAGTTAACTGTTTCCTTTTACTTCTTCTAATTTAATTAACAACCAGTGAAGAAAAATATCAAAGAATGTTCCAGAAAATGGAAAATTTAGTCATTTGGGGAACTCACTATTAGAAAAAGGCATGTGATCTCTAACAAAATACCACGTAACACACAATATACTCCAAAGCTGAAGCAAGTTCCCTTGGCCTCAAGAGGTCAGCTCATTCTTAGACTGAACAGAAGCAATAAAATGTTGATTCCAAATTATTCATCAATTCCTGAATTTACCAGGCTGCCATAGCAATAAAAACAGAACATAGCACTTCCGAGTTGATGGAACCAAAAAGAACGTCATACACAGGGCCAAGTCATCAGCTTGGCTCCTAGGAGCTGATAGTTTCCCATGAATCCAGCTTTTCCACCCATCTGTTCTAATAACTCCCGAGAGCTTCCTTGCACTGCTCTAAATACTTCCAGTCTGATTCTTTGTGAGTCTTGCTTCTTGCTAACCATCCATAAGAAGAAACTGCATTATTTAAAAGCATATTTAAAAATTAGGTAGGAGGTGCCTGGGTGGCTTAGTCAGTGGAGTGTCTGACCATTATCTCAGCTCAGGTCTTGATCTCAGGGACATGAGTTCAAGCCCTGTATTGGGCTCCACGGTGGGTATGGAGCCTACTTAAAAATAAAAAAAAATAATAAAATAAAATAAAAATTAAAAAATTAAAAAAACCTTAGTAGTAAGTATAGCATTAATGTAAGAACCTTATTCAGTCTCAACAGAGAACATAATAGAAGCTTCTTTCACAAAGAGTAAAGTTTAAATAATCATTAGCTAGTCACGTAAAAGTATTTTTAAAAAGCCTTTGTGAATGTGAAGTATTTGAGGAAAATCACATAAATACTTTTTTACTTGGAGCTTGTCACTGATTCTGTGATTAACAAATCTGAATCTATTGTGATGCTTTTAAAAACAAAAACCAACTCCTGAACCACACCCTACCCAGAGATTCTACTTTGGTAGGATTGGGGTATGACCCAATCATCTGTATTTTAAAGAACTATCATTGATGATTATTACACAGCCGGAGTTCAGTCCCCTTGCTCTGTATTCTCCTTAATGGATGGATAATTTGATTATGAAATCTGAAATCTTTAGAAGCATGTTTAGTGACATATCCAATTATATGTAAGTATAATTTTGCTATATAATCCCCTCTTTTTTCATATGTTCACACTTTACCAAACCTAAACCCTTTTGCAACCCAGATTTCTGTAAGTTCTGAGAAGATATTATTAAAAGTTAGGATATATTTTCATAGACAAAAAGAAGCACAAAAACTTAATGATAATATAAACATCTACTTAATTTAAATTATGATTTTATAAGTTTTCAATCAAAATCATCTCCAAAAAAATTATGTAGATAAAATAATAAATTTGTTCAACTATACCAAAAAAGATTTCACAGATGGCTTATCTAATAAGCATTTTGCCTTATATTATAGCATTTATTTAGTAAAATATCTAAGTATACAAATTAATTATAATCTGATTATAATCAATACACCCTGGAATGTACTGGTGGTAAGAAAATAATATACCTTTTCATGAATTGGAAATATTATCTGAAATATCATTTCTAAGAACAAATGTAAGACAAATACTATGACTACTGAATCTCATAAAAATTCCTTATATGTAATTTTTCGCTTATATGCAATTTTAATAAATTGTTCCCTTCAAGCTAATATTCTACGATGATTGTTCCCAAACTTTATGTGAATGAGTATCTTTTAAAAATGTCATGAATTCCCAAAGTAATAAAATTAAATTTTACTTATTCACATTCTGATGGAATTATTGATTCAGCTAGGACTGGCAATTACTCCGCAACTCACAGTGGAAATCACAGTTCTAAAGAGATGAGAAGAGCCCTGAAGAAATCTGAAAGAAAGCTAAAGGAGCCTGTAAGGGACAATCAGGGCTTTAACATCACAGAACAAGCAAGAAACGGCCATAAACATTAGCAATGAAATGCAATTACATCACAGGTCTGCAGAAAAATCAGCATGTGCTCTACAGGAATGGTAAAGATCTGTTTTCCTCTTTCAGTGTACAAAACAAAGACCCCACTCATACCTCTAGAATAGGACTCCAACCTAGGATAGAAGAACTCATGAAAACCATTCCATTTCTTGAGACAGTAGCAGGTGAAGCGTTGTCAATGTTATGGGGTTCAAAAATGATCTTGCAGTTCGGAGCCATGGGAATCCGATCACCATTGGCAAGGGTTAGAGTTTTATTATCATCCAAAACAGAATTCAGATTTTCAATCCAGATGGCGTCTACTGGACCATCAAGAACTATCCAGATATGCTCCCCTAGAATATCCCACCAAAGGTGGGGGGGAAACATACATATACGTATATACATATACACATAACTACTACACTTGAAGAAGTATTATAATGATGTAATTTTCATTAATTTTAAATAAAACTGATAGAAATTATTATCTTATATTATCACATAGAACTTTTCTAGTTCTTCATATACCAGTTGTTTAAAGCACATCATCAAAGCAATAAGTCATTTGCTCATTGAACAAATATTCTTTGAGCACCTTCTAAGTATAAGCACTGTTTTAGGGTCTGGGGATATTGAGGTAAATAAGACAATGTCCTGCCTTCACAGAGCTTACCTTCTAAGTGGTAGAAATGATAAACCAATAAGCAAAGAATATGTTAGATAAGAAAAATTAAGTAGGATAAGAGGATGGTGCATTGTTTTAGGTGAGGTAGTCAAATTTCAGGAGAATGATGTAGAGATCTAGAGGTAGAATCTTCCAGGCAGTAAGAATAGCAAGTGCAAAGTTCTCAAAGTGAGGATAAGGACTCACTTAAAAAGGGTGCTTCAGAAAGAGTAAGAAGTTGAACCTAGTAAGCAAGAAGAGGAGAAGAGGAAGAGAAATGTGAGTACAGTCAGAAAGACAAGCAGAAGCATAGAATGGACTGGCTTGAACATGTTACATTTGAGATGTCTCACAGACATCCCACAGTGTTGTTGAGCTCGAGATTTAAGGGAGAGGTCAGGGTTGAACATTAAAATGTAGAAGCCATCAGCTTAGAGATGGCATTGAAAACCATGGACTGGAGATGTTTCTTCTAGATAGGAAAAGTAGGCAGAAACAGGAGGTCTGAGGACAGAGCCACTTAATGCTCAGACTTCTGGTACTCGTCTTTGCTGGCTCCTCCCTCTGGGAGACCCCTCATCAGGAGGCAGAAGTAGAAGGAGAGCCAGCAGGTAAAGTTTCCCAGAAGTCAAGTGATGGAAGAGTATCAAGGATCAATGGTGCCAGATACTACCAGAGCCCAACTAGCCTGAGAACTGACTATTTATATCTGATGTGCCAGAGGTCATGACTGTCCTTTAAAAGAGCAGTTTTGGAGGACAACTGGGGACAAGAGCTGATGGAAGTTGCTTCAGAGATATGGAAGTAAAGAAAGTGACAAACATCAACAGAATACCATCAATGGGAATGCCATCATCAATTTAGGTATTTGGTTTAATAGTTCCTTTTAACTTCTTAACCTCTAGTTTCTCTTTATTGACACTATGACCAAGTTTGTAACTCTAATTTTTATTTATTGTGCAACACCTGTAATATATTCTATGTCAAATAAACTGCTTTGAAAATCTTAATTATGCTCATTTGACTTGAATTTAAGTAAAATGATGCCAGAGTCATTTAGAAAAGGCCTATTGCCTTCTTTAAGGAGGGGAAATAAACCACCTCTCTGAGCTCCTATTCTTGGGAGCATTGGGCACTGGATCTGTGTTGACACGGGATTACTGAAACAAGTCAGACACAAAATTTTATTTATTTCCACTAAAACAACAATTTCTAACATGAGCACACTTAAGAAATTCCATGTTTTCATGTCTCTTTTGACAACCGATGTTAGGTTGATGAGCTCCATTCCCTAAATGAGAACTTGGGTGGCAACGCCTTAAACATTTTTCGGTAGAAAGTGTTCCAAAGCAGAGACTCCTAAAGAAATACCCCAATATCTTGTCCTCCCATATCCTACTTTCTCTCTGCAAGTGCATTCACTCACTCATTCAGGAGTGAGAAAATATGGGAAGAAAGTTAATATCACCTCTTCCATCTGAGCTTATATTCTAAGAACATTGGGTTCAATTTCCAGACTCCGTAAGGAAGAGAGTATTCAGAGTGAACTGCTAGCCATTAACACGTTTGTTCATAGGAAGACCAAACACCAGTGTACATCTACACAGAATAACTTGTTAGTTCAATAAAGACTTCATTTTTGATATATGTGATTTTCTCCCCAAAGAAGCCTATTTCCTCCTGTGATTTTTATAGGCAAATCAGTTTTCTAAAAATAGGCTGTACTTAAATAAAAGTAACATTTTTAAAAGATTCAGTGAAATAGTTATAGTAAAATCCATTTATTCAACAGTATCAATTTTCCTTAACAGCTTTTTCTTTCTATTTTTTTCTAAGATATCACATACAGAAATATTTACTCAAAAGGAAAATAATTTCTGTTGTGACAACAACAACAAAAGGTGGAAGAGGGGTATTTTAAATGTCTAATCAATATTTTCAATATGTCAACACTGACAAATATACTGATTAAGGGCTTCTTATTCTTGGCTAAGATGTTATAGGGAGAATATGTTCTACCAATTCTAAATGGGCACCAAGGATTTTATTTAGAAGGATGTATCAAAAATAATCCTCTATCCTCTACCTTTTTTAGCCTTTAATGTTTTCCTCCATAGGGTTGAAAATATCCCATCAGTCCAGTCGTTTGTGGCCACATCAAGCCGACCAAACATCTGTGGGGCCGTAATCGCTTTGGGATTCATCCTCAGTTCCCGATGTGGTTTTCCACAATCTGTACCAAGTAAATGCAAATTTTAAACAACTCCAATGTAGAGTGGCCCATGTTAAGTAACACTGAACTAATTTGCAATGTACCACTAGCAAGTGTTCAAGATATGAAAAATGCAAAATTACACTGAGAATATATGTATTACTTCATTCCAAGTTATCATAGTTAATACTGTTATATTTTATGGACTCACATACTTTCGTTTTTATCCTTCTGTAAAAGAAAATTACATGAAATATAATGGGGAAAAAGATATGAACAAATTAATATATCCTGGAAGTTCTTAAAATTTCACAGCTCAAAAGTCTTTTGATTTATGGTGTACTGGATTAAGTCTGGTCTCTGAAATATCACCCAGAAGATGCCTCATTCTCCCCTCACTGGCTTCAATTTGCTGAGATATGTTCTTGTGTTTGGGGATGTTTACATAGCTTTAAAATGATGTTTTCTCAAATTATGCTTAATAATACTTTTGTTGTTATGTGGTTGCCTTCTGTTAACAATAAACTACAAATGCACCTGGTAAAATGACTTGAGCAAAATGAGTACTAAATATTAAACAATAGTGATACATTATGTATAACATGTCTAAATTATGTAACCCAATGCCATCACAGATTTTGGAGAAGTTCTGTGCAAAGATGAATTCATCATAAGACTATTTGCTGTTGATGAACCTGTTCTTGGTTTTAACATGTAGCTCAGTCAGCTCATGAAACCCCAGTGCATTGATATTGATCGAGTTGGTGGTTGTGAAAATTGCTCTGTATTTGCCCTAGGGTCCTGCACATGTTGGATTTAGTCTTGGTGTCTTTAGCTATGGAGCAAAGTGAATTCTCTACATCAAGACTCCACCAGGAGGTCTTCACACTGAGAAAGAACTGTGCTCTCAGCTATCACTTACCTTGCCAAAACTGAGAGCTTACACCTGCTGGACTTATGTGGTTTTTTCCCCTCTAGTTCATTATAATAATCCATTATCTCTAAAATGTACCTAATAATCAGTAAAGCAGCATTCCCTCCTGCAAATATACTAATGTAGCTAATGTTTGTGCCCCTCTTGGAGTATGCAGAGGTGTCGCAACTATTTAAATGTGTTGTCCAGAGCAACACAGCTTGGCTGCCCCCTTACCTGCCATGGCTTTCATCAAGGTGTGGATGCAGGTGGTTTTTCCTGCACCACTAGGCCCCAGGGTCATCATCCCATGCCGCACTCTCTGTGTCTCAAACAGCTGGATGACTTTGAGTTTCCAAGGAGGATGGTTGATGAGACCAGCTTCTTCAACCTGAAAACATGCAAGCCCCACATTGGGCCACATCAACAACAATCTGGATTAACTGTTGTAATCAAAATATGCACTGATGTCGAGTGGGGGGGAGAGGAATGGGAGTTATTATTTGTTGGGTATGGAGTTTCAGTTTGGGAAGGTGAAAAAAATTCTGAAGATGGATGGTGATGATGTCTTGTATAATAATGTGAATGCACTAAATGCCACTGAACGGTACAGGTAAAAATGGCTAAAATGGTAAATTTTATGTTATGTATTTTACCATGATAAAAAATATATTGCTGGGGCAATATATTTGTAGGCTCAGTTGGTGGATTATGCAACTTTTGATCTCAAGGTTGTCAGTTCGAGTCCCACATATGGCATGGAGTTTGCTTAAATTAGATTATTACTTGTAAAGTTACTGGGGATTTGAGCCCAAGAAACTCAGCTCCATGGTCCATGCTCTTAACCATCATGCAATGCTTAAACACACTATAAATGATGCCTTTATTTTTACTTAAATAATTGTTGGACAATAATCATGGATCATTTTAGGCTCTGTATATATGCTCTTCAGATTTTTCACATGCTACAAATTATGCTGTTAATTGCCCTATAAATTACTTTATGTTAAGCTTTTTAGACAATGCTACAATTAATTCAGCCATATGATGAAGAAACCACTTGCAAAATGAATTATCACTCTTACCTGATAAGGAGATTAAGATTTTTTTTAATATTTTATGTATTTATTGCAGAGGGTAGAGGGGCAGAGGGAGAGGGAGAGAGAGAATCTCAAGCAGACTCCTGTCTAGCATGGAGGGCTTGACAGCATGACTCCAAAACCACAAACTGAGCCAAAATCAAGAGGCAGATGCTTAACCAACTGAGTGACCCAGGTGCCATGGAGATTAAGAGTATTATGTATTGATTTTTTAAAAGGAAAATATCCATTAAATACTACCATATTTTATTTTTGTTAACAAATATCTTCAAAGAATTGAAATGTATTTTATAAATATGAGCTAATCACCATTTTTATATAATGTAGTGGATCCCCTAGGGCCTAAGGAAGAAACCACAAGTGATCCTGGGCCTGGGGAAGAAGAATGACAGTTGAGGAGTCATATGAGATCATTGTGAATGACAATCAGGGGCAGAGACCAAAGCAATGTGGAAATACCAGGGCCACAGGCAAAGCCAAGCCGAGCAAGGCAAGGCAGCCAGCTGAGGCCTCCTTGTCATATTTCATTTCAGAATCTCATGTGGAATGGTTTCCATCAACAAGGGGCCAACTAGACCTAGCATGTGGCCAACTAGACATGTTGTTGTTCGATGGTGGGAGACTGCCTGGCTCAAGACTGCCTGACACAGCTCTGTCAGTGGTGTGTAA
Source organism: Canis lupus baileyi (assembly GCF_048164855.1). Classification (NCBI taxonomy): domain Eukaryota; kingdom Metazoa; phylum Chordata; class Mammalia; order Carnivora; family Canidae; genus Canis; species Canis lupus. The sequence goes on along the minus strand of NC_132868.1, from coordinate 2,483,471 downwards.
TGGCCTCTCCTAACACAATAGCCACAGCGTTGGGTGTTGTTCTTAGAACTCACATATTTGGAACACATCAGCTCCACTTGATTCTCATGAAATTCAGATGAAGAGACTACATAGTATTGGATGCCCTGAGAAATACATTACCTGTCTACTAATTGCTATTTCCAGTTCAGGGTAATCTGCTTTGTCCAGAAGAATATTTGGGAAGAGATCTTCAATCAAACTCAAAAATAAGGGTTCATCCTCATCAATCTAAAAGAAGAAAGAAAGGGAAATCAGACTAACTATTCTGGCACAATCAGAGCAATGTACAGATAAACTGAAAATGCTAAACATACCAAATTATTTTACCATAACTGTTAATAAATAAAATACCACCTTCACTGAAGTTGAGGAATATTTTCCTTGTGTTGCCCATAAGTTAAAAATTATTTTTAGAAAAGGTGGGGGAGAAAAAGGAGAAAGAAGAGGAAAGTGAGGAAGGAAGCAGATGAAAGGAAAATACTGCCTATACAATAATCTTCCAGTAAAATAACCAGTTTGGGGAGTTACCATTAACCTAAAATTTATAATTTAAATTTTAAAAAATAATAATTTAGTAGTAAGAGATAGTAACAAAGTCATGAATTGGAATTTGCTTTGCGCTTTTGTTTTAAAATAAAAAATATAGGGATCCCTGGGTGGCGCAGCGGTTTAGCGCCTGCCTTTGGCCCAGGGCGTGATCCTGGAGACCCGGGATCAAATCCCACGTCGGGCTCCCGGTGCATGGAGCCTGTTTCTCCCTCTGCCTGTCTCTGCCTCTCTCTCTCTCTGTGTGTGTGTGTGACTATCATAAATAAAAAAATAAAAATTTAAAAAAAAAATAAAATAAATAAATAAATAAATAAATAAAATAAAAAATATATCATTCTGTCACCCTGTACATAGATTCACTGATCCCGAACAACTGTGAAATGGATGAGTGTGACATTATTACACACTGTTCAATTTACATATAATTTCCTGCCAGACTCTAGAGACGTTAAAGAAGGTGAGATTTCAGCTCTAAAACCCAAAAATATTTCAAGTTATTCAGAAACTTAGCATGTGGATTTTTAAAAATCCATTTCAATCCTATGGAAATAGGCATATGTTAGACTAGATATGAATTACCACAAAAATAGCTTCTGAAGAAGTCTCATTTAAAGTTATGCTCTCCCACACTTTAGCTGATAATTATTCATTTTAAATGAGTATTTTAAATAAATATTTCTAAATCTCATTTGCACTTACTTAGCTGAACTGATATTAAGTGGGTGCAACATTTCCATCTGTGAATCTTACCAGTTTAGAAAGATTCATGTCTCGTAGAACACGCATGACGATCACTGATTCTGTATCTGTGGGGTTGGCTCTTTTTGCCGCTCCTAGGGTTCGCAAAACTGACAGAATGTTCCGCAGACCAAAATCATAATGCACCTGAAGCATGTGAGGTACAACAGGCTTATTTTCAATATTAACTTACCCATGAAAACTACAAAGTTGACAAAAGAACTTTTCACAATAATGAATAAATGCTAATTTTCCTCTAGAAAAAACTGCACAGCTAGTGAAGCAATAAATTTTTATCAATATATTTTGGAGAAAAGAAAGAATATCCAAAAGAGTTCTCTCATGTATGATCATTAATTTCAGCCCTTAGATCAGAACTAATAAATATATCTCGACAGGGAGAAAAGAATAAATTTCCTCTTGGAGTATACGCACCCCTTGAGCCTCTTCTTAATCAGTCATCCTAAGAAAAATTTCCTCATATATCTAAAGCTAAAATTCTGAACCAGGTGTATATATATTTATATACTGATACGTAAAAAGATAAATGTATTAAGGAGGAAGACAGTAGCCATATTCTAGAATTACATAGATCTGGGAAGAATAAGGACATGTCGGAAAGCCAAGTCCTTAGCTTTGTTATTCCCTTGATATATATTTAAAACCTCAATCACATATAAAGTGAAAAATTAAAAATGAATTATCTAACCGCTATAAATTTTTTAAAGATTTTATTTATTTACAGAGAGACCTTGCAAGCGGAGAGACGGGTAGAGGGAGAGGGAGAGAGATATCTCCAGCCGACTCCACGTTGAGCGCAGAGCCTGACACAGGGCTCGATCCCACAACCCTGAGATCATGACCTGAGCTGAAATCAAGAGTCAGACTGTCAATAAACTGAGCCACCCTAGTGCTCCAAATTAACCAACCACTATAGAAAATAGTATGGCAGTTGCTCAAAAAATTGAAAATAGAACTATTATATGATCCAGAAATCATACTTCTGGGTATATAGCCAAATAACTGAAAGCAGGATCTCAAAGACATATTTGCACACCCATGTTCACAGCAACAGTATTCACAATAGCCAAATAGCCATTTGGAAGCATCTCAAATGCCCATGGATGGATGAATGGAAAAACAAAATGTGGTATATACATACAATGGAATGTCATTCAGTCATAAAAAGGAACCAAACCCTGTCACATCCTACACCATGGATGAACCTTGAGGTTCATGCTAAGCAAAATAAGCCAATCAAAATAGACAAATGCTATATGATCCCACTTATATGAGGTATCTAAAGTAGTAAAATGCATAGAAACAAGAAGTAGAATGGTAGTTACCAGAGACTGAGGGGAATAGTAAGAGAGGAATTGCTGCTTAATGAGTATGGAGGTTCAGTTTTGCAAGAGGAAAATGTTATGGAAATCTGTTTCATAGCACTGTGAATATACTTAACGCTACTGAATTGTACACTTGGAAATGGCTAAGATGGTAAATTTAATGTTAGATATGTTTTACCAGATTAAAAAAAAAACAATTATCTGCTAAGGTAACTGAAGCAGTATGCATCACTTCATACTCATCATTTGGAGGATGGAGCACATAAAAAGATTCAGATTGAGTTCCTGTCTTCAAGGAGTTTAAATTCTAACAGAGGTAACATGATAAAAATGTGAGCTAACTCACCAAAAAGTAACAACGATGTGAAAGTAGTGGTGTGTGGTATTAATTAAGGAAAACTTCTCAGAACTGGACTCAGTTAAATCTGTGGGCATGAAGTAAGATTCACAGAATGTTCACCCAGAGATCAGCACGGGCCAACTGTTTTGCACACGTTGACTCATTTCATCTGACAATGACCCCATGAGCAGGGCTGTGGGTGTGAAGGAAATAGAAATGAAATAGTAGAGAAGAAGAAGGCAGGAGTCAGTGATGTGGCAATTTTCTGCATGCAGGAAACAGCATGGAAAAATACTTCTTTGATAGAGGGGAAAAGAAGAATGGGTGAGTAAAGGCTGCAATAAGTAGAAGAAACAAAGAATATTTTTGATGAGAATGTAATTTAATTGAGGCTGGGGGTATAAAAAATAATCTAGAGTCAAACAAGTTTGGAATGGAGGCCAGAGTGAAAGACAGATCAAAATGTTCTATATATGTTAGGAGGTTTTATTTGTGTTATAGTTTTATGCTTATTGCATGTATTGTTATTTAGCATATGCTTTTAGTAATTTTTATTTCTATGTCCCAGTGATCTGTGGCATGATCCAAACTCATGGTGTTTGTGTCTTTGTATGATAGTTTTCCCTTGAGTGTGGTAGGACCTATGATTTAATCAATCTAATACAGCAAAGGTAACAGGTCGCATGTGATTGTATGACCACGTAATTCTGTGGTCACATCACTTAAGGTTTGTAATAGTAAATTTATATGTCAGTTTGGGCCACAGGATGCCTCGGTCCTCATTAAACATGATTTTGAATGTGTCTCTAAAAGGAAGTTTCTGGAAGAGATTAGCATTTGAACTGGTGGACAGAGTCAAGAAGATGGCCCTCCCCAGTGTGGGTGGGCACCATCCAATCAGCGAGGACCTGAATAAAACAAAAAGGAAGAGGAAGGTTGGATTCATTCACTCTGCCCTACTCCTGGACTGGGATATCAACCTTCTCCTGTCCTCAATGTTCCCAGTTGTCTGGCCTTCAGACTTGGACTAGAATCTATACTGTCATTCCTTCAAACTACACCACCATCTTTCCTGGTTTTCAGCTCACAGACAACAGATCATGGGACTTCTCTACCTACATAACTGTGTGAGCCAATCCCTTATAATAAATTTCTTTATAGCATATATATATAAATGCATATATCCTATTGGCCCTATTTCTCTGGAGAATCCTAATACGAGACTGTTGCATTCATCCTGCTGGAATCTCTTTCACTTGCTGACGTTGAGAAGGCAAGTGGCCATGTTGTGGAATCCCATGTAGCAAAGAACAGCATGCAGCCTGCAGGAACTGACCATGGCCGTCTCCAGCTGACAGCCGGCAAGAAACTAAATCCCTCAGTCTTACAACCTCAAGAACAGAATTCTGCCAACAACCTGAGTGAGCTTAGAAGTAAATCCTCCCCTGGTCAAGCACATAGCCACACTTCATTGAAGCCTTGTTACACTCTGAGCAGAGGACCCAGCCACGATGTACCAGGACTCTTGACCCACAGAAACCATGAAATAATAAACTGTGTATTATTTTAAGCCAGTAAATTTGTGGTACTATGTCATATAGCAACAGAAAACTAATGCAAAAGTAATATATGATGAATTTCATACCTCTTAACTGCAAAACTGCATGATTTCAGAACCTGCTACTCTAAATAGTACAGGAAACTAGCATAGAAGTTACAATAAAAGTTATGATAGATGAATCACTGAACTCTATCTCTGAAGCTAGTAATACACTATATGTTAATTGAATTTAGATTACAAAATAAAATAAATAAAATTTTAAAAACTTACAATAGATATAACAGACTATTAGCAAGGCATGGCCCAATATATGAGGAAGCTTAGAAGTGAGAAGAGCAATGATTGAGAGGTTCCTGAAAACTCTGAGGACGCACAACACATACTATGATTAACATACAAGTGGGAGAAAGAACAAATATTAATATTTATAATTCTTTGGCTCTTAAGTCAGTTCAGGAAGTACTTATTTCATTTCTATGTGGCAAAAATTAATTTACTTAAATACACTTTAAAAACTATCCACATAAAATTAATTTTGTAATGATATAACTTTCTACTTTGTATCAGGAAGGTAGCCTGCCAGCAGCCCCAGTCTACAATGTTTCAAAATGAGCACATTTCACCAAATAGAAAAACTAAGTATATATGTAAGTTCAGAAAGACTTTCAGAACATCACACCTGCTTAGAAAGCTGTTCCTCACACAGCTTGTAGAGGGTGAAAAACTTCCTGGCCAAAACAACATTGTCAGTGAAGCCACAACTGGCCAACTTCACCCTTATGATAATCTGTCGGTCAGGCACCATCATGGCCACAGAGCGGAAATTAATCTTCAGGTTTTCGGGGAGCTCCTGCCGCCCAGCATAGCCAGGATTCTACACAGCAAACAAACCCACAGATGAATGACATGGTCATGGGGTGACTTACTCACATCAGTGTGACAGTAAAAGAAAGATTCATTATGTACACGCAACAAATCCAGGCTGACAACCAGACAACTCATTTACATACCTCACTCTCCTTTTAACTGGAGAGAGTACATCACAAGTTATTAATATGAGCTTTGTTTAACACCAAAGGCTTTCACACAGTAGTTAAAACTACCATCCCAATTTCCATTCATGAAAAAGAAGCGCCCTACAAGGGAAATGCATGAAAGCTGCAATAAGAAGGCTGAAATTCAGCAGCTCTTCTTCTGGTTCCTTACCATGGTCAGGAAAAGTCCAAATTCAGGGTTCATAGTCACATTATCTCCGTCGGTAAAAATAAAAGACTTTTTCCGCTCCTTTTTACATGTCAGAATAATGGAAATTTGCTGGGCTGCCACTGACAGAACTGGCAAATCAATACGGTTAAATTCATCAAAACAACCCCAGGATCCAGACTGTGCCAGTCCTTCGAAGGGAAATTTAATAGAAAATCCATTTAGTATATCATTTCAAAAAGCCAAGGAAAAGGGCATTTTGCAGCTGCCAAGACAAGCCAGAGATAAGTCAGTTCAAAAATAAACTTGAACAAATAGATGATGCACAAAATGCCCCCAAAATAATTCACAATGTGGTACTTCATCTGTAAATAGCCAACCTGCAGGGATAAAGGAACATTACAAAGCAGGTGATGGTGACATTTGATCCCCCCAAACATTGGTAAGATGCAGGTTTTCCAAAAAGTTGTCTGAAGTTGAAAAACGACACTAAAATGTAGCCAATTGTTGAAAAATAAATCTTAAGACATTCCATCTTAGCTTAAATTTTTCATCAAATAAAAACTATAACCCTCACCTTTAAAAATCCGTCCAAGTCCTCGGAAATCCATCTGGTCAGAACAATTGAAAACCACGACATATTTTCCAAGACATCGTCCCATATCTTTAGTAGTTTCTGTTTTCCCTGTCCCTGCAGGTCCAGCGGGAGCTCCTCCCATGCTCATTCCCAGAGCTTGAGCCAATGTGATGTAACACCTTGAGAAATAGAGACATCACTAGAACCATACCACCAGCACCCAGAAGACACTTCTGAGACATCACAGTAAAATGAAACCTGCACAAGATTTTTAAATGGGAAGTTCAAGCCATTGTCCCTACAAAACATTTTGCAAACTGCACCCTTAAGCTATGCTTCCCTTATGGATATTAACATGTGTAAAGGAAAAAGAGGAGATGGTCTATGGCCAAGTAAGTTTGAAAATTGTTAAAAAGGTTCAGTGAGCTTTCTCAGGAGAATGTACAATGAGATTCTCCACGTATGAAAAAATAGTACACAGCATTTCCAAAACCTATTTGGCAACCTTTTCATAAAAACCTACCAATCTTTAAAGAATAGTATACTATGGAAAGATTTGGAACCATTAGAATAATCCCCTTTTGGAGTGTCTCAGTGGCACAGTCAGTTAAGCATCTGACTCTTGGTTTCGGCTCAGGACATGATCTTAGGGTTGTAAGATCACACATCAGGCTCCACGATCATCACAGAGTCTGCTTGGGATTTTCTCTCACTCTCTCCCTCTGCCCCTCCCTGCCTCAAATAATTTTTTTAAAAAATACTAATCCTCTTTTGAATCTAAGAGTCAATAATTTGAAGATCACATGAGATTTGAATCACACATTGCTAAATAATCATGTCTTCAATCTATTTCTAGGAGCATATACTATACCTACACATACCTTCTACTGTCCTTACTGCATGATATTAATGAATAAAAGACTTTGGTAAGAAAATACAAAAGTGCCTGGGAAGGAAAAACTAACCTGATAACTCGCTAATAAATTACTCGATTCCCCAGCGTCACTTGAGTTGTCAAAGGAGGTAATCTATAAGTGATGCAGTTTAGGGATTTCTTATGGCTAAACTATATAAAGCATTCATCTGGACATGAAAAAATTTCAGAGGATATAAAGCAATTGTCCATCGTGAAGGGTGGAAATAAACAGCAAGTACACCTACTGGAGATCCTCTAGAATCTGTATTTTATTGGAAGTGGGTTCCTTAAAATACAGGCTAATCAATGACTTGGCCCTGAATGTATACAGAGCCTGGATATGGAGAAAATAATGTAGGTGTACTCAGGAGGACACCTAAGCTCACTTTGATTTTTGCTTTTTAATTCAAGGTTTTATTTCTCACCTTGTACTTCTGTTATCCCTGGCAGAGCAGTCTCTGTAATAACAGTTAGTGTGATGTGCTCCACCTACAGTATCTCACGTAAGCTCAGGGAACCTTGCAGGGAAGCTACTGGTGTTTTTCCCATTTTATAGACAAGGGGAAAGGCTCACAGAGATGGAATTACTTTTCTTGGGATTGTGGTGGAAGAGCCGAGAATCGATTGAGCTTTCCCATCCAACTGCAAGCCCTCATGCTGCTCGGCTCTAGAACATGTCCACCCTGCCAGGGTTAAGGAAAACATCTCTGGGAACCCTGCCACCCAGCTATTCTGTCTTGCAAACCCTCCTTACAACTGGGTTTATATTTGAACTGAAGCAAGAGCAAGTTTTTAAGTTGCCTTAAAGAAATCATCCTATTTACATGAAAACTAAGTGGGCAAGCCAGGTGCTTTATCGCTTCCTTTCTCCCCTGGGTGTGGCTTCAGCCCATTTGCTTTGCTGGCACCCAGACTCCTCTCGGACTTGCTTTTCAGAGAAATCTTTGCCAATTTTAAAAATGTCATCATTCAGGAATAGGGTTTGGACTAAATCAGCCATGTGATTTAGTGGCTGTTGTGCAGCTTTATTTCTGCACCAGACTGCCATAAGGTCTCTGTTCTTAGGAACTGTGTCATGATCTCAGGATTGTAAGATCACACATTGGGTTCCATGATCATCCAACTTCCTGCCTAAACCCTAGCCACTTATACCCTATGAATGCTTATTAAATAAATGTCTTGTGCCAGTCCAGCCATACAGTCTTCTCGCATCCCAACAGCTACTGGAGTAAGACATGCACAATGTGGGGGGTGCCTGGCTGGCTCAGTAGGTAGAGCATGCCACTCCTGATCTCAGGAATGTGAGTTCAAGCCCAAAATTGGGCATGCAGCCTACTTAAAAAATAAATGAAATAAAATAAAAATGTATTCCTTCTTGTCTATCATACCAAGAGATTCAAGAAAAAAAAGAGAGAGAGAAATGTAGAATGTGACCATCCTGCTAAACCAACAATGACCAGCCCCATGACGCAGGTCTTATTATCGCATTCAATATAACCAAATCCATCACCAACATTCCCAGCACCCTACATGTACTTCATCACATGTAAACCAGCAGTGCTTTCAGCTACTATTCCTAAACAGTATTAATTCTAAAATGTTAAAACTAAAGCAAAAACAAACAAAAAACCTCCTAAGGCAATGATGGTACACACATCATGAACTTATTTTTCTTTTGTTTCTTTTCTTTGGTTTAGTTATAGACTCTGATTATGAACATACTTAAGGAGAAACAAAAGGAAACATTGATTAAGAATGTGTTATTGATGAGTAAGAAAAACCACAATCATAGCAACGATAATAATGACTAACATTTACTGGGTTCCAGGCCCTGGGTATTCCAAAAGGAGAGAATCAGAGAGATTAGGTATCTTGGCCAAGACTATCCAGCTATTGAGGGCAGCATCCAGCGATCAATATTCAAGTGTGACTCATGGAAGAGAAATGTGCATATTGTTTAGACCCATCTACATTTCTTACTAAGCTGATGAGAAGCTTCTACCAGCCTTTGACCTCTTCTGCCCTCTGCCTGAGTGACAGTGTAGTAAGAATGACTCCTGTCTTGTCCGCTTTTGCAGAGAGGAAGGACTGGTCATGAAAAACACCATGAGCTTTCAGAGAATGATGCCATATGTTTTTAGTTAATTAGGACAACTATTTTATCATCCGGAATATCGGCAGCTCCATCCACCTGATGCCAAGCTTCCCAGAGCCTAAAGCTACCAATGTTGTTGAATTTCCACAGGGCAATCAGCAAAAGACTGACAAGATGTCAATGCCTCTGGTCTTTGATGTTTGTAAGTATTAATTTTAGTGAGGAATTCTTCTGTAAAAGGGCAACAAATCTTGCAATGGAATCCCAGTGACTGACAGAAAAAAAATAGTGAATCAATTCTCCCATGATCAAGATAAAGAAAAATAAGCAAATGAACGTTTAGGGGGAGACAGGCCAAGACAAACTTTGGAATCACTTCTATTTATATACTTACACCTACTTTGCTTTTAATGTTCTCAAGTTTTTTTGATAAAGAAAGATGGACAAGACAATGAACATAGTGAAAGAATTTAGCTGCAGAGAAGTTTGTAGAACCTGATACCCATATGTAAAAATTAAAAAGAATTTTGACGTACAAGCAATAGAAATTTCTAGAAGGAAAGGGAATAAGTTGCTTGTTGTTTTTTAAAAACAGGAGGAAAAATTGACTCTTATACTTTCAACTGTATGTCCTTCCGTACTATTTAAATTTTTCACCACAAAGATGTGACTCTGAAAATAAACATTTCTTTCATTCATTCCGAAAATTCTTATTTAGCACCTATAATGTGACAGCACTATTCAAGGAGCAGTAAATATATCACATCATGGGAAGTCCACGGCAGTGCTTTAGCTGACATCCTAAAGGAAGGAAACAAGTTATTTAAAAATAGGGCACAGAAATAATAAAGCTGGTTGGGAGGGCTAGGGAAGTGGGGATCACTGCTTCATGTGGCAGGTATGAAGACCCCTCTGAGATGACATTTAAGCAGAGCCTGGAAGGAAGTGAGGAAGCAAGCTAGCTATGCCTGTGCTGAAGGGAAAAAGAGTTCAGGTCAAGGGGACAGCAAATGCAAGGGCCCTGAAGCAAGAGTGTGCTGTCCAAGGAACAGCCAAGGAGCAAGTGGCTAGAGTGAAATGAGGAAAAAGAAACAGAAAAATAGCTGGAGTCAGATCGTGCAGGTCACTGTTGAGGATACTGGTGCTTATTTTGGGTGAGATGCAAAGATAGTGGGGGGACTGAGACAATCTCTTTGTTATCTTTTTATGATGACAGAACATAACTGAACTGAAGATAGACTATAGGGGGCAATGACAAGTGTAGGGAGCCTGGTTAAAAGACCATTGTAATAATCTAGGCTAGAGATTATGGTGGCTCGGACCAGTATGACAACAGCAAAGAGGTGAAAAGTGGTCACATCCTAGATGAATTCTGAAAATGGTGCTGAGCAAACTTGACAGTAGATGGGATGATGAAGCAAGAGAAAAACAGGAAGGCATCAAGGATGTTCCAAGGATTTTGGCTTGAGCAAATGAAGGATGGAATCACCACTCGTTAAGATGGGGAAGACTACAGGAAGGCAGGTTGGTGGGGAATGATCAAACACAGTAAGTGCAAATTCCCTGTGTGTGTCCAAGAAAACACCTTACGCAGGTGTTTGTGTCTGGAGTTCTGGGGGAAAGCCCTGGTTGGGGGCAGACTGGGGGGGTCTACATATAGATGACACCTAAAGCCACATGAGATCACCTGAGCAGTGAGTATAGATGGACAAGAGTCCTAGTGGTCCTCTGTTTAGACCAGGAAGATAAAGAGGAACCAGAAGTAGGAGTACAAAAGGACAACAGGAAGAGTACAAAAGGTCAGGAGAGTGTGGTGTCCTGAAGCTTTGTAAAGAAAGTGGATCAAAAAGAAGAGTATGCTCCCCTGTGCAAACCTGGGCTCTCTGATGGGCCAGGAGAGATGAGAATGAGAAATGACTAGTGCACTGAGCAGCATGAAAACCTGCGTGGCACTGTCTCAGAGAGGGGAGACAGTGTGAGAGGCAGCATAACAGCCCCCCGAGAGATCCACGTTCTCATCCCTGAAACCTGCAAATAGGTTTCCTCAAATGACTAATGGGACTTTGCAGCTATAATGTCAAATGCCTTGGATTACCTGTTGAGCCCAATGTAATCTCACAAGTCCTTCAGAGGGGAAGAGGGAGGCAGAAAACTGGGTCAGACACAGGACCTAAGACGGGGGGCGGGGGTTGCAACCCACTGCTGCTGCTGTGAAGATGGAGGACAGGGAACAGCCCTGGGCTTACAGTCAGCAAGAAAACTAGCTGCAGGCCCTGCA